>NC_080170.1:12570496-12932241 GCF_950295315.1 Erinaceus europaeus
CAAAATCTGTTTGATTTGTACTTTCATTTAAGGAATACATTACATACTGGATGAATTTAATTTAATTTAATTTATTTTGGCGATTACAAAGTCTGTGCAAGTTTGACCTATGCAAAGCATTCTAACCTCGGGAAAACATCAATAAAAAGAATCCAGATCATCGAGTTTAAACATCATCTAATTTAAAAGAGCCCCACCCTTTTCAGGTGTGGAGGGGGTGTGTCTTGGGATGCCAGGAGGAATTCTTATTCTTAATCTTCTGACAGGGGTAGTGAGACTAGGTGAAGTCCTTGATTTACAATCCAGGAGAAAGGCAATCAATGTTTATTGCAATTAATCCACCAATACGACAGTGATCCATGGGTTTGCAAACCATCTGTGCTCTGCATCAATGATTACAGAGTTCAGGGATAGACAAATAACTCACTCAGATAGTGCCAGCAGAAAAAAGCTCAAAGCAAGCTGTACAAAATAAGGACATGATCCCAAGTCTGCAGCCAAAGATACCTTAATACATTCCTGCACTCTCTGTAGGACACAAATGTCAGACCCTAAGATCTTCAAGCCACACTTTGAAATCAAGAATCTTAAGACTCTACTTCCTCCAGAGTTGGCTGATGGTCAGGCATAAAATCATTTATATGTGAATTCATAACACCGTTAACTGCATTATCACTGAGAGTTCTCACAGTCTGTGCAGCTTGTCAACTCATACAAGACACAAACGCTTTTAATGCAACCCTTTTAGACAAATCACATTCTCAGTTATCCATCTAAGAATACCTACTGGAGAGAACCCCTATGAGTGGAAGAGGATTTGGAAATTTCTTTTTTTTTTCATTTATTTAAAAAAAGAAGACATTAGTCTAGGCTTTTGAGAGAGTCTGCATATCAAATACACAGCCTATATATTTAAAAGACTCAGTCTGTGTTTTAAAAACTTCAAGACATACAATTATTTTTCCCCTGTCATATGAATTTACTAGTGATTTATATGACTACATTTTACTAGGAGTGTACATAAACACCATTCTCACCACCAAAAGACTGTGTCCCATCCCACCTAACCCTACACCCACTGGCTCAGGAAGCTGCATGTCTACCCCTCACAACAGGGTTTTTACTTTGGTGCCCTGCCCCGGCCTGCGGGGTTATCAACGGAAAACTAGCGTAGGGGCCGAGAAAATGGAAAGGACAAGAGACACGAAGAATGAGGGCAAAACAGGAGGTCTGTTCAAGCTCTGAAAATGTTATTTTGCAGCCACAATATAAGCCCAAAGAGGAAGTTCTGCTAAGGTAGTGGGTGAGGGAGGTGGGTGAGCAACTTTCCAAACAGCTAGATGGTAATCTCACTTCCAGTGGTCGGAATGTCCTCTCCCCGACTATATGAGAGTCTTAGCTAAGGCCTTGACTCCCGGCATGTCCTCCCTTTTTACAATTTAAGTCAGGTGTGCAAATGATGGTAAAAGCTAGGAATCTTATCAAGATATAAGCGGGCATTTGTTGTTTTCGACGGGTTGGCTTCACAGGCAGGAAACAGACGACCAGGGACTCATGGTTGAGCTGTAGGCAGTATCTCTTTATTCATGCAGGATGCAGCACAATCTAAGACGAGCTAAACTAAACTCAAGGTAAAGTACTGTAAAACTCACAATGCTGTCTTTATGTATACTTGCCAAGT
Organism: Erinaceus europaeus; assembly: GCF_950295315.1. Taxonomy (NCBI): domain Eukaryota; kingdom Metazoa; phylum Chordata; class Mammalia; order Eulipotyphla; family Erinaceidae; genus Erinaceus; species Erinaceus europaeus. The sequence continues at coordinate 12,572,178 of NC_080170.1, forward strand.
AAGGTGGAAACAGGATGTGACATAGAGAGGGTGGAGAGAAAAGTGACTGGTGAAAATCAGAGTGTGACAAAGAGGGGGCAGATTAGGCGAGAATCCTATCACTGGACCACAAATGCCCTGGAGGGGGGCTGGAACTTGTTAACAGTGGTTATGTAAATAGAATGAAGTGGTTATGTAAATAGAATAGTGTTAAGCAGGGGGGATTTAAACCAAATGAAACAGAAGGGGTCTCATGCATACCAACAATTCCCCCTTTCTTTTTAACTAATGGCCATTGTGGGGTGAACAGAAACCTATATCGTACAGGCGTTTTCAAAAGAGCTGGCATAAGACATGGAAAACAAAATAGGCAAGCAGCAATAACCAGTGTGATGCCAAGGGGAGCTTTTCTTGCCTCAAAGGGCAAGGTCTAGCAGGCGAAAGGGCATTTCTTGCCTCTGGGAGTGCTTCATGCCTCTGGGGGCATCTCTTGCCTCAAAGGGCATTTCCTGCCTCTGTGGGCATCTCTTGCCTCTTGGGGTGCTTCATGCCTCTGTGGGTATAACCTAATAAGTAGGGGGAGTTTTCTGATTCTGGGGCAGAGCCTGCAGGCAAGGGGACATGGTCTATAAAGTCTCAAGGCAATTGGCTGAAGTTAGTCTTTGAGAAACACAGCAGCGTGTACCAGTAAGTCCGATGGAGGTGTCAGTCCAAAGTAGCTGACCACAGAAGAAAATGCCAGAGGATGAAACGCTGCACGTCTGTCTCGATGGGGAATGTTGGCCACCAGAATTCTGCTTTTCTGTAGAGAGTGAGCTTTGGAGTCTGTGAATCTGTTTCTTCAGGTCGTGCCAGGTCTCATCATTGGTTTCCGGGGGTGTGTTGTAATCATTCCATCTTGTGGGCGATGTCAGAGAACAGGATCCAAATGGATTTCCAGGAATTCCATTTGAGTAGATGCTTTTTCATGTGAAGACTTTGACAGCTGAAATTCACTTACTTGTCAAACAAAACTTGTAGCAGATTAGAAGTTTACTATAATTGATAACTCCATTATAATTGGAAGTCCTTTCTAGTATGATTTTAAGGTTGTTTAAACAGTTTAAACTCAATAAAATGTGGAAAGGTAAACAGAAGAACCACAGTTAAAAGTCTCAGGCATGGGAATAATTAACATAATCATTGCACTATCTGCCCCACCCATAACTCATACAGTTTTCAGGATTAAACGTTTCAGATTCATGTCAAGACATAAAAGAGAAATAAAAGGAGGTTAAAAACAATTTTTTGGATTATTTCTGGATGTCTCTAGAAATCATGGCTACATACAGCATTTTTTTTGAAGTCAATGTCAAACAAAAATTCAGTCATTCAAATCATTCTCTAATGAAACACAACTTGAACCAGATTATCAAGATCCACCATGTAGGATTAAGAGTCCCTGGAGGGCGTCCTAGTCCAAAAAGCTCCTCGAAATTCCATTTAGGGTGCTTCGGACTGTTCCTGCTGGATTGTTTCAGGCACCCATTTTTAAAAGCATCTTCCCATCGAAGAAAGAATCCAATCAGGAGAGTAGAACTAACTATGTGTCTCCAAACTTGGGAACTGCCAGGGTACTGGAGAATGCTCCTCAAACTAGAGTAGTCCTTCTCCATGGGAAACATTCGAGAAGAAGTCCAGAAAGTCCCAGTGGAAATCCCCATGCATATCCCAAGGTCTACGATCACGGTCATAAAGAACCAAATTGTGACCCGGAGCAAAATGTAGTCCTTTTCCTCAGGAAATATGGGAGAGGGAATCCAGAAAGTCCAAGGAGAAATCTCCGTGTATCTCCCAAGCTCTATGATCCCGGTCATAAGAAACCAAAGTTCCTGGTCAGGGAACCGAAGTGTGGCCCAGAGTAAAATGTTCCAGAGACAGAGAAACTGTCTCATAATGAAACAGTAGAGGCTTTGGAAAATCTTTTCGTAAGTAGAAGAGAAGACCATAGTGCATAGGTAGGCAAAGTCTTCACTTATCTGGGAGTTGCGCAGGTCTGGTCCCAGGTTGTGGCGCCATATTTTGTTTTCGACGGGTTGGCTTCACAGGCAGGTAACAGATGACCAGGGACTCATGGTTGAGCTGTAGGCAGTATCTCTTTATTCATGCAGGATGCAGCACAATCTAAGACGAGCTAAACTAAACTCAAGGTAAAGTACTGTAAAACTCACAATGCTGTCTTTATATATACTTGCCAAGTAAGGTGGAAACAGGATGTGACATAGAGAGGGTGGAGAGAAAAATGACTGGTGAAAATCAGAGTGTGACAAAGAGGGGGCAGATTAGGCGAGAATCCTATCACTGGACCACAAATGCCCTGGAGGGAGGGTGGAACTTGTTAACAGTGGTTATGTAAATAGAATGAAGTGGTTATGTAAATAGAATAGTGTTAAGCAGGGGGGATTTAAAAGAAATGAAACAGAAGGGGTCTCATGCATACCAACAGGCATTAACCAGAGGGGTGAAGTATTGACCTGATTCCTCCCCTGGGGTAAATATAGAACTGATCTTCCAGCATCGTATATGGCTTTTGGTGTCTTTTGGTGAGGGGAGGCAGAGCCACTATTTCTAAGGTGAGGAAAACTCATGGTGAAGAGTTCTTATGACCTACACCAACTTCCATGCAAATCAGGTTTGCTTCACGGGGGACTCAGAGGTGGACTATAGGGTCCTGCCCCTGCAGTGCTTAGCCCTGCACCGCTTACTGGTGCCCACGCCATAGCAAGGCTGACGTGGATGAATCTGAGTTTTATGCAGCTCATAAAAGAGATCTGTCACCCCCAGGTTCAGCCAAGCCTCTGTCAGCCTAATCAAGTCTGTGGTAATATAATTGTAAGGGTTTCGATGCCAAGGAGTCAATCTGTTGTTTTATAAAGCCAGTAATCTTATTAAAAATAAAAGGCCCCAAGGTAATCATTAACAAAAGACTAATCAGGGGTTCCATAGGGGGATAAAAAGGGAGAACATGGAGGATTTCCACCAACTATCAGCAGCAGCAGAAAATTTTTGTTTTTGTAATTCAACACTAAGCTTGTGTAACTGCTGAACCTGGGTCTCCACTAAACAAGACTCATTAACATAAAAGCAGCACTCCTTTTTAAAATCAGGTGTCACCCTTTTCTGTGATCTGGAGGTCCAAAGCTTGCAGGTTCTGTAAGGCAATCTGGGCAAGGGAGAATAGTTGTCTCTGTAGGGAGGCCAAAGATTTGGCTGAGGCTTCCACTGCCAGCGAGAATTGTTGAGAGAGCTTAGCAGTGGTAAGAAGGGAGTGACACAAGGCTCCTCCATCCAGACCAGCAGCCACCACAGATGGTCCAAAAGAAACACCAGCCACTAAAGAAAGAAAAACAGCCCATTTTATTTTAGGGGACGAGGGGCTGTCCCATCCTAAATACTCAGCAGGAGTAAATAGGGTCAACTGGGGTACTAAGGTAACTGGAAGGCATAAAAATCTCTTATCTATTTGGCTAGAAATATTTTTTAAAAGGGTACCATTACACCAAAAGAAAAACTCATCAGGGGCAATACGATCTACAGCAGGAAAGGCAGTCTGACTGCACAACCTGGTACTAGCATTGGAATAACAAAACCTAAATTTTTCCTGTTCAGGAGCTAGGAACAAGGAAACTTCAAAAATGCGAGAAAAGGCCTTACCAGATGCGCCAGAAGTATTCAGTGAGGTGGGATATGGAACTGCCATCAAAGGGGGACGGCATAATGTGGCACAAAGAAAACATGCAGAAACATTGCCAAGGCCAGTGATATTAGCAAGCATTAGGACTTCTCTTAATAGAGATAGCCAGGAAAAGGGGTGGTGTGTAGCTAAAGCTGAGAGCTGTGTATTTAGCTCCTTCTCACGTGTTTGAATTTCAGCATGAAGGGTTGTTTGAACTTGAACAAGAGCACGCCAAATATAAATAGGGCAGCTAGGCCAGGTTTCATCTTTGGTTATATACGTGGCTCCTTTGACTGCCGTGGTCCAGCAGGAATCCCAGAGATCCCAAACAACCCAGGTATAGCCTGTGGAGCAGTGAAAAAAATTATGGGGAATAATTTCTGTTATAGGGAAGCTGGGCAATAACCTCATTACCTCTTAGGGTCTTAACATTATGGATGTTACATGATTTTTAGGGGCAGCCCACATTTTCTTCAACCCATCTATCTGTGCAATAGGACTGATGCTGGTCAAACAACAAGCACAGGGCAGGGGAAACCTTTCTGGGCTGGGCCTTAAAATCTGTGAAATTTAGCAAAATGGCAGATTGGCACCCTTGAGGCGGGCAATCAGCCTTGGCTAAAAGATGACCATAATTTTGTGTTTTAACATAGTTGGTGTAGTTTTCGGTCAGGAAAAATTGCCAAGCAAACGGGGAGGTGGCTCCTTTCTTGTCAGGCGCTACTGTGGGTGTCCATCCACACAAGAGGACCATCCACAGGAACACTGTCGTTATTTTGAATACCATCATTTTCCTGAAAAAGAGAAGCGTAAATTTTCTCAGGGAGAAGATTTCTCCCTGGATTCATTTCTATTATTAATTAGTTTTATCAGCCTTTCTGGCAGCCATCTAGCTGATCCTTCTTTGGTGTCAGAAAGACAGGCTGAACCTCTCCCCCATATGAGGACTGGATCTGGGCCATTCCATTTGAAGATGAGCACGTCTTTCCACATGACTGTGGCAAAATCTTTATTTGTCTCAGGGTGCCAGAGGCGATCAGCCTGCAGATTTGCCATGGGAGACTAAATTTAGAAAGTTAATAACAAACAATGCATGATGAAGAATATTTCTAGGGGACCCCTTCTGAGGGTATAATTCCCCTCTCTTTAATTTAAGGGGAGAATTTTTGATAGTTTGGTGAGCACGTTCGACAATGCCTTGTCCTTGAGGATTATAAGGAATGTGATCTTAAAAAGTAGGCAAAGGGTCTGAAGATTTAAATGATGTAAAGCATGACTCTTTGGGGCTTGAACTACGGAACCTATCAGTACTGGAAAAGTAAAGCAGGTGGCAGCATCGCATCCTGAAAGAATAAGCTCAGCAACCAGGGAGGTGTAGGGAGCAAGTACTTTAGGGGGGGAAACTGGAAGATGAACCCAAAGCATAGGGCCACGTTGCCAAAACACTCCTGTAGGTGTATGTGAGGTGGCACAAATGACAAACAGAAGTGGTGCTTCATAGGAAATAAAGGAGACTCCCTATTTCTGAATGGCTTCTTCTAAGAACCGGAAAGCCCATGTAGCTGCAGGGGTCAAGGAGTGGGGGGAAGAAGGGTTGGAGTCTCCCTTAAGAATTTCAAAAGGTGGCCTAAGTTCTCCAGTGGTAAGCTGAAGATATGGCCTAATACAATTTATGTCACCCAATAGTCTTTGAAAATCATCAAGTGTTTTCAAGTGGCCTACTTGAAGCTGAAGTTTTTGGGTAGCAATTTTTTTATGGCAAAGCTCAGAGCCTAAATAAAATTAAGGGTCTTGAAGCTGAATCTTATGGGGGGAAACCTCGAGTCCCCTATCTGCCAAATTTTGTGATAGTTCTAGACAACAGTAAAGTATTTGGGTACTGTCAGGTCCCGCTAAAAGGACGTCATCTGTATAATGAATAATATAGATAGAAGGCCACAAAATGCAAAAGGGATCAATCACTTGTGCCACAAACCTTTGACATAGCGTTGGACTATTAGCCATACCCTGAGGGAGGAACCGCCACTGAAAACGTGACATAGGCCCCTTGAAAATAGTAACTGGCAGGCTAAAGGCAAACCGCTGTCTGTCTTCAGGGTGTAGGGGAATGGTGAAAAAGCAATCTTTAAGGTCAATGATTATCTTAAAAAACCCAGTAGGGATGGCCACAGGGGTGGGTAGTCCAGGCTGTAAGGCCCCCATAGTAAGCATAGTTTAATTAATTTCCCTCAAATCTTGTAACAGTCTCCACTTGCCAGATGTTTTCTTAATAACAAAACAGGAGTATTCCAAGGGGAGGTGGTAGGCTCAATATGGCCAGCGGCAAGTTGTTCCTGTACTAACTCTGTGGCCACAGCCAATTTTTCAGAGGTCAAAGGCCATTGATCAACCCACACAGGCTCATCAGATTTACAAGTAATTTTGTCTTCATGGGGTACAGGAATGTCAACAGCCATTAGGATACATTTTCTCTCCCTAGTCCAGAAAGGTCATTCTTTTTTAACCACCAAAATAGGTTCTTTTATTCCCTGTGAATATTTTCCTAAACCTTGTCCAGGGTGGAAGCCCTGTTTTAACATTTGGTGGGTAACAATTTCATTTGGGCTACACATGATAAGATTTAGTTGGGCAAGGATATCTCTTCACCAAAGATTAACAGGCAGACCAGGCACAATGTAGGGTTGAACAGTGCCAGTATTACCTTCCTCATCTTTCCATATAAGGACCGGAACTTTGCTGTGGGTTGGAGGTTTGTCCAATGCCTTTAAGATGAGTCAAGGAGGCCATGGGGGGCCAAGAAGAAGGCCAATCCTTGTCAGAGATTACCGAGGCATCGGCTCTGGTGTCTACAAGTCCTTCAAAGCTTTTACCATCTAGTTTTGAGGAGGGATCTATCTTGAGTAATTTGTTGGACCCAGTAAGCATCTGAAGAGCCAAAATTACTGATGCCTCTGGATTTGTGAAAAAGTTTTGATTAGGATGAGTAAGGGGAAAAATAGCAGCTGAGCAATTCTCTGTCCTGTTTTTATGGTTAGGGGACCAGAAGTGGACGAGGCCAAAATTTTTATTTCTCCTGTATAATCATTATCAATTATTCCTGGGGAGACATTGAAACCCTGGAGAGTTGAACTAGCATGGCCAAGAATGAGTCCAAAAGTACCAGAAGGTAGGGTCCCCAAAACTCCAGTATGTAGGACCTGAACTCCTATTTCGGGTGTTAATATTGTGTTGGTGGAGGAAAAGAGATCCAATCCTACGCTGCCTGTGGTGGCTCAGGGGAGATTGGAAACTGACTCTGAAGAGTTGACTTTTGGGGGACAAACCTGACAGCCCCAGGGATTTGTCTCATGTTTGGGGGCAGGGGCTGGCCCCTCTGGAAGTTTCTCTGTTTGGGGGGAGAGTATTATAGTGGGCATCTGTCTGAGAGCGGCACTCCGAGGCCCAGTGCCTTCCCCGCTTGCATCAGGGGCATAGAGTGGTGGGTGGTGGGCGAGCTGTTTTTAGGGATGTGCATTCTTGGGTGAAATGTCCTGGCTGTCTACAATTAAAGCAAGTCTTAGGCTGACCACCTTGTGTAAGGTCTTTAAGGGCAGCACCAATAGCCAGTCCAATCGCATGGGCAGACCCAATGCCCGCGCATAGTTTGATATAATCAAAAGGTGGGCACCTCAGCGATTGGGGCGTATGGCAGCCTGACAGGCAGGGTTAATCTTCTTTGCTATTCTTAGTTTACTGTAGAGAGGGGAGAAACACAGCTGCTGTTACTCTGCAGCCTCGCCTCGAAAACTGTTACAGGTGTCTTTCTTTCTCTAATGCCACTTCCCTCCAACTTCTGTATCTATGCAAAATAAATCAACAAATAGATAGAAATAGGAAACTAAGGGAGCTAATAGTAGCTAAGGTCTGAGTCTTATCTTGTGGCATTCTCAGTTGATCTTCTTTGCTATTCCTTGTGCTTGGGGAGAGGTGAGAAACACAGCTGCTGCTACTCTGTAGCCTCACCTGCAGAAGTCCTACAAGTGTCTTTCTATCTTTCTCTATCCTCCCTTCCCTCCACTTTCTGTCTCTATTGAAAATAAATAGATAGAAATAAGAAACAAGTCCAGAATTCAAGTAACTCAAAAAGTAGGAAGCCACCACCTCCCAACCCCCTACCAGATATCTCTGCATGCCTTGCTATGAGATTGTTCCCTGGAATCTCTCTCTCTCCCCCAGGAGGTCTGGCTCCAGGAATGCATGGAGCTGAGTGGGCTGAGACTTCTCTTGGTCCTCATTGTCCCTCTGCTAAGTGCTGGGGGGTGCTGGAAGGCTTTGTGCTCCCAGAGGTAGCCTAAATGCCTCTCAGCTGTGATCCTAGGAGAGAGCCTAGGTGGAAAGACTCTATCCTAAAGCTCGGGTGCCAGGTGATCAAGGACAGAGAAGAGTTGATGTTACTGATTCATCTGACATGATTGATCATGAATTGAACAATTAAGCTTTGTGTAAAACAATGCTAACACAGGTGAAAACAACATATTGAATCTTAAGGTCTTTCTATTAGAATTAAACTTGGGTCACAGACACACACACACACATTCTTCTTTTTTGTGGGGGGGCATTAGGTCATGAACTCAAGGCAACACATACTGGAATCATTGTACCTCATCATTGATTTAATATACAGAAATGAAATACAAATCAAACATTTTCTATTGCTGATGTTATCTTAAAGATTTTTCCACTTACGACTGACTTTTTCAGGTAGAAACAACAAGATAGAGAGTCAGAGGGCAAGTAACCACAGATCGGAAGTTGGGCAATAGTGCAGCGGGTTAATCCCAGGTGGGAAAAGCAAAAGGACCCGCTTAAGGATCCAGGTTCGAGCCCCTAGTTCCTCACCTACATGGGAGTCACTTCACAAGTGGTGAAGCAGGTCTGCAGGTGTCTATCTTTCTCTTCCCCTCCTCTCTCCATTGCTCTCTGTCCTATCCAACAATATCAATAACATCAACAATACAACATGGATGACATCAGGGACAACAACAATAATAACTACAACAATTAAGGAACACGGGCAACAAAAGGGAACATAGAGAGAAATAAGGAAATATCCTTAAGCAAACAAACAAACAACAACAAAAAAGCACAGAGCAAAATTTCCTTCAATGTGATAGAGGAAGTTCTTGAACCTGGGTTACAGATAAGGCTAAACAGTGCACTGTCAGTGAGCTGTTTTGCTGACCCAAATATGCTCCACTTTAGACTAGCTGTAGTGTTGGTATGCATGAGACCCCTTCTGTTTCATTTGGTTTAAATCCCCCCTGCTTAACAATATTCTATTTACATAACCACTGCATTCTATTTACATAACCACTGTTAACAAGCACCACCCTCCCTCCAGGGCATTGGTGGTTCAGTGATAGGATTGTCGTCTGCTCCGCCCCCTCCTTGTCACACCCTGATCCTCTCCTTGTCACACTCTGATTTTCACCAGTCACTTTTCTCTCCACCCTCTCTATGTCACATCCTGTTTCCATCCTACTTGGCAAGTATATATAAAGACAGCATTGTGAGTTTTATAGTACCTTTAGTTTGGCTTAGCTCGCTTAGATTGTACTGCATCCTGCATGAATAAAGAGATACTGCCTACAGCTCAACCATGAGTCCCTGGTCGTCTGTTACCCGCCCATGAATCCAGGCTGGCAGAAACAACATAAGCTGTCAAAAACAACACTGTAGAAAATAAGAAGTCTGGTGGTCTAGTCTGGGATGTGGTGCAGTGGATAAAGCTTTGTTTTATCAAGCATGAGATCACAAGTTTGTTCCCTGTCATCATATGTATTAGTGTGATGTCTAGTTCTTTCTTTCTCTCCTATCTTTCCCATCATCCCCTCCTCTCTCTATTCTTTTTTATCCAAAAAATTGAGAAAAATGTTTAGGGTGAACTCTGGTTGGAATTTCAGGAAAGGTGCTATTTCAGGTCCTGTAGTAAGAATCTAGAATGATCCATTTCCCAAGGTTTCAACATATTTAAAGGCTAGGAATCCCTACTTACACGCTACCTTTGATTTGTGGTAAAAGCATAGCATCTGAAGCTTTCTATGGGTTTATCTTTAACAAGAGCCAGCCATGAGGGCAGTCCATAGTAAAAGCTAGAGCATGTATCACTGAGGTGTCCTGCAATTCCTGTACTCATATGTTGAGCAGTGTTGAAAGAGAGGGAGACAGAGAAACAGGAAGAAATAGACACAGACAGAGGCAGCAGGCAGGGGCAGAGAGGGATTATGGAGAGTATATATCTCTACCACTGCATTATTTTCCCCATAAAGATTAAAATAAATCTTTAAAATATGGGAGGTGGTGAAGGTGGCATGCTCCTGCCTGACAGCCACTGTTGGCAGAACACCCTTTTGCAAAAGAATAAATGTCCTGCTTTAATTCTTTTAAAAAAGCAGGAAACTCTCACTTTGATCTAAATGTCCAGACTGTTACCAGTCACTCCCAAGAAGATATGGGCTTTTCACCCCAGGAATCACTCCTTAGCCCCTCTCTGTCCACAAGCCACAGGTCTGCATTGACTCGTGAATTGATGGGTGATCAAAGTGGTCCTAGTGTAGTATAGTTTAATTTTGTTAAAGAAACACTCTGTAATAAATTTTTGTGACTTAAGTATTATGCTAAATGTTGCTAAATGAAGGCCTGGGTGAAGATTGTTTTATTAGCTTAGTCAGGACTCATTGTCTCTCCAAGTCGAATGTGCCAATACTTCATCCCATAACATTCTGTGAAGTCCCTAGGCATGTTTACTTGTAAATAAATGGGCATTGAGACTGTATTGGAGGAACACTGTTGAGTTGGTGAGACATTTGGTCACACTTCAAGTTCTGGATGTGGTGTGTCTGTGATTCAAGCACACTTTGTGTGGTGCTCTGGATCCTTTCATAAGTGTGGAGGCTTTGGTGTGGGCCTGTTGTGATCACACCATAATCACCTCCACACTTGTCTGCTGGATCAGCCAGCAAACCACAGTGACCTCTACCTGTGATTCCTGGATCAACCTGCCAGCCAAACCATCTGTGAGGACCCGCTAGTGAACTGTACACGTAGGTTACCATGTGTAAATATCTGAGTTCAAGCCTCTGATTCTCACCTACATCGCAAAGCTTCAGAATCAGTGAAGCAGGTCTGTATCTACTATATCTGTCTCTCTCTCTGGCACCATCTCCCTTTTTTCTCTTCACCCAAATAGACATGGATCCACAATAAAAACTATTAAACTGGTTCTTGCATTGTTACTATGAAGAGACTGGGTGTAAGTTGTTTTTAGTATTTATTTGACACCAGGATTATCACTAGGGCTGTGCCAGCACTGTAAATCCACAACTCTCTGTGGACGTTTTCTCCTTTACACATAAAATTCTAGGACAGAGAGAATTTCCGTGCAGAGAGGGGGACAGCAAAAGTGAATATGAAACATCTGCAGACTTGCTTCACTGGTAAATTTTCTCTGCAGGTTCTGGTTTACCGTTCCAGTAAAGAAGTCTTCATGTGAGAGCCCTGGTGTGGAGCATGGAGAGGATAGATCTCCGGTCCCAAAGAAGCTGTGCCTCCCAACTCAACTCTTGACCATCTAAACTTTAGGGTCCCACGCATGCAACAGGCAAACAGAAAAAGCACACAGAGCTCAATGGGTTTCTTTGCCATTTTCTTTGATCACATGGCAATGAGCCCAGGAGGGGCCATAGCAGTCTAGAATGACAGTAGTGGCAGAAAATGTTACAGCTACAAGAAAATCCAAACAGAAGGGGGGACAGTTCCCACAGACTCCCCTTGGATCAGAGTCAGTATCAATCTGGAGTATTCACTGTTCTGAGGGGCTGGTGTCTGCTTAGAGGAAGGAAGGAAACTTGAATAGATGTGACCAAGGCAGGTTGTTTGTCCAGGTGTTTCAGTCTTCTATTTGGTCACCATTCAGTTGTAGGGGGCTACAGTGCAGCTCTCCTGTGGGCTCAGTTCTGGCAGAGACTTGGCCCTGCGTGTTAGAAGTGCTGATGAAAGGAGGATGGTGCTGGAGTCCAAACGCCCATGGAAGAACTGAGAAAGGAGAAGAGTGGCAGGAAACATCAGTCAGACATAACCCATATCCCTTCTCAGTGTCCACTTGCTCTCTCCCCATGTGGCCGCATAAATCATGTCTCTTTGAGCCAGTCCAGGAGCAGGGCCCTGAGGATATTAAAGTGGGCACTTGGCTGAGGCATAAGGAAACCCAAAGAGCCCCCAGTTTTTGTGGAAGCAGAGGAAGCAATGGGCAGGCACAGAGCCCAGCTCTGCCTGCTAAGGGAGTGTGGATGCTAGGACAGCTGCTGCCCCATTAGGGCAGTACAACCCCAAGTGACAGAGAAGATACCAACCTGAGAATATATGGATGCTGCTTTGTTGCAGGAGTCTGTCCAGGGCTGCTTGACAGGGCAAGCTCCAGGGCTGTCTCCTGGGCCTGTGCTTGGGCTGCTGGGTGTCTCAGCCCAGCCCCTTCACATGGATGAGCATGTGCTAACACTGCAAGGAGCTCTTCAGGATGTCTCTGCCCCTGAGCCGCTGGCTGATGGGTTTGGCTGATTTCCAGTGCCTGCTTCTCGGTTCTTCATTGGCTAGCAACACCCACTCATAACAGAAGCTCAGAATCTCCAGGTCTGTCCAGGATACAAGAGGGTGCCCTGCAATGAGAGGGGACAGGGAGCAATTTTCGTCAGTCACATTAACAAGAGCATTTTCTGAGCCCCTCCCGGGACGCATTGGGCCAATGTAGAATATCCGCAGTGCTAGAGAGCTCAGAGACCCTGACCAGAGAAGTTGAGGGCTTCAGCGGCCTTAACTAGAGACCTGCTTCCAACACACAGTCTCTCTGGATAGTGAGGAAGCATTTCAGTCTGGACTCTGCTCCAGTTCCATGACATTGCAAACATCCTGACTGAGAGCTCACTTGTGCTTCCTCTTTTCTGGGATGACTCTCCTTGTAGGGTTTTTCCATCTCAAGGACAAGAGCCTTATACCCTATGCCCATGTCCCCTGCTATGTGTGCAGTGACTGATAGCTCCCAAGGCACTGAGGGCACACAGTGACCCCTATAATATTCACTATATGATTAAACCTTCCTGAAAAACATACAGGACTTAGAAGATGAATACCTGAATAATATTGCTGTCCCCAGAGTTCCTTTGTCATGCTGTTCTTCTGCGAGGAAGTAATTTCAAAACTCACTGATATTTTCTAAAATAAATAAATAAATGAATAAATCAATAATTAATAAAATCAAAGACCAACCATCTTTCAATTGAATATGCAAATCACACTGAATTCTTCAAAACTGATCTAGAACATATGGAGTCGCATCTGCGTGTGCATGTGTTTCTCTCTCCAAGGAATTTTAAAACAATCCACCAGAGTGCCACCTTCTGTCAGCCCTGCAGGGACAAGAATTACACAGACAGAGAAAGTGACCCAGAGTGATCAAGCCTGGGCAGCAGGAGCTCAGAGGAGTGTGTGAATGTCTGAAGCCTCTGCTCAGGGTCTGCAGAGAGTGGTATTGGTCTGTATGCCTGCAAGCTCTTGCTGGTTCCCATTACTCACAGCAGTTGAAAAGCAATACCACAGAAATGTCTAAGAGTCTGGGACTCCAGAGAGAAAATGCTAGATTCTGTTTCCTGTCTCAAAACAGAAATGTGATCCCTCTTCCCAGAATTCTCAGTGTGGATCTCCTAGTCTTTCTCTGAGTGCAGGATATCAAGCCAAACCTATCAGATCCTAAAAGGATTTCCCTGTGTGGAGAGATCAGAGCTATTGGTAGAGGCTATGTTTTCATGACTATCTGAATTTTTATCCAGTCCACAGATGGCTGAGAAAAACTCAACCTTCCCATGAAACACATTCCCACTATTCACCAACATATTGATTTTTGACTTTTTCATCATTAAATGATTCTGATCAAAGATTGTTGCACTGGATCTCTTTCCTTGCTGGAGGTGAGGCAGCCACGCAGTGCCAGAGTTCCTATGTGCTCCTAGAGGTTTTGAAATCCCAGCCACCTCCTCCCCCTTATAAAGGAGTTGAATACGCTTGGTTTCACACACCCTCCACACCCTCTTTGATATTAAGTCTAGTAATCATGTCAGTGACTCTGAGGAGATCTTAATCACATCTTTGCAGTCTCTGGAACAGGGTTTCATTGACAACCCTTAGCATGGTCCACCCTACATTTAGTCCATGCTTCTCTGGCTCCTGCTCATTAGATCAAAGTCAGAGCTTCTTCTGGCTCTTTTTTTAAGAAGTTGAAGCAAGAGCTTTACTCTTTTGCAAAAGGGTCGTGCTGCCAACAGTGGCTGTCAGGCAGTAGCACAAACCCTTCACCTGCATACCATTTTTTTAAAAAATTTCTTTATTGGGGAATTAATGTTTTACATTCAATGGTAAATACAATAGTTTGCACATGTATAACATTTTTTCAATAAATTTTAATAATCCCAGAAGCCGTTTTTTTTTTTTTTTCTTCCCTGTAGGCAAAGGGAGCCTGAGGAACTTTAAACTATAAGTGGCTACTTAGCTTAATCCCTCACTCATGATCAAGAGATAAATCAGGGTTTGGGAGAGATAATACTGTGCTTATGCAAAGAGATTCTCACACCCCAAGCATCCAAATCTCCAGGATCAACTCAGCTTCTCTGCCAATCCAGGCAACATTGGTGGCCCTGTGAGTTTCTAAACACTCCAGTTTATAGTCTGTAGGTTCTGGGACAACTATTAACTATGTTCTCATGAGGAGAACAATGTGGAAAGGTTTCTACCACACAGCACTACCAGTAGGCCACCAAGGTGTAGACCTTCTCCTGAGTTTCCAGGTCAGTTCCCTGTCCCATGGTGTCAGCACAGGGCCTCCAACCTGGTGCTCCAGCCTCTGAGGGCAGTAGCAATGGAGACTCACATTTGTACTAGGTGAGTCTTAGGGGCGTCCTCTCTTCCCTTAGGCTGTCTTTTTGTTTGTAAAAGAGACTGGAGTTTCTGCCACAAACAGTAAACTGCCAGTAAGGTAACAGCCACTAAATTTCTCAGTTGAACTTCCTAGCCAGGGCGTCAAGTACCATGGCTAGGTAGGGTTTCAACACTTGTTTCGTGTAATAAATGATCAGTATCATTTTATACAAACATGAGAGAATGTAAGAATTCAGGAGAATTCCAGAAGATTCAATATATTGCCTTCACATATGCCTACAATGTTTTACAAAGGTTACTTATTCAGTACATGATCCATTGTGTGTAGATGACTCAGTAACACCAGCCATTAGGAGAGGGGCAATGAGGACCCAGAACACTCTGAGTCCAGTCAGCTCTATAGACTCGAGGATCCAGTGCTACTGGGGTGATGCTTCCAAGGATGAGGCCCATAGATGGCCGTGCATAGATAGCTGTGGAGGTTGGGAGGTTGGGACATGGCTTTCCTCTTTTTTATTTACTTGAATTCTGGACTTGCTTGTTTATACCTATCTACTTATTTCCTACTGATACAGACAGAAATTTAAATGGAAGGGTGGATGGAGAAAGATAGAAAGACACTTGTAAGATTTCTGGAGGTGGTGCTACAAAGTAGCATCAGCTGTCTTACTCACCACTCCCCAGTCATGTAGGAATAGCAAAGAAGATCACCTGAGAATGCAACAAGACATTACTAGGACATGACTAGTTTCTGAATGCCTCTACCCAATAAATAAATAAAGGTAATTAAAAAAATTATGTAAAAAGTATAAAAGTTGAAGAAGTACAGAGGGTCCTAAGAAGAATTTACCCAGGCATAAAGATATCAAAACACATCCAGCCAAGAAGAGATCTGAAACAATGGAGAACATATGAAAAAAATGCTCCAAGTCATTGATTGTCATAGAAATGCAAATGATGACAAAATGACATACCACTTCACTTCTGTGAGAATATGAAACATAAGTAAAGATAGCAGAAATAAACACTGGAGAGGTTGTGGGGACAAAGGAACACTCCTGCACTGCTGGTGAAAATGTCAACTGATTGGTCCTACTGCTGTGGAGAGCGGTCTGAAGAAATCTCATGAACTTAGAAGTGAATCTATCCTATAAGCATACAATTCCTCTCCTGGGGATATATTATAAGGAACCCAACACATCTATCCCAAAATATTTGTGTATATCTGTTTTCATAGCAACACAGTTTGTAATAGCCAAAACTTGGAAGCAACCTTGGTGTCCAACAACAGATGAGTGGTTGAGCAAGGTCTGGTCTCTATATACAACGGAATTCTACTCAGCTTTTAAAAACTGTTATGTCACTGTTTTCAGCCCATCCTGGATGCAGCTTGAAGGACTCATGTTAAATGAGGTAAATCAGAAACAGAAGATGCATATGGGATCGTCTCACTCATAGACAAAATTTGAAAAACAAGAACAGGTTAGAAAACACTAATCAGAGTTTGGACTGGAGTTGGTGTACTGCACCAAAGTAAAAGTTTCAAAGGGGACTGGGGGAGGGAATAAGTCCTGAAACATTTACACAGAGGAGGACCTAGTGGTGGCTAAACCTGTGAATTTTTATGCATGTACTAACTCTTGTATTCACTGTCATCTACAAACCATTAACAGCCATTAAAGAAATTAAAAATAAAGACACTAGGAGCACTGTTACACACCTTGTGAAGCTTAGCCCCTATGGGTGAGAACCAGGGGTTCAACCCTGATCTTTTTGCTCTATAATGTGTGAGATCCACCAGGTGTGCCACCACATGGACACTTTCTTCATATCTATATATATTTTATAAATGGAAACCCTGTCCAAAAACATATGATAAGCATGGCACCACTCTAGAGATTTCCTAGTGCCAGAACTCTGTTGCCCTTATTCTCTGCTGATCGATTTCCTGTTCTCTTATGTCTCTGGGAGTATGATCTGGATCTCCTATACACCAGGGTAATAAAATTCCACTCTTTCACCAAGTAATGTCTCTAGTCTTGTGCTTTGGGGATCCTTTCTGTAACAGGGGCTCCTGAGGCAGAGATGTGAGTGATTCCTGTGGAGGAAGCATGGTGGGTGTTCTGAATTGGGGTGCGAGGTCCTACAAGGGAGATGTGAGTGAAACTTATCTAGTGGCATGGTGGCTATGAGAGGGAAATATAGGGGATTGTGACAGGGACACATGGGGGTCCCCAAGGGGGATAGTAATGTTTCTATAGGGGATACATGATGGGTCCAGAGGGAGAGACATTGGCGGTTTTGAGCGGGATAATTTTGGGGCTGCGGGGTCCTGAGTTACAGAATCATAATAAATCATTGAAGTAAAGTATGCTACAATGTCCTACTCAACTTTTCCTGGCTAGGTTTTGGATATAATAGTTATAAATGAACAGCTTTCCATACTCTGCATCTTTTATAGTAACATCTGACAAATGGATTCTTGTGCACCAACGTTTTGCTTTTGAAATACCAAAGTGCCAGGCCCCTTTCTGATTCAAAGCAGCCTGTTCTGAAGTTTAAGAGTCTGTGTCTTTTGGACAAATTGCTGCAATTGATGCAGGGTTTGGGGGCAAAAACACAGAGTGGGAATGGTGTGGATTATACCTATTATGGATAATTTTATAAATCACCACTAGTTCATGAAAGAAAAAAACTAAGACAGCTCTTCTTTTCCTTCACCAGATAAGACATTAATTTAGCATAATGGTTATGCTAAATACTTTCATTCCTGAACCACCAAGCCCCAAATTCAGTCATTTTTAACACCATGAGACAGCTGAGAAGTGCTCTTGTGTCTCTGTGTTAATTTCTCTCAGTTACTTTCTCACTGCGTCTCTGTTTATCACTTTGTCTCATGCCTCCAGAGAAGATAGACAGGGAAAGAGACAGAGAGACACCTGAAGCACTGCTTCACCATTTTCAAAGCTTTCTCCCGTGCAGGTGGGGGCTGGGAGCTCATACCCGGGTCCTTGTGTACTGTATGATGTGCACTCAACCAGGTCACCACCACCGGCCCCAAAGTTTTATGTCTTTTATGTTGTCTAGAGTACGAAAGTTCTTAGCTATGGTGTCCTTTATAATTCTTTCTTAAACTCTGTCTCTCTCTTTTTTTTTTTTTTTTGGTAAGCCAATGCTGCATATATTATTTCCTTTCAAGCCATCTCATATGTTTGTTTTTGTTTTCAATATCTTTTAATGTCTACTTGTCATCTTTTACACTGCTCTCTTAGTTTTCTCACATTCAACCTCGATCTGGCTGCTTCTCATCTCTGTGTTCTCTATTTTGTTACACTCTTCTAATACTGCATTAGCTTTGTTAGCCAGTTGTGCCCTTAGCTCAGCTATTTCAGATTTCAGCTCTCTAATTACCTCGAGATAGTTAGTGTTTACTTTCATAGTCTCATTTGCTCTTTACCAATTTATGATGGCTTTTCTTGCAATGCTTTACTCACTTCTGTGACTAATGCCTCAACTAGTGTTTGGATGTGGTTCTCATTCTCATGGGTTTCTACCTTTGGGAGACATTTAGCTGGGATCTTGTTCTGGCTCATTTCTCCAATCACTGTTCTTGGTTTAAACATTGCCTATAATGTACTGTGAGGGCTCTCTGTCAGTGCTTTCCAATCCACTCCTGATTGGGCTGACTTGTGTGAAGTAAGGTACTTAATCACTTCACAATTGTGGAAACTAACATTTGTTTCAATGTTATCTCAATCCCTTCATTGAAGCACAGAGGGCTCTTAAATCCTCTTAAGTTCCTTTTCTTCTCTGTAGGCTATGTGAGCCTGAGGGCTTCTTAACTCTAAGTAGGGTTTTTAGCTTAATAGCCCACAGCTGACAGAGAGATAAAACGGGGTGGGGGAGAGATAGCATGGTGGTTATGCAAAGAGACTCCCAAGCCCTGAGGTTCCAAAGCCCCATGCCCAGTTTAGCTACTCTGATAGTAGCTAGAGTCAGGACAGGCAGCACACCTTGGCCCTGAGAGTTTCAAAAAAATCTTGTTTGTACTCTTTGGGTTCTGAGCAGTTACTCAGTGTGCCTCCCAGTTCAATAGAAAAATGTGGATTCCTTCTACTATACAGTCCCACTTCCGGACCACTGGGAGTGTATATCTTCTGCTTAGTTTCCTTGTCCCTTCCCTTCTCCTGCTGTCAGCACAGGGGTTCCTGACTGCTACTCCAGTCTCCGAGGTGCAGTGGCAGTGGAGATTAACAGATCCATATGGTGAAACTTAGGGGATCCTCTTCTCCCTTCAACAGTATTTTTGTTGGTAAATCTCAAACTGGAGGTGGCACCAACAAGTAAGTTGTTGAAATGTTACCAGTCACTCCCAAGAAGATACAGGCTTTTATCCTCTGGAATAACAGGTAGCCCCTTTCTGTCCATGACTCACACATTTGCATTTACTTGTGACTTGGTGAGTTCAATATGCCAATGTTAATAGCATCTGAATACATGAATATAGTCTTCTAAACTGAAGATTTAAATGTATGTTCAAGATGCCCAAGAATTTTCCCTGATTTATTGCTTCCAGAGAAACCAACAAAGGGCAGCTAAAGAGATATGTGCATTGGAGAACATCAGACATACATGCTTAAACTTCCACTTTGAACTTCATCTCTCTACCACACCATTGTTTTGTCTTCTGTTTTTCTTTTGTTCATATTGGAAGGAAATGATGTCTTCATTTCACAGCACAAAACATCAGAGATTTGAGCAATCTACCAGTAGTCTTCCACTGATATGGTTCACAAACATAAGCATAACCAAAGTTTTAATCCCTGGAGATTTCATTTAACCTCCCTAACATTTACAGGTAGGGTGGCATCTTTTTACACTGTGCTTGGAATATTTATTGAAAATGACAGAATTTCCTTGATAGCCATTCTTGTATTACTACACATACACTGAGAAACCATTATCCTAAGGGGCTGAAATAATGGACTGTGTTAATAGCATTCGTGTGACTGTGAGATATGGTTGCTACACACCCTCACCCAGCCTGGGCCCTGTTGAATCTGATTGCTGGCATGTTTAAGATGTTTCTTGAATGTGCACTGTGGATGTAGAAGGTGGGAATTTGTGTGTGGTTGACAATTCAACCCACTGAGTTTTCTATGCTTAAACTTTATACATGCGGACAAAGTCTATGTCTCTCAACAAAACTGCATGATTCTGTCAGCTCCGACCTCACTTTTCAGAGACCTCAAAGTTATATTCAGATATCCTGTAACTCTACCAGTCTCTCCTGACTTGTGAAGAAATCAAATTTCTTTTCTAAGGAAAATAATCCAATAGATTTCACCTCATGACTGACCCAGCTTCATCCCAAAACCTTCATGGAAGCAACCAATGTGTTCAACAACAGATAAGTGGCTGAGAAAGTTGTGGTATATATATATATATATTACTCAGCTATAAAAATGGTGACTTCACTATTTTCAGCCAAACTTGGATGGACCTTGAAAAATTCACGTTAAGTGAAATAAGTTAGAAACAGTAGGATGAATATGGGATGATCTCTTTCTCAGGCAGAAGTTGAAAAACAAGATCAGAAAAGAAGACACAAGTTGAAGCTGAACTGGAATTGGTGTATTGCACCAAATAAAAGACTCTGGGGTGGGTGGTTGGGGAGAATCAGATCCAAGAAGGATGACCTAGGACCTAGTGGGGGTTGTATTGATATGGAAAACTGGAAGATGTTATGTCTGTACAAACTATTGTATTTACTGTCTAATGTAAAACATTAATTCCCCATTAATGAAATAAAAGAAAACCTACTCTAAGGCATCTTTTTTTCTGCTTATATTTGAGATATTTATGCTATCACTTCATCTGTCTTCTTTGAAAATTTTATTCATTGGTTTTCAAGTGAGAGGGATCAGAAAACTACACACTTCGAACTGATGGTGATGTCTGGTATTAATTGCCATGCAAAATGCTCAAAAACCAGAGCAAACATTCCTCATAAGGCCTCTGTCATTTCGTATCTCCAACAACAAAAAAATAAAAATAATAAGGAAGAATTCTTGGAAGATTTTAGCTATGAGAGAGTTGTTTTATGAGATCCAGAGAGAGATAGCAGCCTGAGCACCACAGGTACATGCAGCCCTGGGAATTAAACTGCAGCCTCTCTCCTGTGAGTCCTTTGCTCTCCCTGGGCAGCTCTCTCCCAGGTGTGAGGAATTGTGTCCGGCTGAGCTTCATTGATGGGAGACAGACGACCCGGGACTCATGACTGGGTTGTACGCAGTATCTCTTTATTCATGCAGGACGCAGCGCAATCTATACCAAGCTAAGCTAAAACTAAAAACTACAAACAATCTTGTCCTTATAAATATACTAGCCCAGTAGGGTGGGAACAGGATGTGAGGCAGAGAGGGTGGATAGAAAAGTGACTGGTGAAAATCAGGGTATGACAAAGAGAGGGGGTGGAGCAGGTAAGAATTCTGCCACTAAACCACCAATGCCCTGGAGGGAAGGTGGTGCTTGTTAACAGAGGTTATGCAAATAGAATACAGTGTTATGTAAATATAATGCAGGGGGGATTAAACCACATGAAACAGAAGGGGTTTTTTTAAAGCATACCAACATTCCCCCTTTCTTTTTAACTAATGGCCATAGTATCAGGATTGTGGAGTGAAAAGAAACCTATATTGTACAGGCGTTTTCAAAAGAACTGGCATAAGACATGGAAAACAAAATAGGCGAGTAGCAATAACCAGTGTGATGCCAAGGGGAACATTTCTTGCCTCAAAGATCAAGGCCTAGCAGGCGAAAGGGCATTTCTTCCCTCTGGGAGCGCTTCATGCCTCTAGGGGCATCTCTTGCCTCAAAGGGCGTTTCCTGACTCTGTGGGCATAACCTAATAAGGAGGGGGAGTTTTCTGACTCTGGGAACAGAGCCTGAAGGCGAGGGGACATGGTCTATAAAGTGTCAAGGCAACTGGCTGAAGTTAGTCTTTGAGAAACACAGCAGCGTGTACCAGTAAGTCCAATGGAGGTCAGTCCAAAGTAGCTGACCACAGAAGAAAATGCCAAGGGATGAAACACTGCATGTCTGTCTCGATGGGGAATGTCGGCCACCAGAATTCTGCTTTTCTGTAGAGAGTGATCTTTGGAGTCTGTGAATCTGTTTCTTCAGTTCGTGCCAGGTCACATCATTGGTTTCCGGGGGTGTGTTGTAGTCATTCCATCTTGTGGGCGATGTCAGAGAACAGGATCCAAATGGATTTCCAGGAATTCCATTCGAGTAGATGCTTTTTCATGTGAAGACTTGACAGCTGAAATTCACTTACTTGTCAAACTTGTAGCAGAATAGAAGTTTACTATAATTGATAACTCCATTTTAATTGTAAGTCCTTTCTAGTATGATTTCAAAGTTGTTGAAACAGTTAAACTCAATAAAATGTGGAAAGGCAAACAGAAGAACCATGGTAGAAGTCTCAGGCATGAGAATAATTAATATAATCATTGCACTATCTGCCCCACCCATAATTCATACCATTTCAGGATTAAACGTTTCAGATTTATGCCAAGACGTAAAAAAGAAATCAAAGGAGGAAAAAAACAATTTTTTGGATTGTTTCTGGATGTCTCTAGAAATCATGACTGCGTCCAGCATTTTTTTTAAGTCAATGTCATACAAAAATTCAGTCATTCAAATCACTCTCTTATGAAACAGATCTCACCATGTAGCATCAAGAGTCCCCAGAGGGCGTCCTAGTCCAAAAAGCTCTTCAAAATTCCATTTAGGGTGATTCTGACTGTTCCTGCTGTATTGCTTCAGGCACCCATTTTTAAAAGTGTCTTCCCATGGAAGAAAGAATCGAATCAGGAGAGTATATCTAACCACGTGTCTCCATTCTTGGGAACTGCCAGGGTACTGGAGAACGTTCCTCTAATTAGAGAAGTCCTTCTCCATGGGAAACATGCGAGAAGAAGTCCAGAAAGTCCCAGTGGAAATCCCCATGCATCTCCCAAGTCTACGACAGTCATAAAGAACCAAATTGTGGCTGGGAGCAAAATGTAGTCCTTTTCCTTGGGAAACATGGGAGAGGGATCCAGAAAGTCCAAGGATAAATCTCTGTGCATCTCCCAAGCTCTATGATTAGGGTCACAAGAAACCAAAGTTCCGGTCAGGGAAACAAAGTGTGGCCCAGAGCAAAATGTTCCAGAGACAGAGTAACTGTCTCATGATGAAACAGTAGAGGCTTTGGCAAACCAATTCAAGTAGAAGAGAAGGCCATAGTGCATAGGTAGGCAAAGTCTTCACTTATCTGGGAGTTGCGCAGGTCTGATCCCACGTGGTAGACGCCATATGTTGTTTTCGCCGGGCTGGCTTCACCTGGTGTTTAACCCACTACCTCATCTTCCTCTTCTTTCCACAGAGGTCAGTTGTCTAAGCTAAAATTGCAGCAATTTCTACCAAATAAACATGTGTTGTTTCATGTTTAGAAAAGTGAAGGGGGAGCTACCCTCTGCCCTGATCCAGCTTTCTAGTATTTTTTCCAAATCTGACACCATCTCCCAAGACAATACCCACCTGTGTCTTAGCTGTGGCGCTCAGAAAAAATAAAGCAATGTCATGGGCCCTTTGGAATAGACTAAAATAGACTTCCTAGCTTCCCCCTGCAGGAAGACCCCAGATCTCATCTGTTATATTCTTACTTTTAGATTCCTGATTATTAAACAATTTGTTTGGCTCTGTATCTTTTTAAAAATTTTGTTATTTTAATTAGTTATTGAATTGACAGCCAGAAATTGAGAGGAAAGGGGACAATAGAGAAGGACAGACACACAGAAACACCTGCCTCCCTGCTTCACCACTCGACCTGCTAATACCCATGTCCACTGGATATGGAGTTACAGAAGCCAGACTTTCCGCCTTCTGCACTTTATAATGATCCTGGGTCCATGCTCCTAGAGGGATCAAGGATAGGAAAACTTCCAATGATGAGGATGGGATATGGAAATCTGGGGGTGGGAATTGTGTGGAAAGGTAGCCATCTCAGCCTACAGCCTTGTCAATCATTGGGCAGTAGTGCAGGGGGACTAAGTGCACATAGTGCAAAGTGCAAGGACCAGAGTAAGGATCCTGGTTTGAGCCCTTGGCTCCCCACCTACAGGGGAGTTGCTTCACAAGCAGTGAAGCAGGTCTGAAGGTATCTATCTTTCTCCCCTCCTCTCTCCATTTTTCTCTCCATGCCATCCAGCAATGACAACATCAATAACAGTAATAATAATAACTACAATACAACAAGGGCAACAAAAGGGAATAAATAAATAATAAATAAAAGAATATTAAGGTCTAAAAAAGTTCTAATTACCAAATAATAACATAATTCTTTTCTCAAAGATAGTTACTAAAACAACACAATAAAGTATATTCTCCTTTATTAGTAATGGTGATATTTATTTTGGAAATCAACAGTATTTTTGTACATTCATTTATTTTTAAGATTTAAATTATCTTTTTTGTTTGTCTTATTGAACAGAGACAAGAGACACTGAGAGAGGAGGAGGAGGTAGAGATAGGGAAAGAGACAGAGACATAAGCAGCCCTGCTTCACCACTCCTAAATCCCTGCACAGTGTAACGTGTGCGATTAACTAGGTGCATCACCACCCAACCCCCCAGTATATATTTTAATTGCTTTATTAGGGAATTAATGTTTTACGTTCGACAGTAAATACAATAGTTTCTACATGCATAACATTTCCCAGTTTTCCATATAACAATAAAGCCCCCACTAAGTCCTCTGTCCATGTCAATTTTTTCTCTGTTTTCCATAGTTATTTTTTATTATTTCCTTATGGGGGAATTAATGTTTTACATTAGACAGTAATATACAATAGTTTGTACATGCATAACATTTCTCTTCATATAAGAATACAACCCCCACTAGGTCCTCTGTCATCCTTCTTGGACCTGTATTCTCATCACCACCCACCCCAGAGTATTTTAGTTTAGTGCACTAAGCCAATTCTGTCAACTGGATTCCATTACAAACCCTGATCTAGAAGTAAGAGGATATATCAGAGGGGAAGAAATATCAGAAGACAGACCTTCCACCTTTTGCACCCCATAATGACCCTGGGTCCATAATACCAGAGGTTTAAAGAATAGGAAAGCTATCAGGGGAATGGATGGGATACAGGGTTCTGGTGGTGAGAACTAGGTGGAATCATACCCCTATTACCCTATGGCTTTTGTCAGTATTTCCTTTTTTATAAATAAAAATTAAAAGAAAAAGAATTAAGCAGATGCAGATCAATTTTCATAAGAAATTTTAGGCAGGGAAGATAGAGTGATTATGTAAATGAGTCTCTAGCCTGAGGCCATCATTTCTGAGCTAATCTCCTCATCCTGTGAAGAAACATCCTGTACCTCCTGGCAAGGGTGAGAACAGAGCCCAACCCCACCCCCTGGTGCTCTCTAGAGTGAATGGATCTCCATTTTAACCAGCCCCTGAAGCATTCAATTGTTTTTTGGTTTTACTTTTTATTAATGCTGTAATATTGGTTCACCAAATTACATGTCAACAGAGGTATAATTCTGGACTTGGGTAGATAGTATAATTGTTATTTAAAGAGATTCTCATACCTGAGGCTACAAAGTCTCAGGTTCAATCCTCTGCACTATAAGGCAGAGCTGAGCAGTGCTCCGATAAAAAAAAAAGGGGGGGACTAGGGCTATAATTCTATAACATTCCCATTGCCAGCCTTCTGAATCCCCTTCCCTCCATTGCAAGCCTCAGCGTTCTACTAAGGATGAAGACATGAGTTAACTGTCATCTGTACAACTATCTATCTGCATTTGTACAACTCCAGTTCCCACCCACTCTTCATTTCCAAGTCACACATAATCCTATTCCTACAATCAAATTTAGGGTTGTTCAAACATTAATGTTCTTCTGTGATTGTCAATAGTATTTTGTAATCATTATTTTATGATCCTAGAGTCCAACATTGATACTCCTGGGTGCTGTGTTCCTGCAGTTCTGTGGGAGAATATTGAATTCTCCCCAGTGTCACACCCAGCAATGGATGCTTATATGACTTCAACTCTACCAGTGTCTTGATAGGATCACTTCCAGAGTCAACCACAAGTAGTCTCTAGCCCAAATGGGGGTGTGATTTCTAACCATTTCTACAGGGGAGAGTAATAGCCAGGATTAACCTGAGAGGATTTTGGGATCTAAGGAGATATCCTATTTCCTCAAGGGAACTCTTCCTTCCAGGCATTTGGTGGAGTAGGGTGTAGCCTAAATAGGATATAAAAGTGTAGGTCCCTAAACAGGGAAGCACAGCCTTCCAGATCTTCATTCTTCCTGTGGCTTCTCCAGGGGCATGAGCTCTGAGCACACAGCCAACTTCATCTTAGCTGGTAAGTTACCCTCCTCTGCTAAGAACCCTTCATGTCACCTGTGGTCAAGCAACTATGGTCGAATACACAAGGGGCTACTTTTGTGGGGGGGTTGTATATTTTATTCATTTTATTTTTTGAGAGAGATGCAGAGCAAGAGACACACAGAGCTATGCTCAGCTCTGCCCTATGGTGGTGTATAGGATTGAACCAGGGACTTTTGAACCTCTGGTATGAGAGTCTGTTTGCATAACCATTATCCTATCTCCCCTGCCTGGTTACTTTTGTTTCTCCATATTTTTTCTTTTTCTTTTATAAATAATAATAATAATAAGCACAGGTGGAGCAAAGCACAAGGACCAGCATAAGGATCCTAGTTTGAACCCCGGCTCCCCGCCTGCAGGGGAGTTGCTTCACAGGCAGTGAAGCAGGTCTGCAGGTGTCTATCTTTCTCTCCTCCTCTCTGTCTTCCCCGCCTCTTTCCATTTCTCTCTGTCCTATCCAACAATGATGATAACTACAACAATAAAACAACAAGGGCAACAAAAGGGAATAAATAAATAAAATAAATATTAAAAAATGAAAAAAAGAAAGAAAATAAAAAAGAATAACTTACCTTTAAATAATAATAATAAGAAGAAGAAGCCTGTATTTGTGAATGAGGCAGAGATCAGAACATGACCTGCCTACTAGTGGATGTTCCCTGGAGGAACTTCTCCCTTTTTAGTTATTTTCACATAAACAGATTTCAGGGTTTGGTATTGCCTCTACATAGACTCGTTTTACTCCAAAATGTGATGGTTTGCTATGTGTACATTCATTTTTCAACCTTTTAAAATGACAACTAATTCTAGAAATTTTGTTTCTTGACATCTCCAGCATTTACCTGTTATCATCTTTTCCTTCATTTTATATTTGCACGTACATGATTTACAATGCAGGTGCTGTCAGATGGTTGCAATTTCTCATTTCATCAAGAGAGATATCTGTAAATCACTCTCACCCCCAAGTCAGGCCTATTATCTAGGACCAAGACTGAGAACTCAGGAGAAGATCCATGCCTCTCCCGGTCTTCCTTCCCCTGAGACCAATTGGTGCAATCCCCAAAGCCAGTCCTGATTTTACTTCATGTTCCCCTTTCTATCTTTTTGCTTCTCTGCTTGGAGTAACATGATTTGTTTTCCTTGCCATCAGAGCTGTTGCTGGGACTCAGTTCCTGCATAAACACCCCCTACTTTGGTCACCATTTTTTTTCCTTTATCTGACAGTCCACAAGCTTCAGGTGATTAGGGGAACAAAGAGTCAGAACCCATGCTCTGAAGAAGCTTCTTTCCTCTAGGTGGGTATCTGCATCTTGAAGCCTGGTCCTTGAGCTCTATAATGAGTTAGCACCTCAAAGTGTGTAACAACCACCTTATCCTTTCTGTTCTAATTTCTTAAATTTGTGAAGGGGTCTTCCCATACCTGCCTGCTCTTTAGCTTATCATCATTACTTACAGCACATGGCTGTGCTAATCAAGCCATTGTTCCTTGGTGGCTAGTAATGAACACAAGGCCTCACACATGCAAGAACACTCTGTCTTTGGGCTACATTCATTGTTCACACTTTCATTATATGAACTTAAAAAATACTTACAGGACATGTTTAAGAGAGAAACATTTGTTCACAATGTGAGCTCTCATGGGCTAATCAGTCTGATACCCAGATATTTCTTAAGTATGTAAAGAGATGCTCCATAGAGCTGTATGTCCATAGCTTCTTGATCTGAGCTCCCAGTTTTATGTCAACACATGTAGTTACATGAGTGTTATAATCTTACATCAAAATGTCCAAGTTAATAGAATAACACCTGTATGTGGCTGTCTGCTTAGATATTGTAATCTATTTCTAACTGTGAACTTTGGTGACTAACTGTGGAGACTCTACCTCTATTTCTTATCATGCTGCCAGAGTTGAGACTTGACTGCTGAGATGGTTCCTTGAAGAGCAGTATGATGGACACTGGCCATCTCGTGCTGCCTTGAGAATGACATCATTCTCTTTGACTATTTCCACAGGATTGTTGCCAGAGGAGATTCAAGATGAGCTACAACAAGCCATCCAGTCTCTTAGAACTGGCCATTCAGAGCCTTTTAAGGGATGAGAACTTGACCATCTCTTCCCTGAGGAGCCTGCCTGCAGAGCTCTTGCCACGTCTCTTTCTGGACGCTTATGCTCACAGATGCTGGAAGACCCTGAAGGCTCTTGTCCAGAGATGGCCCTTTGACAGACTGCCTCTGGGGGCCCTGGTTCAAGAC
The DNA here is from genome assembly GCF_950295315.1 of Erinaceus europaeus. NCBI lineage: Eukaryota > Metazoa > Chordata > Mammalia > Eulipotyphla > Erinaceidae > Erinaceus > Erinaceus europaeus. The sequence continues at coordinate 12,600,540 of NC_080170.1, forward strand.
CTATTTCCTGAGAATGAAACTTTGAAAGCTGTCTTGGATGGAATTGATGTCCTGCTTCAGCAGAAAGTTCTTCCTAGGTAAGGAGGATCCCTAGTCTGGGAGGGTCTCTGTTTCCCAGAAGATAGCTGTGTCAGGAAGAGTGGAGGCCACTGGGGAGGCCTCAAGGCTTCTAATGCCAATGTGACAGCTTATTGCCCATTGTGGAACTCTCTTTAAGAATTGACTGTTGGTCATTTGTGTAGCATAAGTGTTGAGCACACATTCTAACTCCTAAGCTCTGAGGAAGGAATTCAGTACAGTGGTGTATTGATCCTTGATCTCTCTAGATCCATATTTTTTTCTTTATGATTACTATTATTCTTTTAAAAAATGGAAACAAAAACAAGACAATAGGATAAGAGAGGTACAAATCTACCAAATTCCCACCACAAGAACTCCATATCCCATCCCCTCCCTTGATAGTTTACCTGTTCTTTTTCCCTCTGTGAGTATGGACACAGTATCTTTGTGGGGTGTGGAAGGTGGAAGGTCTGGCTTCTGTAACTGCTTCTCCACTGATTATGGGCATTGGCTGTTCAATCCCTACTCCCAGCCTGTCTCTTTCTTTCCTTAGTGGTGCAAGGATCTGGGTGGTGAGGCTTAAGGACTGATGATGGGGGTCCTTTACCCATGGAAGTCAGGTTGGCATCATTGTAGAATATGAAACCTGGTGACTGAAAAAGAGTTAAGATATGAAGAAGAACAAATTGTTGAGTTATCATGAACCTAAAGGCAAGAGTATTGCAGATAAAAATTTGGGGTATTCATTTTTGAAAAAGCTAGTAGGTTTACTTTAGGTATATTTCATGGGGCCCGTAACTTTAATAGATTTTGTCTGAGCTGGACACCCGATATGCATGTGGACCCAAGTTGTTGTCTTAGATTTGATTTCATGGTTGGGAAAAGGGCTAGAAAGCTGGATCAGGGAAGAAAGTAGCTCCCAAGTATGGGAAAAGTGTATAAATATTGTTAACTGTAAACCTCATAGATTTGATCTGGGTCCCATATTCAGCACAGGAGCCTATGTAACCTCTGCATCCCTATAGGTCCAAGCTTGCATTCTGTGGTCAGGTGTAGGGTCATTCCAGGTTGCACCAATTTCAGGACATATTCCTTACATTGTTGGAAGAATTGGTAATTAACCTCCCTTTAAATAATGGAATATTCTCTACAATTGTTGATTACATTGAGGGCATTGTACTATGGGTCCCCCCAAAGGCATCCGTTGTGTTGTTTCTGATGGAGATGCCCAATGACAGTGTCAAGAGGGATCTGTTAGAGATCTTGGCCCATCATGTCTGTGTGGGAAACTCAGGACTCCCTGACCAGGGCCCCAGGGGATGGTGTGTCCTGGTAGTGACTAAAGAGTCATCATTAAAATCTGCCAGTCACTTCAGTTTTTGTAGTCCTTATTTGTCTGACAAGGTTAGCACTGGAGTGATTGAGGGAAGTGTAACAAGAAGTAGGTGAGGTGGTCTGGGAATGTGGCTTGGTGGATAAAGCACTGGTTTCTCAACCATAAAGTCCCAAGTTCATTCCTTGGGAGCACATGTACCAGAGTGATGTCAGGTTCTTTCTCTCTTCTATCTTTATCATAAATAAATCATTAAAAAATAAAGGAGTGGGTGAGGAGGATATCTAGGTCTAAGTAGCAAGTATATTGCCCTAATTTATGGATACATGTGTACATATGCCCTACCTCACGGGCACTGGTCTATATCTAGGTGTGGGTGCTGTTAGGATGTGAGCCATCCAAAATAGGATGACTGAGTCTTATGAGAAAGGAAAGGTCTCACCCAAGTAACGAGACTGAAGGGCTGACTCTCCATGCTTGACTTCTGTAGACAGTCTGAAGTGAAGCATGATCAGGTGGTATTGGTTGCATTGATTAGGTTGGGATCAGCAGATGGAGTATCAATTGGTATGAATTGAGCGAAGCATGCAGGAATGTGTCCCCTACCCTCGAGGTTCTAGGACTGGGAGAAATGTGGTCTTTAAGAGGAAGTGGGAGTTTCCTGTTATCTTAGGGTTTAAGAAGGTAATAGATACTGCTATAATCAAATAACTTAGTAATTGTGTTAACTTTGAAAATCCCATTGTTAAGAATTTGCTGGATCATACATGACCTCACCCTAATTTATGCCCTTTGACTCTACTGACATGTAGCTGTATCTTGTAAAGTAACACCACTGGTTGCTTCTGTTCTTTGTGGTCTAAGCTTATAGGACAGTCACCATTTCAAAGAACAAGCCATCATTAGAAATGTATTAACAATTTCAGTCCACTGTTAAAATTCAATCTGATTAACAATTTGAAGTCTTAAGTTCTTAGATTATAGGAACATATACTCAGAACAATGAACTATGCTTGATTTTTTTTTTTCTTTTTTAACTTATGTTTTTGTTCTTTCCCTCTGGCATATGTTTATTTAGGGGATTGAAGTTGGACCTTGACAACTTGAGCATCAGAGCCTTTTTGTATAACAGTTAAACTATTATCTTTATTTACATAGAGTAAGCAGAGTCTACCAGCAGAGAAGGTCCTGAATTCACATTGCCCCAGCTACACAACTGGAGGCAACACAGATCAAAAGGGAGCACAAAGAAAATGGTGTCTTCTAATTTCTAACTTCACTTTAATGCATTCACGATAGAATAGCATTTCAGTTTTATTTTTCTCAGTTTAGTGAAAACTATCTATAAAATGTGGGAATTAGATGAAGAAAGTCAGAAGAGAAGTGGGGAGAAAGAAGCTGTTGTCTGAAATGGGAGGGATTCAAAGAGTTGGTTTGTCTGAGCCTGGCCAATGCTAGCATTCTGGTTCAGAATCTATGTTCATGCTTTGTGTCTTCATCAATGCCCCCCTTTCCCTAAAGCAGGTGTAAGCTGCGAGTGTTGGATTTACAGTTCACTGGACAGAAGTTTTGGAGTGCATGGACTGGAGTCCACTTCCCAGTGTTCTCACAAAGGAGGCATCTAGAGGCTGTGGGACCTTCAAGGAACGAGAAGGCCAGGTGCTGCTTAGAGGTGTGTGTAGACCTCTTCCTCAGTGGTGAATGTGGAAATAAGATGTTCGTCTACCTACTGAACTGGATCAAGAAGAGAAAGGGATTGCACCTTTGTTGTAGGACAGTGACAATATATTCACTGAGCAGGAAGAATGTCCAGCTTTTGAATAATATCTCATTGTGTGATGTCCAGGAGTTGGAAGTAAATTGCACCTGGACAATCTCAAACCTACAGACGTTTGGACAACTTCTGGGCAGGATGAATAACCTCAGGAGACTCTGTCTGGACATCAACATACTTGATGGAATCCCATCCAAGCAGCTGGAGAACCAGGATCATCCCATCACCGAATTTACATCTGAGTTCCTCCAGCTACTTCATCTTCAAGAGCTATACTTGGAATCTGCCTCCTTCCTCCAGGGCTATCTGGATCAGCTGCTCAGGTAGGGTTGTGTCCTTGGCATAGTAACTGTGCAGGAGACATTGGATCTCAAGTTCCTTGCTTCCAAATTCTATTATTATTTATTATTGTTAGTTGCCTGGTTGTCTCTAAAGACTAGTTTAGGATACTCCTGGAGATGAAACCTGAGAACATGGTGACTCAGGAATGAGAGCCATTTTACTTAACCACTACACTATTCCACTCTAACACATCTGTCTCATCATAAATATTCCATCCGACTTTAACCATGAGAAGCTGAGGACAAAGTTTTGCAGAGTTATGGAATGACCACCTTGCTCAAATGCTTGGTGGAATATTCAGTCTAGTGAGGTGGTTGGTTCTCAGGTTCAGGTCTGTAGAGATCTCTTAGATAACTAGACAACTATCAGTGAAGGGTATTCTGAAGAGGAGATCCCATACAATGTCTCCAATTCCTGAACTGCAAGGTCTGACCAGGCAGGATGGTGAATGTGATGGCAGTGCAAACATGCAGAGGCCACTAAAGAGGCTGCAGCTGAGGAATGGGATGTGTCAGGGAGGCCCTGGAGACTGGCAGGACCAGCAGTTGCTGTGGGACCCTGCCTAGAAATTGTATAAATTGCCAGATTCAGTGCCAGGTTCATGTGAACATTGAAAAAAAGAATTCAGCCTTAAGTAGCATTGGAATCGTTGGTTGAGAATAACCACAAGCCTTCTTGTATATCATCACCTCACTCAGAATTTTCATACTCTTGCTGATGCCAATCTCCATCCTATCCTGCCTCTCTCTCCTCAGGAATCTTCATAACCAGCTGGAAGTCTTCTCAGTCACTAACTGCACATTAACAGAAGAAGATGTGAATCATCTGTTCCAGAGCCCACACATCTATCATCTGAAGGATCTGTGTCTGAGGGGAGTCCCCCTGACTTCTGTCAGTGAGCTTCTAAGAGCTCTGCTGGAGATAAATGCAGCCACCCTCCAGGACCTGGGTCTGTGTGGCCTCCAGGACCCCCAGCTTGAGGCCCTGCTCCCTGCCCTGAGCAGCTGCTCCCAGCTCAGCTCCCTCAGCCTGCATGGGAATCACCTGTCCATGGACACCCTGGAGAAGCTGCTGTGCTGCACCTCGGGGCTGCAGCATTTATCTCTCCAGCTGTTTCCTGCCCCTCTGGAGACTTTCAGCCGCCATGGAGTTCCACAGTCTGGGACATTTGACTTGCTTTGTACTCAGATCTCAAAGATTCTCCAGGATCTTGGATACTCCAGGTCCATCATGGTGAGCAGTTGTCACTGCTCATCCTGTGCTAAGAAGGTGTACAATAACTGGGAGCCCATGTTTTTACCCTGCTTTTCTTGTTTAGATCATTATAAAAAGCTGTCTTTTACACTCACTTGAAGTGACATCTAGGAATTTGGCTCCTCAATGCACACACACACCCTGCCTCGATCATCACATCCATGTGATCTATAAGCAAAGGAAACCCAGCTCAGTGCTCACCTTCAGATAATGCATTTGACTCTGAAATATGACGGCACTAAATGGACATTTTTCTAATAGAATCAGATTTACAAGTATTGTAAAAGATTCTGCCTGTTGTATGTGTTATGAAGAGTTGTGAAATAAAATGGATCTCTCTTGTCTTGTTCATTTTTCTACCGTGATCTCTCCTATAACCATCAAAGAAATAAAGGCAGTCATCAGCCATAGGTGTGTGAAGGTGAGAACCGAGAAATTTGATGGAGGGAAGGGTGTGAAACGATACTCCTCTAAACTTATAGTCTTATAAATCACCAGCCATTTTGTATGTTATGGGAAAATCAGGTTGAGTGTTTCAAGATCCTTAGCTGCCTAGAGTTGAGTTCTGCATATCTAATATATTATTTTAAGCCCTTAGTGCTTCAAATTTCTGAACAATAGTAATCCTCACACCAGTCTTAAATGGTTAAATAATTCTAACAAATGTTTTAATTCAAAGTTACTTACAACCTTACAGCAGAGATCAGAATCCTCTGGTTCTGCCAGTTGTTAAGATGTAGTTATTAGTAGATACTATTACATGCCATATAACATCATATGACACAGTGAGTTCAAATAGAATATGAGAAATTCCCACCATGGTATTTTCAAAGTAGACCAAGCTCTCAACTAATTTGATGATAATAAAAATGAACTGTTGCTGTCTGAAACTCTGAGATTGCAAGAAATGCTTCCCAGTCTTTTAAGATCCCTGTCAAACTCAGTCCTGAACCCCTGAGACTTTGCTCTCCTCTTGATCCCTTACAAAGTTAAAATGCCTCTGCTGAACTCAAAGACTACTGCCACTGACTTATGCCTTTGGATTATAGCCAGAGACCCTAAGCCTGAGATTTCAACCTTTCACCTGCAACAGTTTGGTGAGACCTTCCTTAACATAAGGAACTACCTAGTTCCATTTCAGAGGGTGCACTATCTAACCACATTACAGCCCCTAGATATAGGCTAGCACCTAGGGGTCACATGTATACACGTGTCCATAGGTAGGAGCACATACATACCTCAGTGTAAAAGTGCTTAGTCGTCCTCTGTAGACCGAAACAGCTTGGCATTGTAGCAGAAAGGCCTTAGAAGAACCCATAGATCTCAAGGATTCACAGCTTAGGCCTAAACACACCCATACAGGCTACTTCGCGCCCCTCAGTCACTCTGTCTCCTCAACTAGCTACACAAGAAAGTAACATATATGTCTTAGTATCTTTGACAGCATCAGCATTATTGTCACCCCTGCATAATCACTGTCTACAATTATCCAAGACATACACAGCCATATATATCTCAACTAGAGGACATTTATCTTCTCTGTGTCAGCTTTTATTAGAATCATCAAACAAGTTATTGCAGTAAAACTCAAGGTTAGCTTAAATCTTATTATAATCCTAGGTCTATTTCCTCCCTAACTTAAGTCCAGACTCCATCCCCTGGGGCCCTAATCTTGGAATCACTGTTCCACCATCAGTGGTCATCTTATACAGGAAGGAATCATAAGCCTGCTGTGAGCTCAGGACCTTGTCCTCACTATGAACTAGCAATGGTAGGGACGGCCATACTTTCTTAATGGAAGCTGGGTCAACCTATCTGCCACTAAGGAAATCTCGACCTGAAATAAGTGCAGCCTTGAATGTTCCCAGTTGTGACCATGGATTGTGAGTTCAGGCTGACAGGGACTCAGAGGTTATACAGGCTCCTGTGCTATAAATATGAATATATATGGGCCCTGGTCAGGTGGACATGGTAGATAGTTAATTGCGTTTATATATTCTTTACATTTGGGAGCTTTCTAGTCCTATTCTCAACTCTGACGCCATCGTCTTAATCAGTGTTTTTACTTTGCCTCCATGTTAGCCATCAACCTCAAGGAAAAACTGTTAATGTCATGTACCCATAGGGGCAGACCTAAAGTAGGCCTTCTAGCTTCTTTCTACCCACAAATCCCTATTCTCATCTGCTCTTTAATACTATTTGTTTCCTGTTTATTCAACATATTGTTTTGCTTTGGTGCCTTTTCACCACCAAGCTGTAGATGCTAGTCTGACTCCATCCTGAACTCCCTTGGCAGATGACTTCACCAATGTGTCTGCAATATCTGCCTTTTCAGAGCCCTCCTTTCTCCTAGGCAAAGAGGAATAGGCTGGGGCTAGGGATCCACCTGCCAATGCCCACGTGCAGGAGAGAAGAAGTGACAGAAGCCAGACCCTCCACTATGTGGACTCCATAAAGAATTTTGATCCATAGTCCCAGAGAGGGAGACATGTTAGTGGTAGATGACCAGAGAGCTCTGACATGTGATTCCATCAGCACCTAGAGACAGAAGAAGATAAAAAAGGAAGGAAAATCTCAAAGAATAATAGGTTTGTCTGTGACTTAGAATGAAAGAGAAAGCAGGGCCATAGGGAAAATGGGCAAATTTATATAAATATATCCAGTTGTAGAAATAATTGTCAACCTTAATCTGAGACCTTAGGAGATATACTGCATATTTCAAAGGAGGGAATGCATACAGGGAACTCTGGTGGTTGGAATGGTGTGGAATTATATACCTGTTATACACAGCATGTCGTTATGCAAACAGACTCTCATCCCTGAGGTTTAGAAGTCCCAGATTCATTCCTTCAACCAATATAAGATAGACATGAGCAGTGCTCTGGATAAAATAAAAGAATTTTTTGTTATTTTTATTATCCAATAAATTATTTATTGGATAGAGACAACCAGAAGTTGAGAGGAAGATGTGGTAGAGAGGGAGAGAGACAGAGAATCACCTGCAACACTGCCTAACCATTTGTGAAGCTTTTTTCTACAGCTAGAGACCAGGGGTTTGAACCTAGGTCTTTTCACATTGTCACATGTGCACTCAACTAGGTTCTCCACCACCTGGCCCCATTTATATATACAGGGGAGAAATTCCATAATTAGTGAAGTATGCTTTGCTCTTTCTCATGCTCTCTCTATATCTCTCTCCACTCTCCCTATCTCTCTTCTCTCACCCCTTTTTCTCTCTGTCTTATTGTTTCTCCTTCCACTCTCAATTTCTTAGGCCCTTTCAAATAAAATCATATTCAATAAAATAAATATTTGAAAAGAAGTTCAGAGACTCAATGGAGTACTACTTTGGAAATTAAGAGTATGATATTGTAACTTTGGGACAAAGTGGATGAAACTAAAGGTGATATGCTCAGTGAGGTAAGTATGGAGGTGATAGACAGTTAACACACAGCTTTTGATTTTTTCGTATATGGAATGGAGTGTTGAATTACATGAAAGATTCATCATCCATGCAAAAAAAGGCAACAAACTTATGTGACATTCTGAACACTGTGGTGGTTAACTTGGGCACAGGTAGGCACAGACATGTGGTGTTGGGTGAGGTGTCGTATACCTCTCACCTTTAAACATCATTCAGTTATGCTCACTGCTATCATCTTCATTTGACAGGTCAGGATGATTTACAGTACAGTTATGGGCACATGTGTAAATGTTTTCATTCCATGAAGACTGGTGTCTGCAAAGCAGTCTCAACCCCATCTCAAACCCTTTCCAGCACCATGTAGCAGCACCCAAAGGACCCTCCTCCAACCCCTCTCTGCCATTCTTTCTTTCTCTTGTCCCTTCAATAAATGACAAGCTTAAGTATATTATTGGCTGCCTTTTAGAGGATGGTAGTGCGGAACCTGCTTGTGTACTGATAAATGAGCTAACAATCATTGAGGCAGGAGCCATGAGGCTACAACTCCCCAAATTTACAGCATTTAGTGAGCCCTCAGTCTGAGAGGGCTTGGGGGCTAATGGTGTGTCAGGGCAGGTTCTTAAGATGTAGAAATGTCTACTCAGGTGAGGATGCTGTGTCATGGAAGCAGCTTTCTTTGTGTTCACATCCCAGGAACAACATCAGAAATCTGTACGCTCAGATCAGTCATTGTGTCATCTAAATGTGGCCTGAAAACTAAAAGGGTTTTATGTAATGCTTAGTTCTCCAATGTGTGGTATTTAAGGGACATCAGCTACCTGCCAGCTCAGCATTTCACTGATCATAAGCTAAATTAATGTAGACAACTGCAACTTATAGTTCTTTTGGAAAGAATTTTCTCTATTTCAAATAGCAATTTCAATGTTTTCATTAGAGATTTAGTAATAGTTTGCAAGATTACAAGTATAGATGGAGGACTGCAGAGATAGGGCCATAGTTATGCAAAACCATTTTGATGCCTGAGAAAGCACATGTTCCAAGTTTACTACCAGCAACACCAAAAGCCAGAGTTGAATAATGTTCTGATAATATAAAATAATATAAGAATTGAATAGGTGAGATAATATTTTGGGAGCATATTCCATGACACCCCCACTGTCAAAATTCAGTGGCCCCATCCCTAGCAATAGATGTCATAATTCTTACAAAACCAGCTCCATTCCTGTGACATGTGTGAAGAGGAGTCCACATGCTTTAATACTCTATTCAGTGTATGACAGAAACTCCCCAGTCTGTCACCTCCTTACTCTCTTCACTGACCACAATCACCCCTAGCTCCATTGGTCCTAAGGGACCCAGTATCATCCTTTCAAGCTGTAGCGTATTCCTCCCTTGAGTCCCCTAATTTTTTCATCCAATCTTCTGTGCATTGGCATTTCGGGTCTCTCTCCACAGCTGGAGTGTGAGGATGGCAGCTGTGAATATAGGGGTACAACTGTCCCTTGAATCTAAGAAAAATTAATGCTCATGCTTCTCTTCATATGATATGCAAAACCAGTGTCAACATTTATAAAATATGTGTATGCATTCTGTGAGTAAGCTTTCTTATTGTTAAGATTTCTGAATTCCAATATTTATATACTTTTCCACACAAATATTTGTTTTCTTCTTGTATACATACCAGATTTTTTCCCAGAAATATTGAAAAAAAAAAAGTCTTTTTGGCATTCCCATGTTTTATCTCTCTGAACTGCCAGCAGGAGGTCGTAAAATACTATAGCATGGGAGTTTTCCTCTCAGTGACTGAAATGGCCCATCCTTCCTGCCTCCTGTCTCCAAGGCTGTGAAGACTGGAGAATCTTGGGTCATTGTGCAACCCATGCACTGCTCTACTCTGGTTTATAGTGGTGGCCGGGATTGAACCTGGGACTTTGGAGCCTCATCCTGAATGTCTCTTTGCATAACCATGATGCTGTTGAACCTCGAGCAAAGCATGATAATTTATCTTTAAGTATTACAATTTTAGCATACACAGACTTAGGAAACAACTAAACTGTTTCCTAAAAAGGGGTAAACAACATCATTGATTGTTCCTATGTGGAAAGTAGAGGGAGGTGAGTTCAGGGCTTAAACAGCAGGGTGAATGCTGACAAGCTTAATCAGCAATTCCTGGCAGCTGGGAAATAGCTGTCTGGTAGAACAGTGGACTCACAGAATAGAAGCTGCAGTTTATGTACTTGGATAAACACTCCAAATACTGGAATACGTGGAGTGGAAAATTCCTTACCCTTTCCCCTTGGAAAACAGGACCTAATCAGTAAGCCAGTAAGCCACTAGTTGTTTACCAAGACCCTGCATACAGGCAATGCTTATCAGGACCTTTGCACAAGAAAACTGTTTACCAAAAGGTTGCAACTGATGGCGGGAAGATGTGGTGACCATACTCTGGCTAGGTTCTATTGGTTGTGTGGTTTTGCAATGTTTGAAATTAGCCCGCGCTTTGCTTTGAGTGGATCCCGCTTTTTGCTAGGTTTGAAATGATTGGATTCTGCGTTTTCTATAGCATACTATTGGTGATGCATTCCCCTTCCTTGAGTGTATTCAGAAATCCTATAAATTGTGTGGTTTGAGGCCTGTTCGGGGTCGATCCGGTGGACTGCTGTCAGTAACCTCCAGCCCGGATTCGAATTCGTGAATAAACATCTTTTGCTTCCTTGCAGTGGATTGTGGCTTGATTTTGCTCACTAACAGAATAAAAATGTTACCTGTATTAGTCAATTCAAATCTAAATCTACTAACTCAGTACTATCTCAGTGATTTTTTTTTTTAATCAGAGCACTGCTGCTCTTTGGCTTATGGTGGTACATGGGAATGAACTGGGACTTTGGAGCCTCAGGCATGAGAGTCTTTGCGCATAACCATCATGCCATGTATCCCAGTCTTTGATGAAATCCTTGTACCTTTTACTATCTATGAGGACAGACTTATTCTAAGACGTTTATGAAAATGGCAAATGTTTTTGCTAAAGCAATTTCACAAAGAAGGAAACTGGGTGAGCAGGAGGTGGTGCAGTAGATAAAGTGCCTGAGTCTCCACCATGAGGCCCTGAGTTCCACCCTGGTATGACATGTGCCACTGTGAAGCTCGGGCTCTGTCTCTCTATCCCACAATGATATTAATGATACAATTTTGCTTATTTATTTATTTTCCTGATGCCTAACAACAACAGTACCTACAACAACTATAACAAAAAGTACAACAAAAAGAAAACAAATAAATTAAAATTAATTAATTAATTAATTAGTAAATAAATTGATGAGCAGCTGTGCGGTGGCGCTTTGGGTTAAGCGCATACGAAGCAAAGCACAAGGACTGGCGATAAGGATACTGATTTGAGTCCCCGTATGCCCACGTGAAGGGGGGGCGTGCTCTTCTCAGGTGGTGAAGCAGCTGTCTATCTGTCTGTCTATCTGTCTCTCCCCCTCTCTGTCTTCCCACTCCTCTCTCCATTTCACTCTGTCCTATCCAACAGCAACTAAAAAAACAATAAGAATTTTTAGAAAATTGCTAAAAATTGATGAATAATTTGCAAAGATTGACGCAGATGGGGTGGGGCAAAACTCATGTAGCCCATCAGACTGAAAACTGTGTGAGTGACGGCCGTTGAAGGTAAGATGTGTCAGTGCAGGTTCTTCTGCTGTAGCCTTGTGTCCTCTGGTAGAGAGGCTGACTATTGGAGACTACTTGTGGTTGACTCTGGAAGTGATCCTATTAATATATTGGTAGAGTTGAAGCCATATAAGTGTTCAGTACTGGGTGTGACACTGGGGAGAATTCAATATGCTCTCACAGAACTCAAGAACACAACACCCAGGAGTATCAAAGTTGGACTCTAGGCTCAGATCATAATGGTTACTAAATACTACTGACAATAGCAAGAACATTAATGTTTTAACAACCCTAACTTTGATTGTAGGAACAGGGTGATGTGTGACTTGGAAATTGAAGAGTGGGTGGGGACTTGGAGAAGGGGGCATTGTGTTCAAATACATATAGATAGCTGTAGAGATGACAGTTAACTCATGTCTTCAGCCTTAGGAGAACTGCTGGGGCTTGCAATGGAGGGATTGGGGATTCAGAATGCTGGCAATGGAATGTTATAGAATTATAACCCCACTCCCCCACCTTTTTTTTTTTAACCGAAGCACTGCTGAGCTCTGGTTTATAGTGCAGAGGATTGAACCTGGCACTTTGTAGCCTCAGGCATGAGAATCTCTTTGAATAACAATGATGCTATCTACCCCTGTCCAGAATTATACCCCTGTTGACATGTAATTTTGTGAAGCAATACTAAAGCATTAATAAAGAATGAAACCAAAAAAGAATTTAACGCTTCAGGGATTGATAAAAATGGAGATCCATTCACTCTACAGAGCAGCAGGGGGCAGGGTGGGGCTTTGTTCTCATCCTTTCCAGGAGGCACAATATGGTTCTTCACAGGATGAGATCAGGTCAGAAATGATGGCCTCAGGCAAGAGACTCGTTTGCATAATCACTCTACCCTCCCTGACAAAAATTTCATATGAAGATTGATCTGCATCTGCTTAATTGTTTTTCTTTTAATTTTTATTTATAAAATTGGAAACATTGATAAAAGCTATAGGATAAGAAAGGTAGGACTCCACCCTATTCCCATCACCAGAACCCTGTATCCCATCCGTTCCCCTGAGAGCTTTCCTATTATTTAGCTCTCTGGGAGTATGGACCCAGGGTCCTTATGGGGTGCAGAAGATGGAAGGTCTGGCTTCTTCAGTTGTTTCCCCTCTGATGCATCTGCTTAATTTTGTATCAGGGTTGGTAATAGAATCTAGCTGATGGAATTGGTGTATTGCACCAAATAAGAGTCTTGGGTGGGTGGGTGGGGAGAATACAGTTCCAAGAAGGATGACAGAGGACCTAGAGGGGGTTGTATTATATGGAAAACTGGGAAATGTTATGCAGGTAGAAACTATTGTATTTACTGTCAGATGTAAAATATTAGTTCCCCAATAAAGAAATTTAAAGAAAAATACTGGGGGGCTGGGTGGTGATGCACCTAGTTAATCCCACACATTACAGTGTGCAGGCATTTACAAGTGGTGAAGCAGGGCTGCATATGTCTGTGTCTCCTTCCTTCTCTACCTCTCCCTCCTCTCTCAGTTTCTCTCCATCTCTATTCAATAAGAAAAATAAATAAAAATAAGTAAAATCTTTAAAATAATTCAATAAATAAATGTACAAAATACTTTCAATTTCCAAAATAAAGTTTACAATTACTGACAATAGAGAATGTACTTTATTGTGTTGTTTTAGTAACTATCTTTGAGAAAATAATTATGTTATTATTTAATCGGTAAACTTTATTAGACCTTAATATTTTTTATTTATTTATTTATTTATTTATTGCCTGGTCTGGCTTCTGCAATTTGCCTCACTGTCATCTTCCGAATCTGCCCAGAAAACGTGTGTAGGGAAAAGCAACATGTAGGTATTAAGTGTCTTGATCCCATGACTGTGGCTTGCAGAATTACTAGGATGTGATTATGTTGCAAAACCTAGGACCTTGTAACCTCAGTCATAAAGAACTATTTGCATTACCATTATGCTGTTTCCCTCAGCCCAGGAATGCTTTCTCACAATAAAATAAACACAAGCAAACACTTGTCAGCTTAATATGAAATATATTTTCTGTTTTATAAATGATTTAATAATGACTGACAAGAATGTAGGCTGAGAGGGTGGGGTTCTAGAACACACTGATGAGGTCCTCTGCCCAGGGAAGTCATGTTGACATCATGGTATCATTTGCAAGTTGGTATCTGAAAATGCATTAAGATATAAAGCAGAGGGGGCCAGATGGTGGTGAACTTGTCTTAGCACAGATGTTATTCCTATTTTTTATAGTGTTTTGATGATAAAGGGATGTTGTATTTCATCAAAGGCTTTCTCTGCATCTATTGAGATGACCATGTGGTTTTTTGGTCTTGCTTTTCTTGATGTGGTGTATCACGCTGATTGATTTACATATATTACACTAACCTTGCCTGCCCGGGATAAACCCTACTTGGTCATGATGAACAATCTCTTTAATATACTGCTGTATCCAGTTGGCTAGAATTTTGTTCAATATTTTCACATCTTTGTTCATCAGAGATACTGGTCTGTAATTTTCTTTTTTGGTTGTGTCCCTGTCTACTTTTGGTACGAAAGTGATATGGGCTTCATAGAAGCTGGAAAGGAGTATTCCAGTGTCTTCAATCTTCTGGAAAACTTTTAAAAGCAGAGGTATTAGTTCTTCTCTCCCTCCCTCTCTCTCCTCTCTCTCCCCCTTCTCTCTATGTCTTATTGTCTATCCTTCCACTCTCAATTTCTAAGGCCCTTTCAAATAAAATCAAAGTCAATAAAATAAATATTAAAAAAGAAATTTGGAGACTCAGTGGAGTACTACTTTGGAAAATAAGAATATGATATTGTAACTTTGGGACAAAGTGGATGAAATTTAAGGAGATATACTCAGTGAGGTAAGTATGGAGGTGATAGACAACTAACACACAGTTTTTGTTTTCTTCGTATGTGCAATGGAGTATTGAATAACATGAATGTCTCATCATCCCTGCACAAAAAGGCAACAAACTTATGTGACATTCTGAAAACTGTGGTGGTTAACATGGCTACAGGTAGGCACAATCATGTGGTGTTGGGTGAGGTGTTATATATGTCTCATCTTTAAACATTATTCTATTATGGTCACTGCTGTCATCTTCATTTGACAGGTGTTGGTGATTTATAGTACAGTTGTGGGCACATGTGTAAATGTTTTCATTCCAAGAAGACAGGTGTCTGCATGTCAGTCTCACTCCCATCTCAGGCCCTTTCCAGCACCTTGTAGCAGCACCTGGAGGACCCTCCTCCAACCCCTCTCTGCCATTCATTCTCTTTTTCCTTCATAAAAGTGACACATTTCACTAGATTTTCAGCTGCCTTTTAAGGGGATGGCAGTGGGGAACCTGTTTGTAAACTGATAAATGAACTAAGACTCATTGAGGCAGGAGACATGGGGCTCCAACTCCCCAAATTTACAGCATCTGAGTGAACCCTTATGATGGTGAGGGCTCTGGGCACAATGGTGTGTCAGGGAAGGTTCTTGAAATGTAGAAATGTCTACTCAGGTCGGGGTGCTGGGTCATGGAGGCAGATTTGTGTTCTCATCACCTGAACTAAATCAGAAACCAGTATATCCTCAGATCAAGCACTGTGTCACCTAAATGTGGCCTGAAAACTAAAAGGGTTTTATGTAATGATTAGATCTCCAGTGTGTGGTATTTCAGGGACATCAGCTCCCTGCCAACTCAGCATTTCACTGATCATAAGCTAACTTAACACAGACAACTGTCACTATTGCTGCCCCATAATATACACTTATAGTTCTTTTGGAAAGAATTTTATCTATTTCAAAAAGCAATTTTAATGTTTTCATTAGTGATTTAGTAATAGTTTATATGATTGCAAGTATATATGGAGGGTTAGAGAGATAGGGCTATAGTTATGAAAAAACATTTTGATGCATGTTCCAAGTTTGATACCAGCAGCACCAAAAGCCAGAGCTGAGTAGTGCTGTGATAATATAAAAGAATATAAGAATAGAATAGGTAAGATAATATTTGGGGGTCATATTCCATGACACCTACACCATCACAATTCTGTGGTCCCAACCTTAGCAATAACTTTCATAATTCTTACAAAACTAGCTCAATCCCTGTGACTTTTGTGAGGGAGAGTCTGTGTACTTCACTACTCAGTTGCTTACATGAGAGAAACTACCCAGTACTAGTTTATCACCTCCTTACTCACTTCACTGAGCACAATCACCCTCAGCTTCATTGGTCCTAAGAGACCCAGTATCAGCCACCCAAAATGTAGGGTAGTACTCCCTAGAGTACCCAAATTTCTTCATCCACTCTTGTGTAGTTGGGTATGAGAAACAGTGCAAAACGCACTCTGTCTATGCCTTAAAATAAGGACTGAGACACGGAGAGTCATGAGCAAAGCAAAAGTTTGACATATATATGTAAGCCAGCAATCATGCCAAAGGCAATCTTCAGAGCCTTTTTCTATGTTACTGGCCATGGGGACAACCTGTCCTCTTCCCCTTTGGTGAGAAAGAACTGGCTCTCAATCTAACCATGTTTCGGAAAACGGGATGGGAACAGATATTAGGAGGGAGCCTGGGGTCTGCTATAATGGTAAAGGGAGTGCAAGGAAGGGATTTTGGCCGGGACAATGTGGCTATCATGGGAAAGGAAGAGTGAGGATGGTCCTGGGAAGTCTAAGCTAATTTTGAAGAAAAATAAGGCATGGTTGTCAACACATAGACAGGTAAAAAGTCAGGGGTCTGTAGTCAGACTGGATTGATAGACATCATTGAAAATGCTACAACCAACTGGGCCTTTTCATACAATGGGCATTTCAGCTCTATCCACAGCTGGAGTGTGAGGATGGCAGCTGTGAACATAGGGAATCCAACTGTCCACAGAATGAGGGATACAACTTCACACCATCCCAACCACCAGAGTTCTACAACTCTGTGCCCTTCAATGGAAATTGCAGTGATTCTCAAAATGCCACAGATTCGGGTTGACTACTATTTCCGTAACTATCTCTATTGTTCCCTATTTTTTCCTATGGTCCTGCTTTCTCTTTCATTTTAAGTCACATGCGAACCAATTACTACCTTTGAATTTATTTTCTCTCTCTTTCTTTCTTTCTTTCTTTTTGTATTGTCATGGAATTGGGTCAGTGCCATGTAGTCATCTACTAACATTTTTCCCCCTCTGGGAGTCTGGACAAAAATTCCTAATTGAAAAGCAATGGACAATATAGAATTCCCTGTTTCATAGTAGAATGTAGACATAATCTCTAGATTGAGAAGATGGACTATGTTTTGGGGCCATTATACACACTGTGAGGTCTAAGACACAACTTGCAGTGTTCCAGGTGAAACAAAGTCAGTCACATGCATCAAGAAGCCAAAGCCTGATAATAATATCACAGTCTACAGAGCCTATGTATTATAAACAAACTTTTCTCCTATTTTATTTACTTATTTTACCAGAGCACTGCTGTACTTTGGCTTATGTTGTTGCAGGGATTTGAGATTTAGGCAAGAAAGTCTCTGTGCATAACAATTATGCCATGTATCCTAGGCTTTAATGAAATCCTTATACCTTTTACTATCAATGAGGAAAGGCTAATTCTAAGATGTTTCTCAAATGGAGAAATTTTTTGCTAAAGCAATTTTACAAAAAAAGGAAATTGGGTGAGCAGGATGTGGTGCAGTAGATAAAGTGCCTGACTCTCCACCATGAGGCCCTGAGTCCCTCCTTCATGTGACACGTGCCACTGTGATGCTCAGGCTCTGTCTCTCCATCTCACAGTGATATTAATAAATCAATTTTGTTATTTATTTATTTATTTGTTTGTTTGCTTGTTTGTTTGTTTATATTCCTGCTGTCTTTTACAAGGATGGTATGAGAAATCTATTTGCTTTAAAATTGATCAGACAGTTTTGTCTGGTTCAGTGCAAGTGGTACAAAGCGCAAGGATCTGAATAAAGATCCCCACCTGCAGGGAAGTCACTACACAGGTGATGAAGCAGGTATGTAGGTGTCTATCTTTCTCTCCCCTATCTGTCTTCCCCTCCTCTCTCAATAGCTCTCTGTCCATCTAACCATGATGTGAACTGCAACAACAATAAAAAGGGCAACAAAAGCTAAAATAAATAAATAAATAAGAATAACAATTGATGAATGGCAGGGCAGCTGTGTAGTGGGTTAAGGGCACATGCCACAAAGCACAAGAACTGGTGGTAAGGATCCCAGTTTGATCCCCTGGATGCCCACTTGCAGGGGGGTCTCTTCACAGGTGGTGAAGCATGTCCTCAGCTGTCTGTTTCTCCTCTCTCTATCAATACAAATCTTTATTCATGCAGGCACCCCAGAGTGGGCCCCAAAACATAGCCCATCTCCTCAATCTAGAGACTATGTCTACATTCTACTATGAAGCAGGGAATTCTATCTTGCCCATTGCTTTTCAATTAGGAATTTTGGTCCAGAGTTGGGCGTGTAGGCACCTAGTTAAAACCCTATGGAGCCAAAAATCACAATGGCTAGCTTCTGCCTCTCCCTGCTTGGCCCCCTTCTCCTCCATATACACAAAAGTCAAGCCTGCCCAGGAAGTGGCATCATAATCCATACATCCTTAAAAGAAGGACAGAGAAGTTTTTGCTACTCAAAAACTTCATCTTTAAGAAGGCCACTTGATGATTTTCAAAGACTATTGGGTGACATAAATTGGATTAGGCCAATGTTAAACTTACCACTGGAGAACTTAGGCCACTCTTTGAAATTCGTAAGGGAGATTCCAACCCTTCCCGCCTGTCCCCCCCCCCAGCTCCTTGACCCCTGCAGCTACATGCTCTTTATGGTTGGTAGAAGAAGCCATTCAGAAATAGGGAGTCTCCTTTATTTCCTATGAAGCACCACTTCTGTTTGTCATTTGTGCAACCTCACATACACCTACAGGAGTGTTTTAGCAACGTGGCCCTATGCTTTGGGTTCATCTACCAGTTTCCCCCCCTAAAGTACTTGCTCCCTACACCTCCCTGGTTGCTGATCTTATTCTTTCAGGACGCAAACAGAGCCGCCAATTCTTTGGTAAAGATCCTGAAAAAATAATCACACCACATTCCAAAAGTCAATTAAAATGGCTCATGCAAACCACAGACAAGTGGCCCATTGCTTGCTCCTCCCCTTTGGGAGAAATTGATAATCATTACCCTGCTGATGAATTACTTCAATTTGCGAAGGTTCATTCCCTCATTTTCCCAAAGTACACTTCCCCCACCCCTTGTCAAATGCCTGCTTAGTATTCACTGATGGCTTCTATAATGGAATGGCTGCCTTTGTTATAGATGGACAGGCTGCCTCTATTTGCTCCCCCTTCAAATCGGCTCAACTTGTTGAGCTTTTTGCAATAATACAGGTTTTTCAAAAATTAAAAAATCATCCTTTTAACTTGTACACTGACAGTGCCTATATTGCTCATTCGGTTCCTGTTCTTGAGACGGTTTCCTATATTAAACACTCCACAAATGCCGCCTCTCTTTTTTCTCAGCTTCAAAAATTGATCGCCTCTAGATGTCAACCCTTTTTTGTCGGACACCTTTGCGCTCATTCCGGTCTGCCTGGCCCCCTCTCGAAAGGAAATGCTTGTGCAGATGCTGCCACCCGCTTGACGTTTCCAGTACTGATAGGTTCTGTAGATCAAGCCCAAAAGAGTCATGTTTTACATCATTTAAATGTTCAGACCCTTCGCCTACTTTTTAAGATCACTCGTGAGCAAGCTCGTCAAATTGTTAAACAGTGCCCCACTTGTGTCACACTTCTACCCACCTGGGTTTTAACCCCAGAGGTTTGGTCCCAAATGAAATATGGCAAATGGATGTTACACATGATCCTGAATTTGGCAACCTTAAATATCTTCATGTGACTATAGATACATTTAGTGGATTTATCTTTGCTTCCTTATATACTTGAGAAGATCTAAAAATGTTATAGCCCATGTTTTAAATTGCTTTTTCTGTCTTGGGCAGTTTTAATGGTAAAACTGATAATGCCACAGGCTATACTGGACAAAAGTTTCAGGAATTTTGCCGCCAGTTACAAATTAGACACATTACTGGCATTCCTTATAATCCTCAAGGAAAAGGCATTGTTGAACGTGACCACCAAAATATCAAAAATTCTCTGCGTAAATTAAAGAGAGAGGAATTATACCCCCAGAAGGGCTCCCCTAGAAATATTCTTCATCATGCCTTGTTTGTTATTAACTTTCTAAATTTAGATGCCCATGGCAATTCTGCTGCTGATCACCTCTGGCACCCTGAGACAAATAAAGATTATGCCACAGTCATGTAGAAAGACCCACTCCCCTTCAAATGGAATGGCCCAAATCCAGTCCTCATATGGGGGAGAGGTTCACCCTGTATTTATGACACCAAAGAAGGATCAGTTAGATGGCTGCCAGAAAGGCTGATAAAACTAATTAATAATAGAAATAAATCCAGGGAGCGATCTTCTCCCTGAGAAAATTTACCCTTCTCTTTTTCAGGAAAATGATGGGATTCAAAATACTGACAGTGTTCCTGTGGATGGTCATCTTGTGCGGATGGACACCCACAGTAGTGCCTGACAAGAAAGGAGCCACCTCCTCGTTTGCTTGGCGATTTTTCCTGACAGAAAACTACACCAACTATGCTAAAACACAAAACTATGGTCGTCTTTTAGCCATGGCTGATTGCCTGCCTCAAGGGTGCCAATCTACCATTTTGCTAAATTTCACAGATTTTAAGGCACAGCCCAGAAAGGTTGCCCCTGCGCTGTGCTTGTTGTTTGACCAGAGTCAGTCCTATTGCACAGATAGATGGGTTGAAGAAAATGTGGGCTGCCCCTGTAAATCATGTAACATCCATAATGTTAAAACCCTAAGAGGTAATGAAGTTATTGCCCAGCTTCCCTATAACAGCCATAAATTTTTTCACTCTTCCACAGGCTATACCTGGGTTGTTTGGGATCCCTGGGATTCCCACTGGACCATGCCATTCAAAGGAGCCATGTATATAACCAAAGATGAGACCTAGCCTAGCAGCCGTTTTTATATTTGGCATGCTCTTGTTCAAGTTCAAACAACCCTTCATGCTGAAATTCAAACATGTGAGAAGGAGCTAAATACACAGCTCTCAGCTTTAGCTACACACCACCCCTTTTCCTGGCTACCTCTATTAAGAGAAGGCCTAATTCTTGCCAATACCACTGGCCTTGACAATGTTTCTGCATGTTTTCTTTGTGCCACGTTAGGATGTCCCCCTTTGAGGGCAATTCCTTATCCCACCTCACTGAATACTTCTGGCATATCTGGTAAGGCCTTTTCTCCCATTTTTGAAGTTTCCTTGTAATTAGCTCCTGAAAAGGAAAAATTTAGTTTTTGTTATTCCAATGCTAGTACCAGGTTGTGCAATCAGACTGCCTTACCTGCCACAGATCTTATTGTCCCTGATGTATTTTTCTTTTTGTGTAATGGTACCCTTTTAAAAAATCTTTCTAGCCAAATAGATGAGAGATTGTTATGCCTTCCAGTTACCTTAGTACCCCAGTTGAACCTATTTACTGCTGCTGAGTATTTAGATTGGGACAGCCCCTCATCCCCTAAAATAAAATTGGATGTTTTTCTTCCTTTAGTGGCTGGTGTTTCTTTTGCAACATCTGTTGTGGCTGCAGGTCTGGCTTAAGGCGCCTTGGGTCACTCCCTTCTTACCACTGCTAAGCTCTCTCAACAATTCTCACTGGCAGTGGAAGCCTCAGCCAAATCTTTGGCCTCCCTACAGAGACAACTAACCTCCCTTGCCCAGGTTGCCTTATAGAACTAGCGAGCTTTGGACCTCCTGACCACAGAAAAGGGTAGCACTTTTTTTGAAGGCGGAGTGCTGCTTATATGTTAATGAGTCGGGTTTAGTGGAGAACCAGGTAAAGCAGTTACACAAGCTTAGTATTTATAAAAACAAAAATTTTCTGCTGCTGCTGATAGTTGGTGGAAATCCTCCATGTTCTCCCTTTTGATGCCCCGTATGGGACCGCTGATTAGTCTTTTGTTAATGATTACCTTGGGGCATTTTATTTTCAATAAGATTACTGGCTTTATAAAACAACAAATTAATTCCTTGGCATTGAAACCCTTACAAATATATTACCACAGACTTGATTTGGCTGACAGAGGCTTGGCTAAACCTGAGGGTGGCAGACCTCTTTTAGGAGCTGCATAAAACTCAGATTTATGCACGCCAGCCTTGGTATGGTGTGGGCACTGGTAAGGGGTGCAGGGCTAAGCACTGCAGGGGGAGGACCCTATAGTCCGCCTATGAGTCCCCAGTGAAGCAAACCTGATTTGCATGGAGGTTGGTGTAGGTCATCAGAACTCTTTGCCTTGAGTTT
This sequence comes from Erinaceus europaeus, assembly GCF_950295315.1. Lineage (NCBI taxonomy): Eukaryota > Metazoa > Chordata > Mammalia > Eulipotyphla > Erinaceidae > Erinaceus > Erinaceus europaeus. Next base: position 12,622,811 of record NC_080170.1, read on the forward strand.
TCCTCACCTTAGAAATAGTGGCTATGCCTCCCCTCCCCAAAAGACACCAAGAGCCGTATAAGATGCTGGAAGATCAGTTCTATATTTACCCCACGTGAGGAATCATGTCAGTACTTCCCTCCCTCTGTTTAATGCCCACTTATCTCTTGATAAAATTCCTAGCTTTTACCTCATTTGCCCACCTCACTTAAATTGTAAAAAGGGAGGACATGCCAGGAGCCAAGGACTTAGCTAAGACTCCCATATAGTCCCTGAGAGGACATTCCGACCATTGGAACTGAGATTACCATCTAGCTGTTTGGAAAGTTGCTCACCCACCTCCCTCCCCCACTACTTTAGGGGAACTTCCTCTTTGTGCTTATATTGTGGCTGCAAAATAAAATTTTCAGAGCTTGAACAGACCTCCTGTTTTGCCCTCGTTCTTCGTGTCTCGTCCTTTCCATTCTCTCACCCCCCACCCTAGGTTTCCGTCGATAACCCCGCAGGTTGGGGCAGGGCACCAAAGTAAAAACCCTGTGGTGTGGGATAGACATGCAGCTTCCTGAGCCGGTGGGGAGTAGGGGTGGATAGGATGGGACACAGTCTTTTGGTGGTGAGAATGGTGTTTATGTACACTCCTCGTAAAGTGTAGTCATATAAATCACTAGTTAATTAATATGAGAGGGGAAAAATTAATTGTGTCTTGAAGTTTTTAAAACACAGACTGAGTCTTTTTAATATATAGGCTGTGTATTTGACAAGCAGACTCTCTCAAAAGCCTAGACTAATGTCTTCTTTTTTAAATAAATGAAAAAAAAAATTCCAAATCCTCTTCCACTCATAGGGCTTCTCTCCAGTAGGTATTTTCAGATGGATAAATGAGAATGTGATTTGTCTAAAAGGGTTGCATTAAAAGGATTTGTGTCTTGTATTATTCGACAAGCTGCACAGACTGTGAGAACTCTCAGTGATAATGCAGTTCACGGTGTTATGAATTCACATATAAATGATTTTATGCCTGACCATCAGCCAACTCTGGAGGAAGTAGAGTCTTAGGATTCTTGATTTCAAAGTGTGGCTTGAAGGTCTTAGGGTCTGACATTTGTGTCCTACAGAGAGTGCAGGAATGTATTAAGGTATCTTTGGCTGCAGACTTGGGATCATGTCCTTATTTTGTACAGCTTGCTTTGAGCTTTTTTCTGCTGGCACTATCTGAGTGAGTTATTTGTCTATCCCTGAACTCTGTAATCATTGATGCAGAGCACAGATGGTGTGCAGACCCATGGATCACTGTCGTATTGGTGGATTAATTGCAATAAACATTGAATGCCTTTCTCCAGGATTGTAAATCAAGGACTTCACCTAGTCTCACTACCACTGTCAAAGGATTAGGAATCAGAATTCTTCCCGGCATCCCAAGACACACCCCCTCCCCACCTGAAAAGGGTGGGGCTCTTTTAAATTAGATGGTGTTTAAACTCGATGATCTGGATTCTTTTTAGTGCTGTTTTCCCGAGGTTAGAATGCTTTGCATAGGTCACACTTGCCCAAACTTTGTAACCGCCAAATTAAATTAAATTCATCCAGTATGTAATGTATTTCTTAAATGAAAGTACAAATCAAACAGATTTTGTGGTTGATGCTCTCTGAAAGATTTTTCTACTCAGGTTGGCCTACTTTAGGCAGAATGAACAAGAGCAAAATTTCCTTCAATGTGCTAAAGGAAGGTTTTGTACCTGGAAACAGATATGGAAAAGCAGTGGACTGGCAGTGAGCTGTTTTGGTGGCCCCAACTTACTCCATTTCAGTTTATGTGTAGAAACTAATAAGTCTAGTGGTCTAGTTCAGGATTTGGTCTAGTTTATAAAGCATTGGATTGTCAAGTATGAGATCCTGAATTGGATATCTATCAGCACATTTACCAAAGTGATGTTTAGTTCTTTCTCTCCTATATTTCTCATATTTCATATGATATGATATGATATGATATGACATAATATAATGAATGAATTTAAAAGATGACAGCAAAGAAGAACATTGCTGAAACTCCTCCAGGGAGCCTTGTGAAAACAGAGCGCCATTCTGTTAATCCCTTCTTCTCTGGGCTAAGGAGTACTGAACCAATTTTCAGGGGTGAGGGAGAGAGTGCAGTGGTTATGCAAAGAACTCCTCCCTGAGGCTCTAAGCCCCATATTTAACCCCTCCCTGGCCAACAACACCATAAACCAAAGCTGAGCAATGCTCTGGTAAAAATAAATAAATAAATAAATAAATAAATAAATAAATAAATAGGAAATAATGAAAGAAAGTATAGAAGGTTTCACAGCAGCTCAGACTACTGCTCATTAAGAGCAAACAAGTGAGGCGAGGGGTTCCAAAGCAGTCTTGGGTCTTCCTAGTGAGTCTTTGATGCTGTAAATGGCTCTGGATAGGCTTCAGGTCATTTTATTTTTCTTTGTCATCCCCAAAGCCAAGGTCTCCTACAGGAGTAATGACACAACTCTCAAGCCTTTTTCTTTTTCAGGTAACTCCAGGGTAGAGGAGCACTGGGGCTTCTTCCATTTCCATGACACTCCCCTGTGATACCATGACTTGAACCTAAGCTGTGAGAATGCCCTACTCAGTGAGCCAGCTCTCTGCCCCAGGCCACACATTTTCTTTTTTCTTCTTTTTTTACATAAAATGTATATTACATTGGTACATGCAGTGCTGGGGATCTAATTGGGAGCCTCAGGCTATCCAAGCCTGTATGTCTGCCAATGAAGCTAATCCCTTCAACGATTATTTGGTTACTGTTGGTTGTTTTTTTTTTTTTTTTTTCTGGTGCCAAGACTATTTTTTTCTTATTCTCTAGCGTGATTTCTGGGGCTCAGTACCTACACTATGAACGCATTGGCCTTGGAGGCTATTTTTTCCCTCTTGTTGCCTTCATTGTTTATTGTTATTATCCCTGTTGTTATTGGAAAGGACAGAGAGAAAATCACAGGGGGAAGAAAGATAAGCATCTGCTTTTCCACTTATTAAGTGACACCCACTGCTGGGGGGCATCAAGGGCTCAAACCAGGATCGTGAGCGGGTCTTTGCACTTCACGCCATGTGCAATTAACTCACTGATCCTCTTTCCAAGAAAATTTTTAATATCCCAGGCTATACTTTTACTCATTTGGTGAGATGAAGAGTGAGAGAGAGACAAAGAGTGAGGAGATATTCTACTAATAGTTAATTTTCAAGTGCTATGCTGCAGAATGAGATATGACTCTAGCTTAAGTAAAAAGGTTTATTTATTAATGACAATTAGAAGGAAAGAGAACAAAACATGATAGGCCTATGAGTTGCAGGGTCTAAAAATCAGGGCATAATGCTTGAGGGTCCAACCCTTTATACATTAAACACCTCCCAGTGCATCAGACACTTTCCCCAGTAACTTTTCTTTTTTCTATTTTTTTTACCAGAATTTTGCTCACCTTTGTGGGATTGAAAATTGTACTTTGAAAAATCAGGTTAGAGTGACTGTTTCCTAATCCTATGCTACCTACCCAATACACATTTTTTAATGAAGGAAAAAAATCTTCCCACAAGCAAATAGGGAAGGCTCCTGCTAACTCACCGTCATTCTTATTTGAGTTGTCTGTCTTCTTACAGGGTCTACTCCTAGGTCAACAGAGAGTATTAACTTTCTCTGCTCTGCTAGAGGTCTGGAGTTCTGGAGGCTCTGGAGTGTAGGGATGAGGCCTGGTCCAAATGTGCAGAGATTCCACACTGCCTCTGCTCTGATATTGGCAGGAGGCCAGGAGGTCACAGAGTGCAGAGATGTGTCTGCTCCTGTCTGCTTCTAGCAGTATGTGAGACCCAACTCAGATCTTATAAAGGCCTAGGGTTTTATTCCCTAAGACCCACCCTAAAGATTCTATCTGTGATTGGCTGAAATCAACTCTATGGGATCTGAATTTTTAGGAGTCTCTCAATTCCAACAATCCAGATCGTAGAGTTGGAACAAATAAAATACTCTAATTTTAGGGTTAACTTTACTACTAATTGGAAGGACCTCTCTCTGGGAATTAGGATGAGAAATGCAATTTTCCGATGGCAATATTGCTCCAGAAGGATAACACACTCCGCCACATGTTAGAGCCAAATGACAGGAAATTCTTTGGGTTTTGTGTGACCTGTGAAGATAGTTTGATAGGCAGGTGTGGGGAAGATAAGTAAATGAATAAGTAAATAAGTAAATGAATAAATCAATAAATAATAAAATCAAAGACCAACCATCTTTCAATTGAAGATGCAAATCACACTGAATTCTTCAAAACTCATCTAGAACATATGGAGTCGCATCTGCGTGTGCATGTGTTTCTCTCTCCAAGGAATTTTAAAACAATCCACCAGAGTGCCACCTTCTGTCAGCCCTGCAGGGACAAGAATTACACAGACAGAGAAAGTGACCCAGAGTGATCAAGCCTGGGCAGCAGGAGCTCAGAGGAGTGTGTGAATGTCTGAAGCCTCCGCTCAGGTCCGCAGAGAGAGGTATTGGTCTGTATTCTTGCAAGCCCTTGCTGGTTCCCATTACTCACAGCAGTTGAAAAGCAATACCACAAAAATGTCTAAGAGTCTGGGTCTCCAGAGAGAAAATGCTAGATTCTGCTTCCTGTCTCAAAACACAATGTGATTCCTCCTCCCAGAATTCTCAGTGTGGATCTCCTAGTCTTTCTCTGAGTGCAGGATATCAAGCCAAACCTATCAGATCCTAAAAGGATTTCCCAGTGTGGAGATTTCAGAGCTGTTGGTAGTGCCTATGTATTCATGACTATCTGAAATTTTTTCCAGTCCACTGAGAAAAAGTCAACCTTCCCAGGAAACACACTCCCACTACTCCCCAACATCTTGGTTTTTGACTTTTTCATCATTAAATGATTCTTTTAGTCCATGCTTCTCTGCCTCCTGCTCATTACATCAAAGTCAGAGTTTCTTCTGGCTCTTTTTTTAGGAAGTTGAAGCAAGACATTTACTCTTTTGCTAATGGGCCATGCTGCCAACAGTGGCTGTCAGGCAGTAGCACCCACCTGCGTCCCATTAAAAAAAAAAGTTCTTTATTCGGGAATTAATGTTTTACATTCAACGGTTAATACAATAGTTTGCACATGTATAACATTATTTCAGTTAATTTTAATAATCCCAGAAGCCATTTTGTTTTTTTCTTCCCTGTAGGCAAAGGGAGCCTGAGGAATTTTAAACTATAAGTAGGCTACTTAGCTTAATCTTTCACTCATGATCAGGAAATAAAGCAGGGTTGTGGAGAGATAATACTGTGCTTATGCAAAGAGACTCTGAAGCCCCAAGTATCCAAAGCTCCAGGATCAACTCAGCTTCTCAGCCAAGCCAGGCAACATTGGTGCCCCTGTGTGTTTCTAAACACTCCATTTTATAGTCTGTAGGTTCTGGGACAACTATTAACTATGTTCTCATGAGGAGAACAATGTGGAAGATTTCCACCACACAACACTACCAGTAGACCACCAAGGTGTAGATCTTATCCTGAGTTTCCAGGTCAGTTCCCTGTCCCATGGTGTCAGCAAAGGGCCTCCAACCTGGTGCTCCAGCCTCTGAGGACAGTAGCAATGGAGACTCACATTTGTACTAGGTGAGTCTTAGGGGAGTCCTCTCTTCCCTTAGCCAGTCTTTTTGTTTGTAAAACAGACTGGAGTTTGTGCCACAACCAGTAAACTGCCAGACAGTTACCAGCCACTAAATCTCTCAATTGAACTTCCTAGCCAGGGCGTCAAGTACCATGGCTAGGTAGGGTTTCAAAACTTGTTTCCTGTAATAAATGATCAGTATCATTCTAGACAAACATTAGAGAATGCAATAATTCCAGAGAAGTCCAGAAGATTCAATATGTTGCCTTCACATATGCCTACAATATTTTACACAAAGGTTTTTTTATTCAGTACATGATCCATTGTGTGTAGATGACTCAATAACACCAGACATTAGGAGAGGGGCAATGAGGACCCAGAACACTCTGTGTCCAGTCAGCTCTATAGACTCGAGGATCCAGTGCTTCTGGGGTGATGCTTCTGAGGATGAGGCCCATAGAAGGCCATGCATAGATAGCTGTGGAGGTTGGGACATGCCTTTCCTCCTTTGTATTTACTTGAATTCTGGACTTGCTTGTTTATACCTATCTACTTATTTCCTACTGATACAGACAGAAATTTAAATGGAAGGGTGGATGGAGAATGATAGAAAGACACTTGTAAGATTTCTGGAGGTGGGGCTACAAAGCAGCAGCACCTGTGTTACTCACCACTCCCCAGTCACATAGGAATAGCAAAGAAGATCATCTGAGAATGCAACAAGACATCACTAGGACATGACTAGGACAACTTTGGGAACTCGCCAAGTCACAAGTGGACATTGAGTGCCTGTGGTACCGCCAGGGGCTGGGCACCAGGTTCCACATGGATAAGAGCTCCTGGGGCATGCTGCCATCAAGGTGCCAGTTTCATGGAGGAAAAGGCTTGCTGGGTGTGAGTCAGGAACAAGAATTTGGGAATTCATGTGCCAGGCTACTGCTCCAGGGAATGTGGATCCCTGCAAATGGCCTCCACGGGTGTAAGACAAAAAGGTTCCTCAGGAATATGAAGTCCCTGCTGTGGCTTTTAACAGAGAGTCCAGGAGCAGACAGGGATGGAGGGTAGGTAATGGGGGCCCAGAAATAGCAGCATGGATCTGAGGGTTTCATGCCCAAGCTGCTTCAAACTGTCACAGCCTGCAGGGGAGGAACCTGCCCAGGGTTGATGGAGTGTAAGTGGGGCATGGGTTTGCCCATGGGGGGGACAGCTGAGCCACGGTCAGAGACCAATTCCCATGAGCCTTGCAAGGTCTGGCACGGCTGGGCTTTGTAAAGCACAGACTGAGTATTTTTAATACATAAGCTGGGTCTTTGATATGTTGACTCTCTCAAGATTCTTGACCACCGAGAACAGAAGCAACGGGTGGCACAGATATATACAAATAATTTCAAAGGACATAAATTATGGTGTTGTTGGGTATTATACAGCAAATACTTACAAATGGATTTTTAGAAGTTAAGACAATTACCAAATAATGTGATGATAACAGTAACTATCCATTGTCTTCTTGAATCCTTAGAAAGCAGGAACCTCACATTGCCACTATAGAGCCTGTATTTCCCCAGTTCTGGATCCTTAGCATGGGGCATACTTCCCTGCATGCTTCTCTCAATTCATACCAAATAATATTACATCCGCCGATCCCAAACTAGTCAACACAGTGAGTACTACCTCAGCATGCTTCACTTCAAACTCTTTCCAGAGACTTCAGGTGGGTAATGACAACCCTTCAACTTCATTACTTGTTTGAGATTTTTCTTTCATAGTATTCTCTAATTCCATTCCAGGTGGTTCACGTCCTAACAAAGTCCCACAACCTAGATATAGACAGGTCCCGTGAGATAGAGCATATGTTTACACATATCCATAAACTAGGGCAACACATATATCTGAAAGCAAAAGTACACAATAGTCTTCAGTGAGTACCCCCAACACTTCATTTGCACTATTCCGGCTTTAGGTCCATGATTGCTCAACAGTTTGTTTGGGTTTGTATGTTAACTCTCTTTTGAGCCACCAGGTTCCAGATGCTAGCATGATGCCAATGAGAATTCCCTGGACAGATGACCCCGACATGTGTCCTGAAATTCCACTTCCCTAGAGACCCAACCTAATAGGGAAAGAGAGAGGCAGCCTTGCAGTATAAATCAACCAGTCAAAGCCCTTGTTCAGCGGGGAAACAATTACAGAATCCAGACCTTCACACTTCTGCATCCAACAATGACCTTGGGTTCATACCCCCAGAGGGGTAAATCTATCATGGGAAGGGATGTGATACGGAAGTCTGGTTGTGGGAATTGTATGGAGTTTGACCCTTCTTATCCTATGGATTTGATAATGTCTCATTTTTTTTTTAAATTTATTTTTATTTAGGAAAGGATAAATTAACAAAACCAGAGGGTAGGAGCAGTACAACTACACACAATTCCCACCACCCAATCTACATATCTCATTCCCTCCCCTGATAGCTTTCCCATTCTCTATCGCTCTGTGAGCATGGACCTAGGGTCTTTGTGGGTTGCAGAAGGTGGAAGGTCTGGCTTCTCCAATTGCTTCCCACTGAACATGGTCGTCGACTGGTCGGTCCATACTTCCAGTCTGCCTCTCTCTTTCCCCCATAGGGTGGGTCCTTTGGGAATCGGAGCTCCAGGACACATTGGTTGAGTCTTCAGTCCAGGGAAGCCTGGCCGGCATCCTGATGACATCTGGAACCTGGTGACTGAAAAGAGAGTTAACATACGAAGCCAAACAAATTGTTGAGCAATCATAGACCCAAAGCTTGGAATAGTGGAGAGGAAGTGTTAGGGGGGTACTCACTGCAAACTCTAGTGTACTTCTGCTCTCAGGTATATATTTTGCACTAGTTTGTGGATACATGTGAACATATGCTCTCTCTCTTACAGAACCTGGTCTATATTTAGGTTTGGGGACTTTGTTAGAAAGTGAACCACCTGGGATGGAATTAGAGAATAGTATGCAAGGAAAGGTCTCACCAGAGTAATGAAGCTGAAGGGATGTCATTCCACACATGAAGTCGTTGGACACAGTCTGAGCTCAAGCATGTTGAGGTGGCAATCCTTGCATTGATTAGATTGTGATCGGCTGATGCAATATTATTTGATATGGATTGGGAGAGGCAGGCGGGAAAGTGGGCCCTATCTAAAGCTTCCAGGACTGGGGGAAATATAGGCTCTATAGTAGAGATGTGAGGTTCCTGCTGTCTTAGCTTTCAAAAAGACAATGGATAGTTAATGTTATCATCATATTATTTGGTAATTGGGTTAACTTTGAAAAGCCCTTTTGTTAGGGTTTGCTGTATAGTACCCAGTATCTTGTAGATAGCTGTGCCATTGGTTGCTTTTGAAGTTGAGAAAGAAGATCTGAAAGGGAAACTAAAAGCAGGAACTGACTAAATTGAAAGTAGGGCACCAAAGTAAAAACCCTGTGGTGAGGGGTAGACATGCAGCTTCCTGGACCGGTGGGGGGTGGGGGTGGGTGGGATGGGACACAGTCTTTTGGTGGTGAGAATGGTGTTTATGTACACTCCTAGTAAAGTGTAGTCATAGAAATCACTAGTTAATTAATATGAGAGGGGAAAAATTAATTGTATGTCTTGAAGTTTTTAAAACACAGACTGAGTCTTTTAAATATATAGGCTGTGTATTTGATATGAGGACTCTCTCAAAAGCCTAGACTAATGTCTCCTTTTTTAAATAAATGAAAAAAAATTTCCAAATCCTCTTCCACCCATAGGGGTTCTCTCCAGTAGGTATTCTCAGATGGATAACTTAGAATGTGATTTTTCTAAAAGGGTTGCATTAAAAGGATTTGTGTCTTGTATTATTCGACAAGCTGCACAGACTGTTAGAACTCTCAGTGATAATGCAGTTCACGGTGTTATGAATACACCCATAAATGATTTTATGCCTGACCATCAGCCAATTCTGGAGGAAGTAGAGTCTTAGGATTCTTGATTTCAAAGTGTGGCTTGAAGGTCTTAGGGTCTAACATTTCTGTCCTACAGAGAGTGCAGGAATGTACTAATGTATCTTTAGCTGCAGTCTTGTGATCATGTCCTTCTTCTTTAGTACCGCTTCCTTTGAGCATTTTTCTGCTGGGACATAATCTTGTGCTGTCCACAATCCATATCTGGGTTGGGACATTCTAGCACACGGTTTGAGAAGTATGGGTAGGTACTTGGGGCGGGGAATGGAATGGGGATCATAACCAGTCCTGTTTAGGCCTCTTCCACCGACCTGAGAAGGGAAAGAGGAAGCAGGAACACAATAGCTTTCCTGGCACTCTCTGCTGCCACTGATGTCACCGCACATGCCCACTGCCACCTTGGCCTCGGAAGAAGCCACTCCAACACATGCCTGCCCTCGCACACTGCCATAAGTTTTTTTTTTTACACGAGTAAGAAAAGAAGAAAAACAGATACCATAGCAAAACCTTTCCTCAGAACACTGTGTGTGAAACTGCGTCATGCACATGGCAAAGAACATGCTATCCAAGTGAGTTATGTGTCTGTCCCTGAACTCTGTAATCATTGATGCAGAGCACAGATGGTTTGTAGACCCATGGATCACTGTCGTATTGGTGGATTAATTGCAATAAACATTGATTGCCTTTCTCCTGGATTGTAAATCAAGGACTTCACTTAGTCTCACTACCCCTGTCAAAGGATTAAGTATAAGAATTCCTCCTGGCATCCGAAGACACACCCCCTCCCCACCTGAAAAGGGTGGGGCTCTTCTAAAATAGATGGTGTATAAACTAGATGATCTGGATTCTTTTTAGTGCTGTTTTCCAGACATTAGAACGCTTTGCATAGGTCACACTTGCCCAAACTTGTAATCGACAAATTAAATTAAATTAAATTTATCCACTATGTAATGTATTTCTTAAATGCGACCTTTAGGCTTGATCCAAGAGTCTGCCTTCTCAGAAATACTGAGGTCCACCCTCCGAACAAGAGAGAGAAGAATGGAGCAGAGCATATTTCTATGAAACTGGAAAATGCCATTTCTATTAAAGGTGATGAGAACGCATTCTAAGAACACATTTACAAACTTTTGGATCTCTTCTATGTTGGTCTGCTTCTAATTCTCTCTTCTAAGACCCCTTCTGTTTTGATCATCACCTTAGGTTCACTAGCATTGCTTAACGTTGCGGTCTATTTGTGGTTTATTGTTTTGTTTGAGTCCCGCACTGGTTTAATCCCCACTGGTTCATGCCCTCTTTCTACACTGCCCCCTCTCCTAGTCACATCCTGTTTTACACCGTTTAATCACCTCTGGTTCACCCATTTTTTCCTTCTACCCACCCAATATCCTATATAGAAAGTTTTCCTTACACTTCCGCCTCAGGAGACATAAAGGACAGGATTTTCTAATGAGGAGAGACTGATTGATTGCACTACATCCCCGCTCATCAATAGAGATTTTGTCCGTGACTGAGCTGTGTCCCTGGCTACTGGAATTGTCCTATTTCTCAATGAAGTAGTGGTGAGTGAGCCCAGACGCTCACAGTGGTGCAGTATTGCTAACTAAGATTCCAGTTCCAATGTTTTATTTTTATTTTCTTGGGAGAGAGAAAAAAGGCAAATATTGCTCCACCATTTCCCTTGTCCTTGGAAAGGAAGAAGCCACGACTGAGTAGCAATACACTCACTGTTTTTGTACAAACATAAAGGGAAATTGTCTGTCTGTTATGTTTTAGACTGATTTATCTCTTTATTGGGGAAATTACTAGTTAACATTGAAAAGAAAATACAGTTGTTGTTATATTTGTAAACTGTCAGTTTTCTGTAAATTATTCTCCCACTGAACTTCGGTCCTCCAGCATCCTGCACCAGGACCTGAAAGCCCCCACGTCAAGACTCATGCCACACCCCACCAAAATTCTTTACTTTAGTGTAATATACCAAACCCAGTCCAAGTTCCAGAGAAGAGTTTCCAGTGACACAGAAAGAGACAAGCCAGAACCACACTGAGACATGGCATGTAAGTCCAGTGCTTGGTCCGTAGAACAATCTTCCCTAGATGTTGATGCTTTCCTTTGTATCTATGTTAGTGTCAGTAGACGATGACCGCTGGGGATCAGAGGCCGTCGGGAGGATGGCAGGAACCAAGTGTTGGCTTGTTGGAGCCACTTCCTGGGGCTTCCATGAGGGTACGTGAACTCCTGTGCACATCCCAAATTGCGGGCGCCATGGTTGGGCACCCTCATTTTGTGGGAACCACACCTGGCCATCCACATATTGTGGTGGACACTGCTGGGCACACATATTTTGCGGAAACCACAGTTGGCCATCCACATATTGTGGTGAACACTGCTCAGCACCCATAATTTGTGGGAACCATAGCTGGCCATCCACATATTGTGGTGGACACTGCTGGGCACCCATATTTTGTGGAAAACACAGTTGGCTATGAACATAGTGTGGGGAACACTGCTGGGCATCCATATTTTGTGGGAACCCCTGCTGGCCACCCACATAGTGTGGGGTCCACAGCTGGTTGTTCACATATTGTGGGGACCACAACTGGCCATCAGAGGGATATAAGACCTGGTACTCAGGAGGCTGGAAATCAGGAGAAGGGGTCAGTGAGACCCCTTCTGCACAGAGAGGATCTAGAGAGAGAGGGAGAGAGAGAGAGATCAATGGCACCTGCAAACACATGAGGACATCACCCCCCAACCCCGACCACCAACCCTTGAACTCACTGGACCCAGGGGTCCTATCCAGCTCAGTCAGTCCTGGAATATATGTCCTAGGGCCTTAGTCAAATAAGAAACTGGAGGCCCTGAGAATATCTTGTTCTCTCTGCTGATGCAGGGGGAAGTTGTGCATAGGTTAGCTCCCAGCTCTGAGCTCCGCAGGGAGTATGTGGGCCTGGCTGGCTGCAATCCCTCCCTCAAGGCCATCTAAGGCAGAGAAGGCACACACCTGAGGGATCCTCCTTTCTTCTGTATTCCAAGATCCTTTTCAGGATGTCTCCAAATGGACAGGGTAAGGGCTGGCTCCTTGGCTTCTTGTTGGCATTCTTGACAGTCCAATACATATCAGCCATGTTCTTCAACATGAGAAAACACTCTCTTTTGCTCTTCATGATGCCTCTCATACCCAGTCTCCGGGAAATGACTAGGGCTGCAATCTTGTACTTCAGATGCTCTTGCTTTCTGAGGGACTCCCATTCTTCCAGGAAAATCCTGATCTCAGCTTGACTCCAAGTTGGAACAATATTCCCCGCAATGGGGGAGGCACCTAAAAGGATGGAGAAATTGGGACGACTCCACATCACTCAGTGCACCTTTGAGTGCGAGGTTCCTCAGAGACCCTCTTTCAATACTCAAGCCCAGACCTGCATTTACTCAGTTCTTGGAAACTGCTCCAACCATCCTCCCAGCAAAGATCAGGATTAAGAATCTGCCTAAGGCAGAGCCCCTGGATAGGAGAGAGCAGTGTGTGTCTAAACCTTGCTCAAGGTCCATGCCTGACAATATAGACATTAGCAGCGAGAGAATAATCATGGTTCAGTCAATGTTTCTGTCTTTGATCATTTTCTTTCTTGTTTGCTTCTAGGGTTATCACTGGTGCTCAGTGACATCACTATGAATCACTGCCCCTGGAAGCTGCTTCGTTCCTTCCATCTCCCTTTTTCCCTTCTTTTCTTTCTTTCTTTCTCTCTTTCTTTCTTGTTTACATTTATTCTATAGGACAGAACACCTGGGGCCCTGCTTCACCATCTGTGAAGCATCCCTGGTGTAGGTTTGGAGTGGGAGAACCTGGTTCCTTGTGTGGATGCTTGAGCATAGTACTTTGTGCACTTAAGTAGGTGCACCACCACCCAAACGCTCATTTAATGTTTCAAAGTGCTCTGAGACTGTGGAGCTGACATCCCAGTCCCAGAAGGGATTGGCACTACCTCCTGGTCTTTTCCCCACACAGGCTCAGAGACAGTGCCAGAGAGCTTCCAGGACACTGAGCTGACCCCTCTACATGAATTGCCCTTGGCCAAAGCCTCCAAGAGGAAATTACATCAGGCATATGATGGAGCTGATCTGAGAAAGCTGTGTCTAACACACACTCACACACATATGACTTAGAACACAGTACCTGAAGTCTTTTCTGTTTCTTGGGTTTTTTCTTTCTCCTCTCCTTCCATTTTGTGGGAAATAGTTTCAGTCTGAAATACCTCTTCCTACATAAAAGGGAAAGAGAAAGTTAGTATTTATGTAGTCAAAATGTTGTTTTTACCATTTCTGGAAACCAGAGTTTTACTCAGTTCTGGCTTATGGTGGTGCAGGGGATTGAAGGAGGGACTTCAGAGTCTCAGGTATGACACACTCTTTGCATAACTACTTTGCTATTTCACACACCCATCAAAATGCCTTCATGATTGGATTATGAGTAATGAAATAATTTAACCCATTATAGAAATGAAAGTACAAATCAAACAGATTTTGTGGTTGATGCTCTCTAAACGATTTTCCCACTCAGGTTGGCCTATTTCAGGCAGAATGACAAGAGAAAACTTTCCTTCAATGTGGTAAAGGAAGGTCTTGTACCTGGGTGACAGATATGGAAAAGCAGTGGACTGTCAGTGAGCTGTTTTGCTGGCCCAAACATGCTCCATTTCAGTCTATGTGTAGAAAATAAGAAGTCTAGTGGTCTAGTTCAGGATTTGGTCTAGTGTATAAAGCATTGGATTCTCAAGCATGAGATCCTGAGTTCAATCTCTAACAGCACATTTACCAGAGTGATGTCTGGTTCTTTCTCTCCTATCTTTCTCATAATGAATATGATATGATACGATATGACATAATATAATGAATGAATTTAAAAGATGACAGCAAAGCAGAACATTGCTGAAACTCCTCCAGGGAGCCTTGTGAAAACAGAATGCTCCGTTCTGTTAATCCCTTCTGCTCTGGGCTAAGGAGTACTGAACCAGTTTTCAGAGGTGAGGGAGAGAGTTAAGTGGTTATGCAAAGAGATTCCTGCCTGAGGCTCTAAGTCCCATATTCAACCCCTCCCTGGACAACACCACCATAAGTCAAAGCTAAGCAATACTCTGGTAAAAATAAATAAATAGGAAAGAATGAAAGAAAGTAAGAAGGTTTCACAGCAGCTCAGACTACTGCTCATAAAGCAGCAAACAAGTGAGGCGAGGGTTCCAAAGCAGTCTTGGTTCTTCCTAGTGAGACTTTGATGCTGTAAATGGCTCTGGATAGGCTTCAGGTCATTTTATTTTTCTTTGTCATCCCCAAGGCCAAGGTCTCCTACAGGAGTAATGTCACAACTCTCAAGCCTTTCTTTTTCAGGTAACTCCAGGGTAGAGGAGCACTGGGGCTTCTTCCATTTCCATGGCACTCCCGTGTAATGCCCTGACTTGAACTGAAGCTGTGAGAATCCCCTACTCAGTGAGCCAGCTCTCTGCCCCAGGCCACATATTTTCTTTCTTTTTCTTTTTTTATATAAAAAGTATACTACTTTGGTACTTGCAGTGCTGGGGATCGAATTGGGAGCCTCAGGCTATCCAAGCCTGTATGTCTGCCAACGAAGCTAATCCCTTCAACGATTATTTGATTACTGTTTTTTTTTTTTCTGGTGTCAAGATGTTTTTTTTTTCTTATTCTCTAGCGTGATCCCTGGGGATCAGTACCTACTGATTTGGCTTGGTCCAAATGTGCAGAGATTCAACACTGCCTCTGCTCTGATATGGGCAGGAGGCTTGGAGGTCACAGAGTACAGAGATGTGTCTGCTCCCGTCTGCTTCTAGCAGTATGTGAGACCCAAGTCAGAACTTATAAAGGCTTAGGGTGTGATTCCCTAAGACCCACCCTAAAGATCCTATCTGTGATTGGCTGAAATCAACTGTATGGGATCTGAATTTTTAGGTCTCTCAATTCCACCAATGCAGATCGTAGAGTTTGAAAAAATAAAATACTCTAAATTTAGGGTTAACTTTACTACTAATTGGAAGGGCCTCTCTCTGGGAATTAGGATGAGAAAGGCAATTTTCCGATGGCAATATTGCTCCAGAAGGGTAACACACTCCACCACATGTTAGAGTCAAAGGGACGGGAAATTCTTTGGTCTATGTGTGACCTGTGAAGATAGTTTGATAGGCAGGTTTGGGGAAGAGGCCAGGCATTGGAAGGATTATGAGGTGGTCCCAGTGTGTGCAGATGGGATGTTAGCCTGTCTGAAATACTTAAAGGGACAGAAGAGTTTAAGATGGGTGAGGGGTAGGGAAATACAGCTTTTATCTTTTATTTCTTTAAATAAATGACAAATAAATTAATCTATTTTCTTTGTTTTAATTGTATCAGACAGAGAGAGACTGGAACACTGACTCTTCAACTCTGGTTTATAGCTGTGTGGAGGATTGAATCTGGGACTTTGTAACCTCAGGCATGAAAGTATTTCACATAACCATTATGCTATCTTCCCCATTCATGTATATTAGGTTGTCAGAAATGTCAGGACGTATATTTGTGTTTTATGCAAAAATGCACCATAACTTCTCTAATGAAAAATAAAACATTTTTAATGAGTGAAGAGAGAAAGAATGATAGCATTGCTCTGACACATGTGATGACAGAACTTGAGAGCTCATGCTTCAAAGTCCAGCACTTCATTTTGAAGCTACTGGCTCCTTGACCCAACTGCCAGAGCTTTTATCTTTGCAAGAAGAGAAATGGGAGTTGTGTATGCTGAAGCAGATGTGTGGAGAGGGAGGAAGAGCTGTAAGAACTCTTTCATCTACTCTTTAGTTACTCTCAGGCCACCCCATCTTCTGGGGCCCTAGTCAGGGAGTCCTGAGATTCCCACACAGACATGTGGAGCTTAGACCTCGAATAGATCTCTTACTCTATAGTCACTTGTCACGTCCATCAAGAAGAACACAGTAGACCCCTTTGTGGGCAATCATAGGACCTTGCCCTCAATGTGGTAGAGAATGTTCCATCCTCTGAAAAGTGGCTGGATAACAAACTCTATCTACCACACATCTGGAAGATGGGTCCAGAAATTAGGGCAGCTTGGAATGTTCCTATTCATGGCCACAGAATGTGAGTTCAGACCTAAAGGGACGCAGAGGTTACATATACTCCCAAGTTGAATGTGGGTCTCAGATCAAATCAATGTGGTCTACAGTCAATATTTATAGACCTTTCAGATATTTGGAAGCTATTCTCTTCCCTGATACAGCTTCCGAGGCTTTTTTCCAGCCATGAAATCATATCCCCAGACAATGACATCGGTGGACATGTATATTAGATGTCAGGTAAACCACCATGGACCCATTCATAAAACGTGGAGAAGGAAATACAAAGATCAGTTGTGGGAGCTGTAGAGGCTCGGGCAGCGGGGCCTGCACAGTGCAGGTGCAGTGAGGTGAGGGGGCTGTGAGCAGCAGCGTCCCCAGAAGGGCCCCGTGGCCCAGGCAGCGCCCTGCCCATGGGAACAGTCATGAGAAATGGAGCTGAGGCTGAGTCCAGTCAGTATCTGGGGGGACATGGTGTCTGGGTAGAGCCAGAGTCCTTGGCATGTGACACAGCCCCTACCAGAGCCCAGGGCACCAATGAAACCCACCCAGGCCCCAGATTCAGAGTTTTTCCTGAAGGTCCAGATTCATTCCAGTGTCCTCACTGCAACCTCTGCCTGTCCTTCTTCTTCTAGCATTTGCCCTTCTTCCGTAGCCAGTAAACAGTGTCAGGTTGAGCCTGATGTAAAGTTTCGAGACCTCCTTTGAATCTGGAGAGGTGGCAGTCGTTGACTATGTGGGTCATAGTCTGTCTGTAGCCACAGGGGCAGTTCGGGTCGTCTCTGGCTCCCCAGCGATGGAACATAGCAGTGCACCGGACATGGCCTGTTCGATAGTGATTGAGGAGGCCCAATCATAACGTGCTAGGTCAAAGCCGGGTTGAGACTTGCAGGGGTCTGTGATGAGGTGTTTGTCCTTTACCTCAGCAGACTGCCAACTCTGTTTCCAAGAGACTGGAACAGAGAAGTTCAGTGTAGGCATAGGGGACCAGATTGGGTGACGAGACGTCAAGCGTTGGACCGGGTGGGAGAAGATATCCGCGTATATTGGCAGGTCTGGTCGAGCGTAGACGTGGGAAATGAACTTAGATGATGCCGCATCTGCCTGTCCTGTGCGGGGTCATCAACCTGGGGTACTGGCTGCCCTGGGGTCCTCACCCTCACATGGGGTCGTGAGGAGAGCCATGGAGGGTCCTGTGGGGAAGTGGGGACCATTGGGGGTGTGATGTGGGAGGTTCTGAGGAGACACATGAGGGGCCCTCTGTGGGAGGCATGTTGCGGTCCTGAGGGTGAAGGGGTACTGAGAAGGAAACTTGTTCGGTTCTGAGCGGAGTCATGAGAGTCCTGCGGGAACAACTGGGATGTGCTTAAGAGGGATATGGGGCATTTCCGAAGGAGAATGGGGGGTCTGTTGAAGAGGCATGAGGCTCTTAATAGGTATAGGGGTCTTCAAGAGTCCTAGGGGTGCTAAGGGAAAAGACATGGAGTCCTAAGCAGGAGGAAAGGGCAAATCCTGAAAGAAGGTATTAGAGTTCTGAGCAGGGAGAACTGATGGGGTCTGGAGGCTGGAGCGTCAGAAGACCTTAAGTGAGTACCTTGTGGTCATCAGGGGATAGGGCACAATGGAAGAACCCTCAGCTAAATGAATGGAAACTCCAGAACATGGTCCCTATAAACATGCATTTCTTTCCAGCTACTCTTCCTGCAACCTGCTACCCCCCAGTGGTCATCCTCAGAGTGACACTAACACAGATACAAAAGAGACCATCACCATTGGGGGAGATGGCCCAACTGACAGGCATTAAAGAAAACACTAACTATTCCTAGGTAATTAGAGAGCAGAAAGCTGAAATAGCTGAGCTAAGTGCACAACTGGCTGACAAAGCTAATACAGTATTGGAAGAGTGTAACAAAACAGCTGAGCTACAGAAAACCAAAGAGGGGTGCGGGAATAGAATAAATGAAACAGTTAGAACAGAATTGGCCTGAATGAGGTTGAATTAGAAGGAACTAAGAACACAGTGTAAGAGATGTGAAAAAGACATTAAAAGATACTGAAATCAACAAAAGAGATATATGAGATGACTTCAAAGGACATAATTGATGCAGTATCGGCTTAGCGAAAAATGAAAGAGAATTATAAATCACACAGTAGCTAAGAACTTTCACACTCTAGACAATATACAAGACATCAAACTAGGGGGCAGGTTGTGGTGCACCTGGTTTGTGCACATATTACGGTGCACAATTACCTGGGTTTGAGCTTTCAGTCTCCCACTGCTGGGAAAAGCTTTGCAAGTGGTGAGGCAGTGCTGCAGATGTCTCTCGGTCTCTCTCACTGTCTATCTCCCCTACTCCTCCTAGTTTCTGAATGCCTCTAAGCAATCAATAAATAAATATAATTTTAAAAAATTATGTAAAAGCTATAAAAGTTGAAGAAGTACAGAGGGTCCTACAAAGAATTGACCCAGGCATAAACATATCAATACACTTCCAGCCAAGAAGAGATCTGAAACACTGGAAAACATATGAAAAAAAATGCTCCAAGTCATTGATTACCATAGAAATGTAACTAAAGACAAAATGAGATAGCACTTCACTCCTGTGAGAATATGAAACATAAGCAAAGATAGCAGAACCAAACACAGGAGAGGTTGTGGGGACAAAGGAACACTCCTGCACTGCTGGTGGGAATGTCAATTGATTGGTCCTACTCCTGTGGAGAGCTTTCTGAAGAAATCTCATGAGCTTAGAAGTGAACCTACCCTGTAAGCCTACAAATTCCTCTCCTGGTGATATATATTCTAAGGAACCCAACACATCCATCCCAAAATATTTGTGTATATCTGTTTTCATAGCAACACAGTTTGTAATAGCCAAAATCTGGAAGCAACCTAGGTGTCCAACAACAGATGAGTGGCTGAGCAAGGTCTGGTCTCTGTACACAATGGAATTCTACTCAGCTTTTTAAAAACAGTCATGTCACTGTTTTCAGCACATCCTGGATGGAGCCTGAAGGACTCATGTTAAATGAGGTAAATCAGAAACAGAAGATGCATATGGGATGGTCCCACTCATAGACAAAATTTGAAAAACAAGAACAGGAGAGAAAACACTAATCAGACCTTGGACTGGAGTTGGTGTAGTGCACCAGAGTAAAAGTTTCAAAGGTGACCGGGGGGGGGGGGGGAGGGGGCAAGTCCTGAAACATGAACACAGAGGAGGACCTAGTGGTGGCTAAAACTGGGAATTTTTATGCATGTACAAACTCTTGTATTTACTGTCATCTACAAACCATTAACAGCCATTAAAGAAATTAAAAATAGACACTGGGAGCACTGTTCCACAGCTTGTGAAGCTTAGCCCCTGTGGGTGAGAACCAGGGGTTCAACCCAGATCTTTGTGCTCTGTAGTGTGTGAGCTCCACCAGGTGTGCCACCACAAGGACGCTTACTTCATATATATACATTTTTATTTACAAAAAGAAAACCCTGTCCAAAAACATATGATAAGCATGGTACCACTCTAGAGAATTCCTAGGGCCAGAACTCTATTGTCCTTATTCTCTGTTGATTGATTTCCTGTTCTCTTAATTCTCGGGGAGTATGATCTGGATCTCCTGTACACCAGTTTAATAAAACTCCACTCTTTCACCAAGAAATGTCTCTAGTCTTGTGCTTTGGGGATCCTTTCTGTAACAGGGGCTCCTGAGGCGGAGATGTGAGTGAGTCCTGTGGGGGAAGCATGGTGGGTGTTCTGAATTGGGATACGAGCTCCTACAAGTTAGATGTGAGTGAAAGTTATCGAGTGCCGTGGTGACTATGAGAGGGAAATGTAGGGGATTGTGACAGGGACATATGGGGGTCCCCAAGGGGGATAGTAATGTTTCTATAGGGGATACATGATGGGTCCAGAGGGAGAGACATTGGCGGTTTTGAGCGGGATAATTTTGGGGCTGGGGGGTCCTGAGTTACAGAATCATAAGAAATCATTGAATCATATTGTATGCTACAATATCCTACTCAACTTTTCCTGGCTAGGTTTTGGATATAATAGTTATAAATGAACAGCTTTCCATACTCTGCATCTTTTATAGTAACATCTGACGAATGGATTCTTGTGCACCAATGTTTAAAAAAAGCTAAGCCTCACATGAGATGCAACACTGGGCAGAGGGGTGTGTATCTTTTTGGGAGGCAGAAGCTAGGGTTACAGAAGCTTCCTTTCCAGTAAAAGTTTATTCTTACCTTCATCATTTGTACTTGAAATGTAAGTGCAGGAAACTTAACTAGAGTCACGCTAGCTTTCTCGGAGTTACTGGAAACAGGTTTGATTTTTGGTTCTCCAGATCCAGAAACAGCTAATGCTAAAAAGCTTCTGGGCCCTGATGTGTAAATATCTGGGTTCAAACCTCCGATTCTCATCTACCAGGTAGAGCTTCAGAACCAGTGATGCATGTCTGTAAGTGTCTCCTTTATCTGTCTCTCTCTCTCTCTGGCTCCAACTCCCTTTTTCCTCTCCACCCATTTGAAATAGACATGGCTCAACAATAAAAAACTATTACATTGGTTCTGGCATTGTTCCTATGAAGAGACTGGGTGTAGGTTGTTTTTATTATTTATTTGACACGAGGGTTACCACGAGGACTGTGCCTGCACTCTAAATCCAGAACTCTCTGTGGACGTTTTCTCCTTTTCACAGACAATGATAGGACAGAGAGAATGTCAGTGCAGAGAGGGGGACAGCAAAAGTGAATAGCAAACATCTGCAGACCTGCTTCACGAATAAATTTTCTCTGCAGGTTCCAGATTACCCCTCCAGAGAAGATGTCTCCATGTGCCAGCCCTGGTGGGGAGCATGGAGAGGAGAGATCCCCGGTCCCAGAGAAGCTGTGCCTCCCTACTATTGACCATCGAAACGTTAGGGCCCCACTCACGCAACAGGCAAGCAGAAGAAGCACACAGAGCCCAATTGGTGTCATTGACATTTTATTTGATCACAGGGGCTGGGCCCCGAGGGGCCATAGCAGTCTAGAATGACAGTAGTGGCAGAAAATATCACAGATGCAAGAAAATCCACACAGAAGGGGGATCTCAGTTGCCGCCGACTCCTTAGATCAGAGTCTGTATCAATCTCGGGATCTCACTGTTCCGAGGGGCTGGTGTCTGCTTAGAGGAAGGAAGGAAACTTGAATAGATGTGACCAAGGCAGGTTGGTTGTCCAGGGGTTCCACTCTTCTGGAATGTGGTCATCCTTCAGTTGTGGGAGGCTACAGTGCAGCTGCCCTGTGGGCTCAGTTCTGGCAGAGCCTTGGTCCTGGGTTGTAGATGTGCTGATGCATGGAGGATGGTGCTGGAGTGCAAACACCCATGGAGGAACTGAGGAAGAGAGAAGAGTGGCAGGAAACATCAGTCAGACATCACCCACATACTTTCTCAGTGCCCACTTGCTCCCTCCCCAGGTGGCCCCATGCACCATGTCTCTTTGAGCCAGGCCAGGAGCAGGGCCCTGAGGATACTACAGGGGCCACCTGGCTGAGGCAGAAGGAGGACCCAGGAAACCCGAAAAGAGCTTCCAGGATTTGTTGGAAGCAGAGGAAGCAATGGGCAGGCACAGAGCCCAGCTCTGCCTGCTAAGGGAGTGTGGATGCTAGGCCAGCTGCTGCCTCAGTAGGATGACAGTGCAAGCCCCAGTGACAGAGAAGATACCAACCTGAGAAGATGTGGATGCTGCTTTGTTGCAGGAGTCTGTCCAGGGCATCTTGACAGGGGCAGCTCCACGGCTGTCTCCGGGGCTTGTGCTTGGGCTGCTGGGTGTCTCGGCCCAGGCCCTTCACATGGATGAGCATGTGCTCACACTGCAAGGAGCTCTTCAGGATGCCTCTGCCCCTGAGCCACTGGCTGATGGTTTTGGCTGATTTCCAGTGCCTGCTTCTCAGCTCTTCATTGGCTAACAACACCCACTCATAACAGAAGCTCAGAATCTCCAGGTCTGTCCAGGAGACAAGAGGGTGCCCTGCAAGGAGAGGGGACAGGGAGCAATTTTCGTCAGTCACATGAACAAGAGCATTTTCTGAGCCCCTCCCGGGACGCATTGGGCCAATGTAGAATATCCGCAGTGCTAGAGAGCTCAGAGACCCTGACCAGAGAAGTTGAGGGCTTCGGCGGCCTTAACTAGAGACCTGCCTCCAACACACAGTCTCTCTGGACAGTGAGGAAGCATTTCAGTCTGGACTCTGCTCCAGTTCCATGACTGGCATTGCAGACATCCTGACTGAGAGCTCACTTGTGCTTCCTCTTTTCTGGGAGGACTCTCCTTGTAGGCTTTTTCCATCTCAAGGCCAAGAGCCTTATACCCTGTGCTCATGTCCCCTGGTATGTGGGCAGTGACTGAGAGCTCCCAAGGCACTGAAGGTACACAGTGACCCGTAGAATATTCACTATATGGTTAAACCTTCCTGAAAAACATACAGGACTTAGAAGATAAATACCTGAATAATATTGCTGTCCCCGGAGTTCCTTTCTCATGCTGTTATTCTGCCAGGAAGTAATTTGAAAACTCACCGACATTTTCTAAAATAAATAAGTAAATGAATAAATCAATAAATAATAAAATCAAAGACCAACCATCTTTCAATTGAAGATGCAAATCACACTGAATTCTTCAAAACTCATCTAGAACATATGGAGTCGCATCTGCGTGTGCATGTGTTTCTCTCTCCAAGGAATTTTAAAACAATCCACCAGAGTGCCACCTTCTGTCAGCCCTGCAGGGACAAGAATTACACAGACAGAGAAAGTGACCCAGAGTGATCAAGCCTGGGCAGCAGGAGCTCAGAGGAGTGTGTGAATGTCTGAAGCCTCCGCTCAGGGTCCGCAGAGAGTGGTATTGGTCTGTATGCCTGCAAGCTCTTGCTGGTTCCCATTACTCACAGCAGTTGAAAAGCAATACCACAGAAATGTCTAAGAGTCTGGGTCTCCAGAGAGAAAATGCTAGAT
Source organism: Erinaceus europaeus (assembly GCF_950295315.1). Classification (NCBI taxonomy): domain Eukaryota; kingdom Metazoa; phylum Chordata; class Mammalia; order Eulipotyphla; family Erinaceidae; genus Erinaceus; species Erinaceus europaeus. Next base: position 12,646,477 of record NC_080170.1, read on the forward strand.
TCTGTTTCCTGTCTCAAAACCCAAATGTGATCCCTCCTCCCAGAATTCCCAGTGTGGATCTCCTAGTCTTTCTCTGAGTGCAGGATATCAAGCCAAACCTATCAGATCCTAAAAGGATTTCCCAGTGTGGAGAGGTCAGCGCTGTTTGTAGAGCCTTGTTTTCATGACGATCCAAAGTTTTATCCAGTCCACAGATGGCTGAGAAAAAGTCAACCTCCCCAGCAAACACAATCCCACTACTCACCAATAGCTTGGTTTTTGACTTTTTCATCATTAAAAGATTCTGATCAAGGATTGTCACACTGGATCTCTTTCCTTGCTGGAGGTGAGGCAGTCACGCGGTCCCAGAGTTGCTATATGCTCCTAGGAGGATTTGAGATCCCAGGCACCTCCTCCACCTTATAAAGGAGTTGACGATGGTGGGTTTCACACACCCTCCACACCCTCTTTTGTAATTACGTCTAGTAATCACATCAGTGACTCTGAGCAGGCTTCCTAATCCCATCTTTGCAGCCTCTGGAACCGGGTGTGATTGACAACCTTTAGCATGGTCCACCCTACTTTTAGTCCATGCTTCTCTGCCTCCTGCTCATTAGATCAAAGTCAGAGTTTCTTCTGCCTCTTTTTTTTTTAAGAAGTTGAAGCAAGACATTTATTCTTTTGCAAAAGAGCCGTGCTGCCAACAGTGGCTGTCAGGCAGTAGCATGAACCCTTCACCTGCATCCCGTCTTGTTTTTGTTTTTGTTTTTTTTTTTAATTTTGTTTATTGGGGAATTAATGTTTTACTTTCAACTGTAAATACAATATTTTGCACATGAAAAACATTTCTTCCGTTAATAATAATGATCCCAGAAGCCCTTTGGTTCCCTTTCTTGCCTGTAGGCAAAGGGAGCCTGAGGGCTTTTAAACTATAGGTAGGCTACTTAGCTTAATCCCTCAATCCTGAGCAAGAGATACAGCAGGGTAGGGGAGAGATCATACAGTGCTTATGCAAAGAGACTCTCATGCCCCAAGCATCCAAAGCTCCCGGATCAACTCAGCTTCTCTGCCAAGCCAGGCAACATTGGTGGCCCTGTGAGTTTCTAAACAATCCAGTTTATAGTCTGTAGATTCTGGAAGAGCTATCCACTATGTTCTCATCAGCAGAACAACGTGGAAAGGCTTCCACCACACAACAATACCAGTAGGACACCAAGGTGTAGATCTTCTCTTGAGTTTCCAGGTCAGTTCCCTGTCCCATGATGTCAGCACAGGGCCTCCAACCTGGTGCCCCTGCCTCTGAGCGCAGTAACAATGGAGACTCACATTTGTAATAGTTGAGTCTTAGGGGAGTCCTCTCTTCCCTTCGGCAGACTTTTTGTTTGTAAATCAGACTGGAGGTGGTGCCTCGACCAGTAATCTGCCAGAGAGTTAACAGCCACTAAATCTCTCAATTGAATTTCCTAGCCAGGGCGTCAAGTACCATGGCTAGGTAGGGTTTCAACACTTGTTTCCTGTAATAAAGGATCAATATCATTCTAGACAATCACTAGAGAATGCCAGAATTCAGGAGAAGTCCAGAAGATTCAATATGTTGCCTTCACCTCTATTTACAATGTTTTACACAAAGGTCACTTCTTCAGTACATGATTCAATGAGTGTAGCTGACTCAGTTACCCCAGCCGTTAGGAGAGGGGCAATGGGGACCCAGAACACTCTGAGTCCAGTCAGCTCTATAGACTCGAGGATCCAGTGCTTCTGGGGTGATGCTTCCCGAGGATGAGGCCCATAGAAGGCCATGCATAGATAGCTATGGAGGTTGGGACATGCCTTTCCTCTTTTGTATTTACTTGAATTCTGGATTTGCTTGTTTATACCTATCTACTTATTTCCTACGCATACAGACAGAAATTGAAAGGGAAGGGTAGATGGAGAAAGATAGAAAGACACTTGTAAGATTTCTGGAGGTGGGGCTACTAAGTAGCAGCAGCTGTCTTACTCACCACTCCCCAGTGGAGTAGGAATAGCAAAGAAGATCACCTGAGAATGCAACAAGACATGCCTAGGACAACTTTGGGAACTCACCAAGTCACAAGTGATTGCAAACGCGTGAGTCATGGACAGAAAGGGGCTACCTGTTATTCCAGAGGATAAAAGCCTGTATCTTCTTGGCAGTGACTGGTAACACTCCTACAACTTACTAGTAGAGTTGCCACCTCCAGTTTGAGTTTTATCAACAAAAATACTGCTGAAGGGAGAAGAGGATCCCTTAAGCTTCATCAAATGGATCTGTTAATCTCCATTGCCACTGTCCCATGGAGGCTAGAGTATCATCCAGGATCCCCTATGCTGACAGCAGGAGAAGAGAACAGACCAGGAAAATAAGCAGAAGATATACATTCCCAGTGGACTGGAAGTGTGGCTGTATACTAGAAGTTTCCACAATGTTTTGTTGAACTGGAAGACACACTGAATAAATCTCTCAGAATCCACAGAGTACAAAGAAGATTTTTTTCTCTCCATTTTTTATTCATTTATTTATTTATTTATTTTTATGGAATCTGTCAGGGGCAATGTGTGCTGCCTGCCCTGACTCTAGCGCCTATCAGAGTAGCTAAACTGGGCATGTGGCTTTGGAGCCTCAGGGTGTGGGGTCTCTTTGTATAACTACCATGCTATCTCTCCCCCACTCTGTTTTATCTCTTGGTGAACTGTGGGCTATTAAGCTGTACCCCTACTTAGAGTTAAAGAGCTGTCAGGCTCTCACAGCCTACAGGGAAGAAAAAGAACTTCAGAGGCTTTAACAGCCCTCTGTGTTTCAATGAAGCGATTGAGATAACATTGAAACAACTGTTACTTTCGGCAATTGTGAAGTGATTAAGTGCCTTACTTGACACAAGTCAGCCCAGGCAAGAGTGGATTGAAAAGCACTGACAGAGAGACCTCACAGGACATTATAGGCCATGGTTAAACCAAGGTGAATGATTGGAGAAATGAACCACAACAAGAGCCCAGCTAAATGTCCCCAGAAGGTAGAAACACATGAGAAAGAGGACCCCATCTAAACACTAGTTGAGTCGTTCGTCACAGGAATGAGGAAAGCATTACAAGTAAAATCATCAGAAATGGGTAAATAGCAAATGAGACTCTGAAAGAAAACACTCACTATTCCGAGGTAATTAGAGAGCAGAAAGCTGAAATAGCTGAGCTAAGTGCGCAACTGGCTGACAAAGCTAATACAGTATTAGAAGAGTGTAACAAAACAGCTGAGCTACAGAAAACCAAAGAGGAGTGCGGGAATAGAATAAATGAAACAGTTAGAACAGAATTGGCCTGAATGAGGTTGAATTAGACGGAACTAAGAACACAGTGTAAGAGATGTGAAAAAGACATTAAAAGATACTGAAATCAACAGAAGAGATATATGAGATGACTTCAAAGGACATAATTGATGCAGTATCGGCTTCCCGAAAAATGAAAGAGAATTATAAATCACACAGTAGTAAGAACTTTCACACTCTAGACAATATACAAGACATCAAACTAGGAGGCAGGTTGTGGTGCACCTGGTTTGTGCACATATTATGGTGCACAATTACCTGGGTTTGAGCTTTCAGTCTCCCACTGCTGGGAAAAGCTTTGCAAGTGGTGAGGCAGTGCTGCAGATGTCTCTCGGTCTCTCTCACTGTCTATCTCCCCTACTCCTCCTAGTTTCTGAATGCCTCTATGCAATCAATAAATAAATGTAATTTTAAAAAATATGTAAAAGCTATAAAACTTGAAGAAGTATTTGAATTGACCCAGGCATAAACATATCAATACACTTCCAGCCAAGAAGAGATCTGAAACACTGGAAAACATATGAAAAAAAATGCTCCAAGTCATTGATTGCCATAGAAATGTAACTAAAGACAAAATGAGATAACACTTCACTCCTGTGAGAATATGAAACATAAGCAAAGATAGCAGAACCAAACACAGGAGAGGTTGTGGGCACAAAGGAACACTCCTGCACTGCTGGTGGGAATGTCAATTGATTGGTCCTACTCCTGTGGAGAGCTTTCTGAAGAAATCTCATGAGCTTAGAAGTGAACCTACCCTGTAAGCCTACAAATTCCTCTCCTGGTGATATATATTCTAAGGAACCCAACACATCCATCCCAAAATATTTGTGTATATCTGTTTTCATAGCAACACAGTTTGTAATAGCCAAAATCTGGAAGCAACCTAGGTGTGCAACAACAGATGAGTGGCTGAGCAAGGTCTGGTCTCTGTACACAATGGAATTCTACTCAGCTTTTTAAAAACAGTCATGTCACTGTTTTCAGCACATCCAGGATGGAGCCTGAAGGACTCATGTTAAATGAGGTAAATCAGAAACAGAAGATGCATATGGGATGGTCCCACTCATAGACAAAATTTGAAAAACAAGAACAGGAGAGAAAACACTAATCAGACCTTGGACTGGAGTTGGTGTAGTGCACCAGAGTAAAAGTTTCAAAGGTGACCGGGGGGGGGGGGGGAGGGGGAAAGTCCTGAAACATGAACACAGAGGAGGACCTAGTGGTGGCTAAAACTGGGAATTTTTATGCATGTACAAACTCTTGTATTTACTGTCATCTACAAACCATTAACAGCCATTAAAGAAATTAAAAATAGACACTGGGAGCACTGTTCCACAGCTTGTGAAGCTTAGCCCCTGTGGGTGAGAACCAGGGGTTCAACCCAGATCTTTGTGCTCTGTAGTGTGTGAGCTCCACCAGGTGTGCCACCACAAGGACGCTTACTTCATATATATACATTTTTATTTACAAAAAGGAAACCCTGTCCAAAAACATATGATAAGCATGGTACCACTCTAGAGAATTCCTAGCGCCAGAACTCTATTGTCCTTATTCTCTGTTGATTGATTTCCTGTTCTCTTAATTCTCGGGGTGTATGATCTGGATCTCCTGTACACCAGTGTAATAAAACTCCTCTCTTTCACCAAGAAATGTCTCTAGTCTTGTGCTTTGGGGATCCTTTCTGTAACAGGGGCTCCTGAGGCGGAGATGTGAGTGAGTCCTGTGGGGGAAGCATGGTGGGTGTTCTGAATTGGGATACGAGCTCCTACAAGTTAGATGTGAGTGAAAGTTATCGAGTGCCGTGGTGGCTATGAGAGGGAAATGTAGGGGATTGTGACAGGGACATATGGGGGTCCCCAAGGGGGATAGTAATGTTTCTATAGGGGATACATTATGGGTCCAGAGGGAGAGACATTGGCGGTTTTGAGCGGGATAATTTTGGGGCTGGGGGGTCCTGAGTTACAGAATATAAGAAATCATTGAATCACATTGTATGCTACAATATCCTACTCAACTTTTCCTGGCTAGGTTTTGGATATAATAGTTATAAATGAACAGCTTTCCATACTCTGCATCTTTTATAGTAACATCTGACGATTGGATTCTTGTGCACCAATGTTTAAAAAAAAGCTAAGCCTCACATGAGATGCAACACTGGGCAGAGGGGTGTGTATCTATCTGGGAGGCAGAAGCTAGGGTTACAGAAGCTTCCTTTCCAGTAAAAGTTTATTCTTACCTTCATCATTTCTACTTGAAATGTAAGTGCAGGAAACTTAACTAGAGTCACGCTAGCTTTCTCGGAGTTACTGGAAACAGGTTTGATTTTTGGTTCTCCAGATCCAGAAACAGCTAATGCTAAAAAGCTTCTGGGCCCTGATGTGTAAATATCTGGGTTCAAGCCTCCGATTCTCATCTACCAGGTAAAGCTTCAGAACCAGTGATGCATGTCTGTAAGTGTCTCCTTTATCTGTCTCTCTCTCTCTCTGGCTCCAAATCCCTTTTTTCTCTCCACCCATTTGAAATAGACATGGCTCAACAATAAAAAACTATTACATTGGTTCTGGCATTGTTCCTATGAAGAGACTGGGTGTAGGTTGTTTTTATTATTTATTTGACACGAGGGTTACCACGAGGACTGTGCCTGCACTCTAAATCCAGAACTCTCTGTGGACGTTTTCTCCTTTTCACAGACAATGCTAGGACAGAGAGAATTTCAGTGCAGAGAGGGGGACAGCAAAAGTGAATAGGAAACATCTGCAGACCTGCTTCACGAATAAATTTTCTCTGCAGGTTCCAGATTACCCCTCCAGAGAAGATGTCTCCATGTGACAGCCCTGGTGGGGAGCATGGAGAGGAGAGATCCCCGGTCCCAGAGAAGCTGTGCCTCCCAACTGTTGACCATCGAAACGTTCGGGCCCCACTCATGCAACAGGCAAGCAGAAGAAGCACACAGAGCCCAATTGGTGTCATTGACATTTTATTTGATCACAGGGGCTGGGCCCCGAGGGGCCATAGCTGTCTAGAATGACAGTAGTGGCAGAAAATATCACAGATGCAAGAAAATCCACACCGAAGGGGGATCTCAGTTGCCGCCGACTCCTTAGATCAGAGTCTGTATCAATCTCGGGATCTCACTGTTCCGAGGGGCTGGTGTCTGCTTAGAGGAAGGAAGGAAACTTGAATAGATGTGACCAAGGCAGGTTGGTTGTCCAGGGGTTCCACTCTTCTGGAATGTGGTCATCCTTCAGTTGTGGGAGGCTACAGTGCAGCTGCCCTGTGGGCTCAGTTCTGGCAGAGCCTTGGTCCTGGGTTGTAGATGTGCTGATGCATGGAGGATGGTGCTGGAGTGCAAACACCCATGGAGGAACTGAGGAAGAGAGAAGAGTGGCAGGAAACATCAGTCAGACATCACCCACATCCTTTCTCATTGCCCACTTGCTCCCTCCCCAGGTGGCCCCATGCACCATGTCTCTTTGAGCCAGGCCAGGAGCAGGGCCCTGAGGATACTACAGGGGCCACCTGGCTGAGGCAGAGGGAGGACCCAGGAAACCCGAAAAGAGCTTCCAGGATTTGTTGGAAGCAGAGGAAGCAATGGGCAGGCACAGAGCCCAGCTCTGCCTGCTAAGGGAGTGTGGATGCTAGGCCAGCTGCTGCCTCAGTAGGATGACAGTGCAAGCCCCAGTGACAGAGAAGATACCAACCTGAGAAGATGTGGATGCTGCTTTGTTGCAGGAGTCTGTCCAGGGCATCTTGACAGGGGCAGCTCCACGGCTGTCTCCGGGGCTTGTGCTTGGGCTGCTGGGTGTCTCGGCCCAGGCCCTTCACATGGATGAGCATGTGCTCACACTGCAAGGAGCTCTTCAGGATGCCTCTGCCCCTGAGCCGCTGGCTGATGGTTTTGGCTGATTTCCAGTGCCTGCTTCTCAGCTCTTCATTGGCTAACAACACCCACTCATAACAGAAGCTCAGAATCTCCAGGTCTGTCCAGGAGACAAGAGGGTGCCCTGCAAGGAGAGGGGACAGGGAGCAATTTTCGTCAGTCACATGAACAAGAGCATTTTCTGAGCCCCTCCCGGGACGCATTGGGCCAATGTAGAATATCCGCAGTGCTAGAGAGCTCAGAGACCCTGACCAGAGAAGTTGAGGGCTTCGGCGGCCTTAACTAGAGACCTGCCTCCAACACACAGTCTCTCTGGACAGTGAGGAAGCATTTCAGTCTGGACTCTGCTCCAGTTCCATGACTGGCATTGCAGACATCCTGACTGAGAGCTCACTTGTGCTTCCTCTTTTCTGGGAGGACTCTCCTTGTAGGCTTTTTCCATCTCAAGGCCAAGAGCCTTATACCCTGTGCTCATGTCCCCTGGTATGTGGGCAGTGACTGAGAGCTCCCAAGGCACTGAAGGTACACAGTGACCCGTAGAATATTCACTATATGGTTAAACCTTCCTGAAAAACATACAGGACTTAGAAGATAAATACCTGAATAATATTGCTGTCCCCGGAGTTCCTTTCTCATGCTGTTATTCTGCCAGGAAGTAATTTGAAAACTCACCGACATTTTCTAAAATAAATAAGTAAATGAATAAATCAATAAATAATAAAATCAAAGACCAACCATCTTTCAATTGAAGATGCAAATCACACTGAATTCTTCAAAACTCATCTAGAACATATGGAGTCGCATCTGCGTGTGCATGTGTTTCTCTCTCCAAGGAATTTTAAAACAATCCACCAGAGTGCCACCTTCTGTCAGCCCTGCAGGGACAAGAATTACACAGACAGAGAAAGTGACCCAGAGTGATCAAGCCTGGGCAGCAGGAGCTCAGAGGAGTGTGTGAATGTCTGAAGCCTCCGCTCAGGGTCCGCAGAGAGTGGTATTGGTCTGTATGCCTGCAAGCTCTTGCTGGTTCCCATTACTCACAGCAGTTGAAAAGCAATACCACAGAAATGTCTAAGAGTCTGGGTCTCCAGAGAGAAAATGCTAGATTCTGTTTCCTGTCTCAAAACCCAAATGTGATCCCTCCTCCCAGAATTCCCAGTGTGGATCTCCTAGTCTTTCTCTGAGTGCAGGATATCAAGCCAAACCTATCAGATCCTAAAAGGATTTCCCAGTGTGGAGAGGTCAGCGCTGTTTGTAGAGCCTTGTTTTCATGACGATCCAAAGTTTTATCCAGTCCACAGATGGCTGAGAAAAAGTCAACCTCCCCAGCAAACACAATCCCACTACTCACCAATAGCTTGGTTTTTGACTTTTTCATCATTAAAAGATTCTGATCAAGGATTGTCACACTGGATCTCTTTCCTTGCTGGAGGTGAGGCAGTCACGCGGTCCCAGAGTTGCTATATGCTCCTAGGAGGATTTGAGATCCCAGGCACCTCCTCCACCTTATAAAGGAGTTGACGATGGTGGGTTTCACACACCCTCCACACCCTCTTTTGTAATTACGTCTAGTAATCACATCAGTGACTCTGAGCAGGCTTCCTAATCCCATCTTTGCAGCCTCTGGAACCGGGTGTGATTGACAACCTTTAGCATGGTCCACCCTACTTTTAGTCCATGCTTCTCTGCCTCCTGCTCATTAGATCAAAGTCAGAGTTTCTTCTGCCTCTTTTTTTTTTAAGAAGTTGAAGCAAGACATTTATTCTTTTGCAAAAGAGCCGTGCTGCCAACAGTGGCTGTCAGGCAGTAGCATGAACCCTTCACCTGCATCCCGTCTTGTTTTTGTTTTTGTTTTTTTTTTTAATTTTGTTTATTGGGGAATTAATGTTTTACTTTCAACTGTAAATACAATATTTTGCACATGAAAAACATTTCTTCCGTTAATAATAATGATCCCAGAAGCCCTTTGGTTCCCTTTCTTGCCTGTAGGCAAAGGGAGCCTGAGGGCTTTTAAACTATAGGTAGGCTACTTAGCTTAATCCCTCAATCCTGAGCAAGAGATACAGCAGGGTAGGGGAGAGATCATACAGTGCTTATGCAAAGAGACTCTCATGCCCCAAGCATCCAAAGCTCCCGGATCAACTCAGCTTCTCTGCCAAGCCAGGCAACATTGGTGGCCCTGTGAGTTTCTAAACAATCCAGTTTATAGTCTGTAGATTCTGGAAGAGCTATCCACTATGTTCTCATCAGCAGAACAACGTGGAAAGGCTTCCACCACACAACAATACCAGTAGGACACCAAGGTGTAGATCTTCTCTTGAGTTTCCAGGTCAGTTCCCTGTCCCATGATGTCAGCACAGGGCCTCCAACCTGGTGCCCCTGCCTCTGAGCGCAGTAACAATGGAGACTCACATTTGTAATAGTTGAGTCTTAGGGGAGTCCTCTCTTCCCTTCGGCAGACTTTTTGTTTGTAAATCAGACTGGAGGTGGTGCCTCGACCAGTAATCTGCCAGAGAGTTAACAGCCACTAAATCTCTCAATTGAATTTCCTAGCCAGGGCGTCAAGTACCATGGCTAGGTAGGGTTTCAACACTTGTTTCCTGTAATAAAGGATCAATATCATTCTAGACAATCACTAGAGAATGCCAGAATTCAGGAGAAGTCCAGAAGATTCAATATGTTGCCTTCACCTCTATTTACAATGTTTTACACAAAGGTCACTTCTTCAGTACATGATTCAATGAGTGTAGCTGACTCAGTTACCCCAGCCGTTAGGAGAGGGGCAATGGGGACCCAGAACACTCTGAGTCCAGTCAGCTCTATAGACTCGAGGATCCAGTGCTTCTGGGGTGATGCTTCCCGAGGATGAGGCCCATAGAAGGCCATGCATAGATAGCTATGGAGGTTGGGACATGCCTTTCCTCTTTTGTATTTACTTGAATTCTGGACTTGCTTGTTTATACCTATCTACTTATTTCCTACGCATACAGACAGAAATTGAAAGGGAAGGGTAGATGGAGAAAGATAGAAAGACACTTGTAAGATTTCTGGAGGTGGGGCTACTAAGTAGCAGCAGCTGTCTTACTCACCACTCCCCAGTGGAGTAGGAATAGCAAAGAAGATCACCTGAGAATGCAACAAGACATGCCTAGGACAACTTTGGGAACTCACCAAGTCACAAGTGATTGCAAACGCGTGAGTCATGGACAGAAAGGGGCTACCTGTTATTCCAGAGGATAAAAGCCTGTATCTTCTTGGCAGTGACTGGTAACACTCCTACAACTTACTAGTAGAGTTGCCACCTCCAGTTTGAGTTTTATCAACAAAAATACTGCTGAAGGGAGAAGAGGATCCCTTAAGCTTCATCAAATGGATCTGTTAATCTCCATTGCCACTGTCCCATGGAGGCTAGAGTATCATCCAGGATCCCCTATGCTGACAGCAGGAGAAGAGAACAGACCAGGAAAATAAGCAGAAGATATACATTCCCAGTGGACTGGAAGTGTGGCTGTATACTAGAAGTTTCCACAATGTTTTGTTGAACTGGAAGACACACTGAATAAATCTCTCAGAATCCACAGAGTACAAAGAAGATTTTTTTCTCTCCATTTTTTATTCATTTATTTATTTATTTATTTTTATGGAATCTGTCAGGGGCAATGTGTGCTGCCTGCCCTGACTCTAGCGCCTATCAGAGTAGCTAAACTGGGCATGTGGCTTTGGAGCCTCAGGGTGTGGGGTCTCTTTGTATAACTACCATGCTATCTCTCCCCCACTCTGTTTTATCTCTTGGTGAACTGTGGGCTATTAAGCTGTACCCCTACTTAGAGTTAAAGAGCTGTCAGGCTCTCACAGCCTACAGGGAAGAAAAAGAACTTCAGAGGCTTTAACAGCCCTCTGTGTTTCAATGAAGCGATTGAGATAACATTGAAACAACTGTTACTTTCGGCAATTGTGAAGTGATTAAGTGCCTTACTTGACACAAGTCAGCCCAGGCAAGAGTGGATTGAAAAGCACTGACAGAGAGACCTCACAGGACATTATAGGCCATGGTTAAACCAAGGTGAATGATTGGAGAAATGAACCACAACAAGAGCCCAGCTAAATGTCCCCAGAAGGTAGAAACACATGAGAAAGAGGACCCCATCTAAACACTAGTTGAGTCGTTCGTCACAGGAATGAGGAAAGCATTACAAGTAAAATCATCAGAAATGGGTAAATAGCAAATGAGACTCTGAAAGAAAACACTCACTATTCCGAGGTAATTAGAGAGCAGAAAGCTGAAATAGCTGAGCTAAGTGCGCAACTGGCTGACAAAGCTAATACAGTATTAGAAGAGTGTAACAAAACAGCTGAGCTACAGAAAACCAAAGAGGAGTGCGGGAATAGAATAAATGAAACAGTTAGAACAGAATTGGCCTGAATGAGGTTGAATTAGACGGAACTAAGAACACAGTGTAAGAGATGTGAAAAAGACATTAAAAGATACTGAAATCAACAGAAGAGATATATGAGATGACTTCAAAGGACATAATTGATGCAGTATCGGCTTCCCGAAAAATGAAAGAGAATTATAAATCACACAGTAGTAAGAACTTTCACACTCTAGACAATATACAAGACATCAAACTAGGAGGCAGGTTGTGGTGCACCTGGTTTGTGCACATATTATGGTGCACAATTACCTGGGTTTGAGCTTTCAGTCTCCCACTGCTGGGAAAAGCTTTGCAAGTGGTGAGGCAGTGCTGCAGATGTCTCTCGGTCTCTCTCACTGTCTATCTCCCCTACTCCTCCTAGTTTCTGAATGCCTCTATGCAATCAATAAATAAATGTAATTTTAAAAAATATGTAAAAGCTATAAAACTTGAAGAAGTATTTGAATTGACCCAGGCATAAACATATCAATACACTTCCAGCCAAGAAGAGATCTGAAACACTGGAAAACATATGAAAAAAAATGCTCCAAGTCATTGATTGCCATAGAAATGTAACTAAAGACAAAATGAGATAACACTTCACTCCTGTGAGAATATGAAACATAAGCAAAGATAGCAGAACCAAACACAGGAGAGGTTGTGGGCACAAAGGAACACTCCTGCACTGCTGGTGGGAATGTCAATTGATTGGTCCTACTCCTGTGGAGAGCTTTCTGAAGAAATCTCATGAGCTTAGAAGTGAACCTACCCTGTAAGCCTACAAATTCCTCTCCTGGTGATATATATTCTAAGGAACCCAACACATCCATCCCAAAATATTTGTGTATATCTGTTTTCATAGCAACACAGTTTGTAATAGCCAAAATCTGGAAGCAACCTAGGTGTGCAACAACAGATGAGTGGCTGAGCAAGGTCTGGTCTCTGTACACAATGGAATTCTACTCAGCTTTTTAAAAACAGTCATGTCACTGTTTTCAGCACATCCAGGATGGAGCCTGAAGGACTCATGTTAAATGAGGTAAATCAGAAACAGAAGATGCATATGGGATGGTCCCACTCATAGACAAAATTTGAAAAACAAGAACAGGAGAGAAAACACTAATCAGACCTTGGACTGGAGTTGGTGTAGTGCACCAGAGTAAAAGTTTCAAAGGTGACCGGGGGGGGGGGGGGAGGGGGAAAGTCCTGAAACATGAACACAGAGGAGGACCTAGTGGTGGCTAAAACTGGGAATTTTTATGCATGTACAAACTCTTGTATTTACTGTCATCTACAAACCATTAACAGCCATTAAAGAAATTAAAAATAGACACTGGGAGCACTGTTCCACAGCTTGTGAAGCTTAGCCCCTGTGGGTGAGAACCAGGGGTTCAACCCAGATCTTTGTGCTCTGTAGTGTGTGAGCTCCACCAGGTGTGCCACCACAAGGACGCTTACTTCATATATATACATTTTTATTTACAAAAAGGAAACCCTGTCCAAAAACATATGATAAGCATGGTACCACTCTAGAGAATTCCTAGCGCCAGAACTCTATTGTCCTTATTCTCTGTTGATTGATTTCCTGTTCTCTTAATTCTCGGGGTGTATGATCTGGATCTCCTGTACACCAGTGTAATAAAACTCCTCTCTTTCACCAAGAAATGTCTCTAGTCTTGTGCTTTGGGGATCCTTTCTGTAACAGGGGCTCCTGAGGCGGAGATGTGAGTGAGTCCTGTGGGGGAAGCATGGTGGGTGTTCTGAATTGGGATACGAGCTCCTACAAGTTAGATGTGAGTGAAAGTTATCGAGTGCCGTGGTGGCTATGAGAGGGAAATGTAGGGGATTGTGACAGGGACATATGGGGGTCCCCAAGGGGGATAGTAATGTTTCTATAGGGGATACATTATGGGTCCAGAGGGAGAGACATTGGCGGTTTTGAGCGGGATAATTTTGGGGCTGGGGGGTCCTGAGTTACAGAATATAAGAAATCATTGAATCACATTGTATGCTACAATATCCTACTCAACTTTTCCTGGCTAGGTTTTGGATATAATAGTTATAAATGAACAGCTTTCCATACTCTGCATCTTTTATAGTAACATCTGACGATTGGATTCTTGTGCACCAATGTTTAAAAAAAAGCTAAGCCTCACATGAGATGCAACACTGGGCAGAGGGGTGTGTATCTATCTGGGAGGCAGAAGCTAGGGTTACAGAAGCTTCCTTTCCAGTAAAAGTTTATTCTTACCTTCATCATTTCTACTTGAAATGTAAGTGCAGGAAACTTAACTAGAGTCACGCTAGCTTTCTCGGAGTTACTGGAAACAGGTTTGATTTTTGGTTCTCCAGATCCAGAAACAGCTAATGCTAAAAAGCTTCTGGGCCCTGATGTGTAAATATCTGGGTTCAAGCCTCCGATTCTCATCTACCAGGTAAAGCTTCAGAACCAGTGATGCATGTCTGTAAGTGTCTCCTTTATCTGTCTCTCTCTCTCTCTGGCTCCAAATCCCTTTTTTCTCTCCACCCATTTGAAATAGACATGGCTCAACAATAAAAAACTATTACATTGGTTCTGGCATTGTTCCTATGAAGAGACTGGGTGTAGGTTGTTTTTATTATTTATTTGACACGAGGGTTACCACGAGGACTGTGCCTGCACTCTAAATCCAGAACTCTCTGTGGACGTTTTCTCCTTTTCACAGACAATGCTAGGACAGAGAGAATTTCAGTGCAGAGAGGGGGACAGCAAAAGTGAATAGGAAACATCTGCAGACCTGCTTCACGAATAAATTTTCTCTGCAGGTTCCAGATTACCCCTCCAGAGAAGATGTCTCCATGTGACAGCCCTGGTGGGGAGCATGGAGAGGAGAGATCCCCGGTCCCAGAGAAGCTGTGCCTCCCAACTGTTGACCATCGAAACGTTCGGGCCCCACTCATGCAACAGGCAAGCAGAAGAAGCACACAGAGCCCAATTGGTGTCATTGACATTTTATTTGATCACAGGGGCTGGGCCCCGAGGGGCCATAGCTGTCTAGAATGACAGTAGTGGCAGAAAATATCACAGATGCAAGAAAATCCACACCGAAGGGGGATCTCAGTTGCCGCCGACTCCTTAGATCAGAGTCTGTATCAATCTCGGGATCTCACTGTTCCGAGGGGCTGGTGTCTGCTTAGAGGAAGGAAGGAAACTTGAATAGATGTGACCAAGGCAGGTTGGTTGTCCAGGGGTTCCATTCTTCTGGAATGTGGTCATCCTTCAGTTGTGGGAGGCTACAGTGCAGCTGCCCTGTGGGCTCAGTTCTGGCAGAGCCTTGGTCCTGGGTTGTAGATGTGCTGATGCATGGAGGATGGTGCTAGAGTGCAAACGCCCATGGAGGAACTGAGGAAGAGAGAAGAGTGGCAGGAAACATCAGTCAGACATCACGCACATCCTTTCTCAGTGCCCACTTGCTCCCTCCCCAGGTGGCCCCATGCGCCATGTCTCTTTGAGCCAGGCCAGGAGCAGGGCCCTGAGGATACTACAGGGGCCACCTGGCTGAGGCAGAAGGAGGACCCAGGAAACCCGAAAAGAGCTTCCAGGATTTGTTGGAAGTAGAGGAAGCAATGGGCAGGCACAGAGCCCAGCTCTGCCTGCTAAGGGAGTGTGGATGCTAGGCCAGCTGCTGCCTCAGTAGGACGACAGTGCAAGCCCCAGTGACAGAGAAGATACCAACCTGAGAAGATGTGGATGCTGCATTTCCCAGTGTGGAGAGATCAGAGCTGTTGGTAAAACCTATGTATTCATGACTATCTTAATTTTTGTCATGTCCATTGATGGCTGAGAAAAAGTCAACCTCCCCAGGAAATACACTCCCACTACTCACCAACATCTTGTTTTTTTACTTTTTCTTCATTAAATTATTCTTTTAGTCCATGCTTCTCTGGCTCCTGCTCATTAGATCAATGTCAGAGTTTCTTCTGGCTCTTTTTTTAAGAAATTGAAGCAAGACATTTACTCTTTTGCAAATGGGCCATGCTGCCAACAGTGGCTGTCAGGCAGTAGCACACACCCTTCACCTGTGTCCCATTTTTTTAAAAAAATTTCGTTATTGGGGAATTAATGTTTTACATTCAACGGTTAATACAATAGTTTGCACATGTATAACATTATTTCAGTTACTTTTAATAATCCCAGAAGCCCTTTTGTTTTTCTCTTCCCTGTAGGCAAATGGAGCCTGAGGAAATTTAAACTATAAGTGGATACTTAGCTTAATCCCTCACTGATGATCAAGAGATAAAGTAGGGTTGGGGAGAGATAAAACTGTGCGTATGCAAAGAGACTCTCACGCCCCAAGCATCCAAAGCTCCAGGCTCTACTCAGCTTCTCTGTCAAGCCACGCAACATTGGTGGCCCTGTGAGTTTCTAAACACTCCAATTTATAGTTGTAGGTTCTGGGACAACTATTAACTATGTTCTCATGAGGAGAACAATGTGTAAAGGTTTCCACCACACAGCACTACCAGTAGGCCACCAAGGTGTAGATCTTCTCCTGAGTTTCCAGGTCATTTCCCTGTCCCATGTTGTTAGCACAGGGCCTCCAACCTGGTGCTCTAGCCTCTGAGGGCAGTAGAAATGGAGACTCACATTTGTACTAGGTGAGTCTTAGGGGAGTCCTCTCTTCCTTTAGGCAGTCTGTTTGTAAGACAGACTGGAGTTCATGCTGCAATCAGTAAACTGCCAGACACTTACCAGCCACTAAATCTCTCAATTGAATTTCCTAGACAGGGCGTCAAGTACCATGGCTAGGTAGGGTTTCAACACTTGTTTCCTATAATAAATGATAAGTATCATTGTAGAAAGGGATGCATTGGATCGACCTTCTCGTGGTGCATCCCGTGAGTACCCAATCATTGGGGAAACTGACGATCCTTCCTAGCCGACTGAATCCACATGGATCCCAGTCACTTTCAAAGCCAGCAACAAGCAGCTCCTGACAGCTTTCAACCTGACCTGTTGACTGGCTACGGAAGAAGGGGAAACGCTAGAAGAAGAAGAATTCTAGAAAAGCATTAGAAAATGCAAGAATTTAGGAGATTTCCAGAAGATTCAATATGTTGCCTTCAAATATGCTTACAATTTTACACAAAAGTTACTTATTCAGTACATGACACATTGTGTGTAATTGACCCAGTAACATCATACATTAGTATAGGGGCATTGAGGACCCAGAACATCCTCAGTCTATTCAGCTCTATAGACTCGAGGATCCAGTGCTTCTGGGGTGATGCTTCCAAGGATGAGGCCCATAGAAGGCCATGCATAGATAGCTGTGGATATTGGGACATGGCTTTCCTCTTTTTTATTTACTTGAATTCTGGACTTGCTTGTTTATACCTATCTACTTATTTACTATGCATACAGACAGAAATTGAAAGGGAAGGGTGGATGGAGAAAGATAGAAAGACACTTATAAGATTTCTGGAGGTGGGGCTACAAAGTAGCAGCAGCTGTGTTACTCACCACTCCCCAGTCACATAGTAATAGCAAAGAAGATCCCCTGAGAATGCAACAAGACATGATTAGGACATGACAAGGACAACTTTGGGAACTCGCCAAGTTACAAGTGGACATTGAGTGCCTGTGGAACCTCCAGGGGCTGGACACCTGGTTCCATGAGATAAGAGCTCCTGGGGCATGCTGCCATCAGGGTGCCAGTTGCATAGAGGGAAAGGGTTGCTGCGTGTGAGTCAGGAACAATAATTGAGGGATTCCTGTGCCAGGCTACTGCTGGAGAGTTTGTGGATCCCTGCAAATGGCCACCACTCACGGGTGTAAGAGAGAAAGGTACCTCAGGAATATGAAGTTCCTACTTTGGCTTTTGCCAGAGAGTCCAGGAGGAGGCAGAGCTGGAGGATAGGTGATGGGGAACCAGAAGTAGCAGCAGGGGGTCTGATGGTTTCGTGCCCAAACTGCCTCACAACTGCCACAGCCTGCTGGGGAGGTGCCTGCTCGGGGTTGATGGAGTGGAAAGTGGGGTGTGGGTTTGCACAAGGGTGGGGGGGGCAGTTGAGCCAGGGTCAGTCACTAAGTCCCACGGGCCTGGCAGGGTCTGCCATGGCTGGGCTTTGTAAGCACAGACTGAGTCTTTTTAATACATAGGCTGGGTCGTTGATATGTTGACTCTTTCAAGATTCTTGACCACCGAGAACAGAAGCAATGGGTGGTACAGATATATACAAATTATTTCAAAGGACATAAATTATGGTGTTGTTGGGTATTATACAGCAAATACTTACAAATGGATTTTTAGAAGTTAAGACAATTATCAAATAATGTGATGATAACAGTAACTATCCATTGTCTTCATGAATCCTTAGACAGCAGGAACCTCACATTGCCACTATAGAGCCTATACTTCCCCCAGTTCTGGATCCTTAGCATGGGGCATACTTTCCTGCATGCTTCTCTCAATTCATACCAAATAATATTACATTCGCCCATCCCAAACTAGTCAACACAGTGAGTACTACCTCAGCATGCTTCACTTCAAACACTGTCCAGAGACTTCAGGTGGGTAATGACAACCCTTCAACTTCATTACTTGTTTGAGATTTTTCTTTCATAGTATTCTCTAATTCCATTCCAGGTGGTTCACGTCCTAACAAAGTCCCACAACCTACATATAGACAGGTCCTGTGAGATAGAGCATATGTTTACATGTATCCATAAACTAGGGCAACACATATATCTGAAAGCAAAAGTACACAATAGTCTGCAGTGAGTACCCCCAACACTTCATTTACACTATTCCTGGCTTTAAGTCCATGATTTCTCAACAGTTTGTTTGGTTTTGTATGTTAATTCTCTTTTGAGCCACCAGGTTCCAGATGCTAGCATGATGCCAATGAGAATTCTCTGGACAGATGACCCGGACCTGTGTCCTGGAACTCCACTTCCCCAGAGATCCAACCTACTAGGGAAAGAGAGAGGCAGCCTTGCAATATAGATCAACCAGTCAAAGCCCTTGTTCAGCGGGGAAGCAATTCCAGAATCCAGACCTTCACACTTCGGCATCCAACAATGACCTTGGGTCCATACCCCTAGAGGGGTAAAGCTATCATGGGGAGGCATGTGATACAGAAGTCTGGTTGTGGGAATAGTATGGAGTTTGATACCTCTTATCCTATGGATTTGATAATGTCTCATTTTTTTATTTATTTTTTATTTAAGAAAGGATACATTAACAAAACCATAGGGTAGGAGAGGTACAACTACACCCAACTCCCATCAACCAATCTCCATATCTCATTCCCACTCCTGATAGCTTTCCCATTCTCTATCCCTCTGTGAGCATGGACCCAGGGTCTTTGTGGGTTGCAGAAGATGGAAGGTCTGGCTTCTCAAGTTGCTTCCCCGCTGAACATGGACATTGACTGGACGGTCCATACTCCCATTCTGCCTCTCTCTTTCCCTATTAGTGTGGGTCTCTGGGGATGCAGAGGTCCAGGACACATTGGTGGGGTCTTCAGTCCAGGGAAGCCTGGCCGGCATCCTGATGGCATCTGGCACCAGGTGGCTGACAAAAGAGTTAACATACAAAGCGAAATAAATGGTTGAGCAGTCATGGACCCAAAGGTTGGACTAGTGGAGAGGAAGTGTTAGGGGGTACTCACTGCAAACTCTAGTGTACTTCTGCTCTCAGGTATATATTTTGCACTAGTTTGTGGATACATGTGAACATATGCACTCTCACAGAACCTGGTCTGTATTTAGGTCTGGAGACTTTGTTAGAAAGTGAACCACCTGGGATGGAATTAGAGAATGCTATGCAAGGAAAGGTCTCACCCCAATAATGAAGCTGAGGGTTGTCATTCCACACGTGAAGTCGCTGGACACAGTCTGAGCTCAAGCATGTTGAGGTGGCAATCCTTGCGTTGATTAGGTTGTGATCGGCCGATGCAATATTATTTTATATGGATTGGGATAGGCAGGTGGGAAAGTGGGCCATATCCTAAGCTTCCAGGACTTGGGGAAATGTAGGCTCTATAGTGGAGATGTGAGGTTCCTGCTGTCTTAGGTTTCAAAAAGACAATGGATAGTTAATATTATCATCACATTATTTGGTAATTGGGTTAACTTTGAAAAGCCCTTTTGTTAGGGTTTGTTGTATAGTACCCAGTATCTTCTACATAGCTGTGCCATTGGTTGCTTCTGAAGTTGAGAAAGAAGATCTGAAAGGGAAACTAAAAGCAGGATCTGACTAAATTGAAACTAGGGCACCAATGTAAAAACCCTGTGGTGAGGGGTAGACATTCAGCTTCCTAGGCAGGTAGGGCGTAGGGGTGGGTGGGATGGGACACAGTCTTTTGGTGGTGAGAATGGTGTTTATGTACACTTCTAGTAAAGTGTAGTCATATAAATCACTAGTTAATATGAGAGGGGAAATTAATTGTATGTCTTGAAGTTTTTAAAACATAGACTGAGTCTTTTGAATATATAGGCTGTGTATTTGATATGCAGACTCTCTTAAAAGCCTAGACTAATGTCTCCTTTTTTAAATAAACAACAACAATAAAAAAGAAATTTCCAAATCCTCTTCCACTCATAGGGGTTCTCTCCAGTAGGTATTCTCAGATCGATAACTGAGAATTTGATTTGTCTAAAAGGGTTGCATTAAAAGGGTTTGTGTCTTGCATGAGTCGACAAGTTGCACAGACTGTGAGAACTCCCAGTGGTAATGCAGTTCACGGTGTTATGAATTCACCCATAAGTGATTTTTATGTCTGACCATCAGCCAATTCCGGAGGAAGTAGAGTCTTAGGATTCTTGATTTCAAAGTGTGCCTTGAAGGTCTTAGGTTCTGACAATTGTGTCCTACCGAGAGTGCTGGAATGTATTAAGGTATTTTTGGCTGCAATCTTGTGATCATGTCCTTTTTCTTTTGTACAGCTTGCTTTGAACATTTTTCTGCTGGGACTTAATCTTGTGCTGTGCCCCCCGAGAAGCCAGCCCGGATTAAACAACATATGGCGCCTACAA
Organism: Erinaceus europaeus; assembly: GCF_950295315.1. Classification (NCBI taxonomy): domain Eukaryota; kingdom Metazoa; phylum Chordata; class Mammalia; order Eulipotyphla; family Erinaceidae; genus Erinaceus; species Erinaceus europaeus. Next base: position 12,667,117 of record NC_080170.1, read on the forward strand.
TGTGGGACCCGACCTGCGCATCTGTCAGATAACTGAAGACAATTTCACTAACTATGCACTATAGCCTTCTCTTCTGCTTGTGAAGATATCTCCAAAGGCGTCTGCCCTTTCTTCAGAAATCAGGAACAACTTGGGAGCCAAGAGTTGAGCTCTCTCTACACTCTGAGAAAAAAATTTAAGTATATCAGTAAACTTATTTCCCAAAGCAGTGAATATCTGAATACCCTTTAGTTCTCAACAGAACAAAGGCAATCACTTTATGAGACAATCAAGTAAAATATCACATATTTTGTAACTTGAAATGGTATTAGATCTGATTCAGAGTATAGAACAAGTAGTAGGGAGAAAACTCACAGGACTGTATAACTGCATAGTTGACTATAATTTTCTTTTCAGGTTAATTTTTTTTTCAGGCTTATAAAGTGCGAATAGAGGGCTAGACAGTGGTGCACCTGGTTGGGTGCAAACATTGCAGTGTGCAAGGACCAATGTTCAAGCTCTGCCTACTCACCTGAAGGAGGGAAACTTCACAAGTGGTGAATCAGTGTTGTAAATGTCTCTTTCTCTCCCTTCCACTTTATCTCCCCTTTCCTTACTAATTACTTGGTGTGCATATCCAATAAAGATAAAAAGAAAGTTATGAATAAACACCAAAATTTTAAGAGCCAAGTATACATAGAATTTTCTTTTAAACCATTAAAACTTTTTATTGATGTGAGGTAGCTACATGTCACTTGCTTATATATTTCTCCAAAACTTTTTTCTTGGTACAAATGACTTGCATAATGTTTAAATGTAGTTTCAAAAATATATTTTACTAAATTAATCTGAAAGTTGGATTTTATGGCTGCAATTCTGACAACAGTTAACATGCTTCTCAGTGACACTCATGAAAACTGGTAGAAGTTATAAATCACAACAAAGACAATATTACTAATAATCCTTTGCTCTTATACATTCTCAATCTTATAGTAATAACTTAACGACATATGTTGGTATGTTCCCTTCCCCCTGACCTCTGAGAAGAATTGGTTTGCCCCTTGATAGTTTTGTGCCCCACTTTCTCCCCGCCCCCTATGCTAAGGATGGGCAGAGTCCCAGCAGCAGTAGTGCAGAGAGGATGATGGAGAAAAGCACATGGTGTGGTGATTTGCCCGTTCGTGAATAAAGATTAAACTGCGTTCTCAGCCCAGCCATGTGTCTCTGGTCGTCTCTGTTACCCTCCTGTGAAGCCATCCCGGATTAAACAGCATATGGCACCTACAACGTGGGACCGGACCTGCGCATCTCACAGGTAAGTGAAGACAATTTGGCTACCTATGCACTATGGCCTTCTCTTCTGCTTGTGAAGAGATCTCCAAAGGCATCTGCCCTTTCTTCATGAGACTGTTTTGCTGTCTCTGGAACATTTATCTCAGGACCACTCTGTGGTTTCTGCCCAATGCCAGCCTGCAGGAGCCCAACGCCAGCCCACATGAGCTGGCTTTCCGCTGTGTGGTGCGGGGCACTGGTCGTGGGCTCCCTCCACACTGCTCGGCCACTGTGAGCAGGGCACCAGACATGGCAGGGCCATGGGGCAGGGCCGTGGCAGCCTATCATGGCTGCCACCCCAGGGCACCTTGGCCCACGCCTTCTGCACGGCTGGCCCACCCGCCCTCATGCTATGAAGTCTGGACAGATCCCGGACCACCTGGAGACCACAGGCACCCTGCTGAAACTGGGCCCCCTGGCCGAGATCTCCAGCTTGGGTCTGAAGAAAGACAAGCTAAAATACGCAGAGATTCATTCAGAGATCACAACCTGCAATTCCTAGAAGTGAAGTTGCCCAAGAGGCCATTGCTGGACAACGCACTCCCAGAACGGCTAAGACAGTATAGATCTAAATTTGTGTTTAAAATGACATGTCTTCATAACAAAAGTTTCTCTCCTTGTATATTGAAGACCATGTGTATGTGTGTCTTTAAAGTTTGGTAACATTAACTTTAAGGTTAAGAATATAACTTTAAGGCCAAATTCTTACCAGGCAAAGTTAAATGAAAAAGGTTTTCAACATAATTCTTATAAAGATAAAATTAACTTACATTTAAAGTCTGAGGTAAAAATTAGTTAACAATCAATATATTTTAACTAAGTTGGTCTAAACAAAACCTGCACACACCTAGGGTGTGTCTCCATCTTAAATGGGTGTAACAAAAGGTTAAATAGACTTGTTGATATGTAAAACTCTCGATTACCTTTCCTATTAGAAATGCTAGATTACACAATGGCTATGCTAATGATACTCATGCCTGAGGTTTTCTTTCCTTGATTCTCATGTTTACCTTTTCACATTCTATTGTTTAAACTTTAACCAACCTTAAAATCATTCTAAAAAAGACTTCTAATTGTAATAGTTATCAATTGTGATAAACTTTTAACCTGCTACAAGTTTGTTTCATAGTAAGTAAATTGCAGCTGTCAAGTTCTCTACAGAAAAGCAGAATTCTGGCAGCGGACCTTCCTCATACACCGCTCCACCCCCTGGCATTCTTCCATAGACATCTGCTTTCTACTGGCACTCCTATTGGACTCACTGGTACACGCTTAGACACTTTGCACAAAAGTGCAAAAGTGCTGCTATATTTCTCAAACACTGACTGCAGCCAGCTGCCCTTGTGACTCTAGGCCATTCCCCGCCCCCATGCTGTAAAATGCCCATCAAGGCAAGTACGCCCCCCAGAGGCAGGAAATGTTTTTTTTAAGCTGATAAAGTTTTGCCCACAGAGGCAAAAAAAAAATGGCCCCTTCAGGCCCTACCTTGGCAGCACACTGGTTCTAGTTACTTGCTTAGGTGTTTCTCCATGTTTGTGCCAGTTAATTTTTTGAAAATACCTGTACGATGTAGGTTTCTGTTCACCCCACACCCCTGGTACTGTGGTCATTTAGTTAAAAACAGAAGGGGGAATTGTTGGTATGTTCTCTTCCCCCCAACCTCTGAGAAGAATTTTCCCCTTGCTAGTTTCGTGCCCTGTTTCTCCCCACCCCCTATGCTAAGGACTGGCAGAGTCCCAGCAGCAGCGGCAGAGAGAGGATGATGGAGAAAAGCACATGGTGTGGTGATTTGCCCGTTCGTGAATAAAGATTAAACTGCGTTCTCAGCCCAGGCATGTGTCTCTGGTCGTCTCTGTTACCAACCCGTGAAGCCAGCCCAGATAAAACAACAACTGCAAAGAAAATTTATTAGTGAAGCAGGTCTGCAAATGTTTCCTATTCACTTTCGTTGTCCCCCTCTCTGCACTGAAATTCACTCTGTCCTAGCATTGTATGTGAAAAGGAGAAAATGTCCACAGAGAGTTGTGGATTTATAATGCAGGCATAGCCCTGGTGGTAACACTGGTGTCAAATAAATAATAAAAACAACCTACACTCAGTCTCTTAATAGTAACAATTCCAGAACCAATGTAATAGATTTTATTGTTGATCCACGTCTATTTCAAGAAAAAAAAAAGAAATGCAAATGGGTGGAGAGAAAAAAGGGAGATGGACAGAGAGAGAGACAGATAAAGTATACACTTACAGACATGCATCACTGGTTCTGAACCTTTACCTTGTAGATGAGAATCAGAGGCTTAAACCCAGATATTTACACATCAGGGCCCAGAAGCTTTTTAGCATTAGCTGTTTCTGGATCTGGAGAACCAAAAATAAAACCTTTTTCCAGTAACTCCAAGGTTGCGTGACTTTAGTTAACAAAAAACAGCTTCCCTTAGAAAATTAGTAGAAGAAAAACGAGAGCATTTGCAATTAGTTAAAGAATTGAGGGCTCTTGATTCGGTATTAACTTCCCTCTCTTTGCCACCCACCTCGCCCAAGGCTAAAGGGAAAATAAAATCTCAAAAATTTGTCCTGGCCTTTCCCGTCACCAGGAGCAGATCTACTGTTCCTCGAGATAGCACGAATAAGACCATGCCTCCCCCTCCGAGGGAGAGGATGACTCCTCGGAAGGGGAAGACAATGAGAGGACAGCTCGCTCTGACAACGGAGCCTCCGATGATGAGAATGAAGTTTGGGGGGTTCAGAGAGTGACGGAGACGCTGTAAAAAATCAACAATATTGCCGTCTAGGGTTTAAACATGTAAAAGATCTGAAAATGGCAGTTACCATTTATGGCCGATGGCTCCTTTTACCTTATCCCTAATTGAAATTTTGAGTGAATGGTGGCTTGTACCCAATGACTGGTGTTTTCTAGCCTGCGCCACCATAACGGGGGGTGACTATATGCTTTGGAAGACTGAATTTGCTGAAAACTGCAGGGAAATAGCTCTCCGTAATTCTGAAAGCAAGGCTTCAAAGAAATGGACCAGAGAAAAAACTCTTAGGAAGGAGCCCTTATGACACCAATGAAAGACAGGCCCAATTCCCCCCAGGTCTTCTGGCTCAGATTCAATGGGCGGGTCTCAAAGCCTGGAATGGGTCCCCCCTAAGGGGTCGGCGACCACTTCTCTTGCTAAGATTCGCAAAGGTCCTGATGAGCTCTATAGTAGTTTTATCAGCCGACTTACTGACGTGGCTGAAAAACTTATAGGCCAAGACGAAAAAGAAAGTGCCTTTGTTAAACATCTCGCATTTGAAAACACAAACCCCGCCTGTCATGCTGCCATACGCCCCTATCGCTGAGGTGCCCACCTTTTTGATTATATCAAACTATACGCGGGCATTGGGTCTGCCCATGCGATTGGACTGGCTATTGGTGCTGCCCTTAAAGACCTTACATAAGGTGGTCAGCCTAAGACTTGTTTTAATTGTAGACAGCCAGGACATTTCAACCAAGAATGCACATCCCTAAAAACAGCACACGCACGGCACACCACTCTATGCCCCTGATGCAAGCAAGGAAGGCAATGGATCTCAGAGTGCTGCTTTCAGACAGATGCCCACTATAATACTCTCCCCCCAAAACAGGGAAACTTCCAGAGGGGCCAGCCCCTGGCCCCAAACATGAGACAAATCCCTGGGGCTGTCAGGTTAGTGTCCCCCAAACGCCAATTCCTCAGACTCAGTCTCCAATCTCCCCTGAGCCACCACAGGCAGCACAGGATTGGATCTCTGTTCCTCCACTAACACAATATTAACACCCGAAATAGGAGTTCCTACATACTGGAGTTTTGGGGACCCTACCTTCTGGTACTTTTGGACTCATTCTTGGCCATGCTAGTTCAATTCCCCATGGTTTAAATGTCTCCCCAGGAATAATTGATAATGATTATACAGGAGAAATAAAAATTTTGGCCTCGTCCACTTCTGGTCCCCTAACCATAAAAACAGGACAGAGAATTGCTCAGCTGCTATTATTTCACCTTACTCATCCTAATCAAAACTTTTTCAAAAATCCAGAGGCATCAGTAATTTTGGCTCTTCAGATGCTTACTGGGTCCAACAAATTACTCAAGATAGACCCCTCCTCAAATTAAAACTAGACGGTAAAAGCTTTGAAGGACTTGTAGACACCGGAGCCGATGCCACGGTAAACTCTGACAAAGATTGGCCTTCTTCTTGGCCCCGCACGGCCTCCTTGACTCATCTCAAAGGCATTGGCCAAACCTCCAACCCACAGCAAAGTTCCAAGGTCCTTATATGGACATATGAGGAAGGTAATATTGGCACTGTTCAACCCTACATTGTGCCTGCCCTGCCTGTTAGTCTTTGGGGAAGAGATATCCTTGCCCAACTAAATCTTATCATGTGTAGCCCAAATGAAATTGTTACCCACCAAAAGTTAAAACAGGGCTTCCGCCCTGGACAAGGTTTAGGAAAATATTCTTAGGGAATAAAAGATCCTATTTTGGTGGTTTAAAAGAATGACCATTCTGGACTAAGGAGAGAAAATTTACCCTAATGGCTGTTGACATTCCTGTACCCCATGCAGACAAAAGTACTTGGAAATCTGATGAGACTGTGTGGGATGATCAATGGCCTTTGACCTCTGAAAAATTGGCTGTGGTGACAGAGTTAGTACAGGAACAACTTGCCGCTGGCCATATTGAGCCTACCACCTCCCCTTGGAATACTCCTATTTTTGTTATTAAGAAAACATCTGGCAAGTGGAGACTGTTACAAGATTTGAGAGAAATTAATAAAACTTTGCTTACTATGGCAGCCTTACAGCCTGGATTACCCACCCCTGTGGCCATCCCTACTGGGTTTTTTAAGATAATCATTGACCTTAAAGATTGCTTTTTCACCATTCCCCTACACCCTGAAGACAGTCAGCGGTTTGCCTTTAACCAACCAGTTACTAATCTCAAGGGGCCTATGTCATGTTTTCAGTGGTGGGTCATCCCTCAGGGTATGGCTAATAGTCCAACGCTATGTCAAAAGTTTGTGGCACAAGTGATTGATACCTTTCGCATTTTGTGGCCTTCTATCTATATTATTCATTATACAGATGACGTCCTTTTAGTGGGACCTGACAGTACCCAAATAGTTTACTGTTGTCGAGAACTATCAGAAAATTTGGCAGATACGGGACTCCAGGTTGCCTCCGATAAGATTCAGCTTCAAGACCCTTAATTTTAATTAGGCTTTGAGCTTTGCCATCAAAAAATTGCTACCCAAAAACTTGAGCTTCAAGTAGGCCACTTGAAAACTCTTAATGATTTTCAAAGACTATTGGGTGACATAAATTGGATTAGGCCATATCTTAACCTTACCACTGGAGAACTTAGGTCACTTTTTGAAATTCGTAAGGGAGATTCCAACCCTTTTTCACCCCCCACTCCTTGACCCCTGCAGCTACATGCTTTATGGTTGGTAGAAGAAGCCATTCAGAAACAGGGAGTCTCCTTTATTTCCTATGCTTTGGGTTCATCTTCCAGTTTCCCCCCCTAAAGTACTTGCTCCCTACACCTCCCTGGTTGCTGAGCTTATTCTTTCAGGACGCGAACAGAGCCGCCAGTCCTTTGGTAAAGATCCTGAAAAAATAATCATACCATATTCCAAAAGTCAATTAAAATGGCTCATGCAAACCACAGATGAGTGGCCCATTGCTTGCTCCTCCTTTTTGGGAGAAAATGATAATCATTACCCTGTTGATAAATTACTTCAATTTGCGAAGGTTCATTCCTTCATTTTCCCAAAGTACACTTCCCCCACCCCTTGTCAAATGCCTGCTTAGTATTCACTGATGGCTCCTCTAATGGAATGGGCGCCTTTGTTATAGATGGACAGGCAGCCTCTATTTGCTCCCCCTTCAAATCGGCTCAACTTGTTGAGCTTTTTGCAATAATACAGGTTTTTCAAAAATTAAAAAATCATCCTTTTAAATTGTACACTGACAGTGCCTATAATGCTCATTCAGTTCCCATTCTTGAGACGGTTTCCTATATTAAACACTCCACAAATGCCGCCCCTCTTTTTTCTCAGCTTCAAAAATTGATCGCCTCTAGATGTCAACCCTTTTTTGTCGGACACCTTTGTGCTCATTCCGATCTGCCTGGCCCCCTCTCGAAGGGAAATGCTTGTGCAGATGCTGCCACCCGCTTGACTTTTCCAGTACTGATAGGTTCTGTAGATCAAGCTCAAAAGAGTCTTGCTTTACATCATTTCAGACCCTTCACCTACTTTTTAAGATCAATCGTGAGCAAGTTCGTCAAATTGTTAAACAATGCCCGCTTGTGTCATACTTCTACCCACACCCCACCTGGGTGTTAACCCCAGAGATTTGGTCCCAAATGAAATATGGCAAATGGATGTTACACATGATCCTGAATTTGGCAACCTTAAATATCTTCATGTGACTATAGACACATTTAGTGGATTTATCTTTGCTTCCTTACATACTGGAGAAGCTTCTAAAAATGTTATAGCCCATGTTTTAAATTGCTTTTCTGTCTTGCGAAAGCCCATATCAATTAAAACTGATAATGTCACAGGCTATACTGGACAAAAGTTTCAAGAATTTTGCCACAAGTTACAAATTAAACACATTACTGGCATTCCTTATAATCCTCAAGGACAAGGCATTGTCAAACGTGCCCACCAAAATATCAAAAATTCTCCGCATAAATTAAAGAGAGAGGAATTATACCCCCAGAAGCGGTCCCCTAGAAATATTCTTCATCATGCCTTGTTTGTTATTAATTTTCTAAATTTAGACACCCATGGCAAATCTGCTGCTGATCGCCTCTGGCACCCTGAGACAAATAAAGATTATGCCACAGTCATGTGGAAAGACCCGCTCACCTTCAAATGGAATGACCCAGATCCAGTCCTCATATGGGGGAGACGTTCAGCCTGTCTTTCTGACACCAAAGAAGGATCAGCTAGATGGCTGCCAGAAAGGCTGATAAAACTAATTAATAATAGAAATGAATCCAGGGAGAAATCTTCTCCCTGAGAAAATTTACGCTTCTCTTTTTCAGGAAAATGATGGGATTCAAAATACCGACAGATGGTCCACTTGTGCGGATGGACACCCACAGTAGCGCCTGACAAGAAAGGAGCCACCTCCCCGTTTGCTTGGCAATTTTTCCTGACAAAAAACTACACCAACTATGCTAAAAAACAAAATTATGGTCATCTTTTAGTCACGGCTGATTGCCCACCTCAAGGGTGCCAATCTACCATTTTTGCTAAATTTCACAGATTTTAAGGCACAGCCCAGAAAGGTTGCCACTGCCCGGTGCTTGTTGTTTGACCAGTGTCAGTCCTATTGCACAGATAGATGGGTTGAAGAAAATGTGGGCTGCCCCTATAAATGATGTAACATCCATAATGTTAAGACCCTAAGAGGTGGGGAGAATACAGGTCCATGAAATATGATGAATGACATAGTGGGGGATGTATTGTTAAATGGGAATCTGGGGAATGGTATACATGTACAAACTATTGTATTTACTATTGAATGTAAAACATTAATTCCCCAATAAAGAAATAAATTATTTTAAAAAAAGACCCTAAGAGGTTATGAAGTTATTTCCCAGCTTCCCTATAACAGCCATACATTTTTTTGCTGCTCCACAGGCTATACCTGGTTTGTTTGGGATTCCTGCTGGACCATGCCAGTCAAAGGAGCCATGTATATAACCAAAGATGAAACCTGGCCTAGTAGCCATATTTTTATTTGGCATGCTCTTTTTCAAGTTCAAACAACCCTTCATGCTGAAATTCAAATACGTGAGAAGGAGCTACATACACAGCTCTCAGCTTTAGCTACACACCACCCCTTTTGCTGGATACTTCTAGTAAGAGAAGGCCTAATGCTTGCCAATATCACTGGCCTTGACAATGTTTCTGAATGTTATCTTTGTGCTGCGTTAGTACGTCTCCCTTTGAGGGCAATTCCATATCCCACCTCACTGAATACTTCTGGCACATCTGGTAAGGTCTTTTCTCCCATTTTTGAAGTTTCCTTGTTCCTAACTCCTGAACAGGAACAATTTAGGTTTTTTTATTCCAATGCTAGTACCAGGTTGTGCAATCAGACTGCCTTACCTGCTGCAGATCTTATTGCCCCTGATAAGTTTTTCTTTTGGTGTGATGGTACCATTTTAAAAAATATTTCTAGCCAAATATATGAGAGATTGTTATGCCTTCCAGGTACCTTAGTAACCCCATAGACCCTATTTACTCCTGCTGAGTATTTAGGTTGGGACAGCCCCTCGTCCCCTAGAATAAAACGGGATGTTTTTCTTCCTTTAGTGGCTGGTGTTTCTTTTGGAACATCTGTTGTGGCTGCAGGTCTGGCTTAAGGCGCCTTCAGTCACTCCCTTCTTACCACTTCTAAGCTCTCTCAACAAATATCGCTGGCAGTGGAAGACTCAGCCAAATCTTTGGCCTCCCTACAGAGACAACTAACCTCCCTTGCCCAGGTTGCCTTATAGAACTAGCGAGCTTTGGACCTCCTGACCACAGAAAAGGGTAGCACCTGTTTTTGAAAGAGGAGTGCTGCTTTTATGTTAATGAGTCTGGTTTAGTGTAGACCCAGGTTCAGCAGTTACACAAGCTTAGTGTTGAATTACAAAAACAAAAATTTTCTGCTGCTGCTGATAGTTGGTGGAAATCCTCCATGTTCTCCCTTTTGATGCCCTTTATGGGACCCCTGATTAGTCTTTTGTTAATGATTACCTTGGGGCCTTTTATTTTTAATAAGATTACTGGCTTTATAAAACAACAGATTGACTCCCTGGCATCGAAACCCTTAACATATATTACCACAGACCTGATTAGGCTGACAGAGGCTTGGCTGAACCTGAGGGTGACAGACCTCTTTTAGGAGCTGCATGAAACTCAGATTTATGCACGCCAGCCTTGGTATGGCGTGGGCACCGGTAAGGGCATGCAGGGATAATCAATGCCAGAACCAATGTAATAGATTTTATTGTTGATCCATGTCTATTACGAAAAAAAAAAGAAATGCAAATTATGGAGAGAAAAAAGGGAGATGGAGCCAGAGAGAGAGACATAAAGTAGATACTTACAGACATGCATCACTGGTTCTGAAGCTTTACATTTTAGATGAGAATCAGAGGCTTGAACCCAGATATCTACACAATAGGGCCCAGAAGCTTTTTAGCATTAGCTGTTTCTGGATCTGGAGAACCAAAAATAAAACCTGTTTCCAGTAACTCCAAGATTGCGTGACTCTAGTTAATAATCCTGCACTTACATTTCAAGTAGAAATGATGAAGGTAAGAATAAACTTTTACTGTAAAGGAAGCTTCTGTAACCCTAGCTTATGCCTCCCTAAAAAGATACACACCCCTATGCCCAGTGTTGTATCTCATGTGAGGCTAAGCTTTGCCAAAAACTGCTATGCAGGAAAAATAACAGTTACTAAGGCAAACAGACCATGAGCAGTGGGTTCAAGGCCCATTGCTTAAACTGCAGGCTTTGCTACTGTAATGACGCTTTACTTTCAGGCCTGCACCCCATATTAAATCTTGTACTGTCCCTTTGTTTGGTGCCAGAGGTATCACAAATCTCTGAGCTCCTGAACAGCACATATATAAAGGACTTTTTCCGGCTTCCACACACCTCGGCAATGCGGCTATGCGCGACCTGATGATTAATAGAGTTCCTTGACTTATTCACATAAGTGGGTGTGCCATCACCCAGAACCTTTTCCTTTCTTTCTCACTCACTCTCCATAAATAAATATATAGAGACATTTTTTAAAAGAAGAAATATTAAAAAGAGGCAGGGGATGAAATTATCATGGCCTGGTAGATACTAGACCACTTGAAGTTATCTTGTGTACCAATATCAGTATCAATATCACTAAATATTTATCCAAGGTAATTAAAAAATTACTTTAGAAAGATACATTAGCACCTTTCCCTAAGGAAAGAATGATGTTCTGACAGAACACACAAAAGACAAGTCTGAAGGCGCCAAATTCTAACCAGAATTTCAGAAGGCCCCAGTTTATCACAGAAAATAAATAGCAATAATAAAATTATTAAACAGAAAAAAAACCTACCCACATTTTCTCTGTTTTTTAGGTTTCATTTCTTTGTTACCATTTTGGCGACATGTGTTTATGATGCCACCATGATAAGAAGTGGGTTTCATGCTCGTAAAGGTTGTTGATCCAACCTTGTTCTAGGGACTGCTAGGATGGGATTAGGAAAATCTCCTCCAAGTCCCTGATGTGATTCCCAGACTTAATCCCCAACAAGGTGTGGAGGGTGTGTCCAATCTATCATGCTCAACTGCTTTATAAGGGGGTGGGAATGCGTGGGATTTCACGCCATCTGAGAAGCCGACAACAGCAGGCACAACTCTGCACTCTAGCACATCCCGAGCTCCACCATCAGAATCCAGCAGATACTGAAAGTTTCTAATCCTAGCAGATGATGGATCAGGACCTTGTGGTGATGATGGCAAACTCAGGAATGAAACAGGTGGTGAGTTGGAAGGAACTGTTTTCCTGTGGGACAGTGGCTATGCTCTTTTGCATGGGATGGCTAGAGGGGTCAAACTGTTGATAGGTTCCAACGAATTTTTGAAAGACTTTCTTTCATCTGTCAAAATCAAATCTCTCTATTGAAAGTGGTCTCATCACTAGGCCTTTCGTTTCTTTCTTCTATTTTAAATTTAGAGGTTGATGGAGTAACTGTGTACGTAATTCTTTTGCTACTACTCCTGTCACTGAAGGCCATTCAATAATGACTATACATTTTGCAATCTCATAGATGTAAGTGGATTTCCCTACACACACAATTTATGTGCAGTACTCTATATTCCCGATATGAATGTAACCAATCTGTACTGTTCCTTCTACATTTTGCTTGATTCACTAAGCAAAATCCTTATGCTACCATCCAATATTTCCCAAAGGAAACAAGATGACCCTTTTATTGCTGAATACTACTTGGCTTTTAATCGCTATTATCAGTTGTTTTATTAATTATGATAAAATCCTCAAGACTGCATCTCTTATGGAGGTACACATTTATCCCATTTCTTTTTCATGTAGAAAGTGAACCAAGAAAGGAAGAGCCTATGCAAGCATGCCGAGGAAACCACCAAGGCAGCAATGCCCTCAGGTACTGTTCTCTCAGTCATATGTTGGTTAGCCTCTGTTTCTCTCAGCTCCACCATCTATCTTATGATCTAATTTCCTCTTCTAGGCCCTGCACAAGGGCTGTTCTCATAGTGAGGTCATCTCAGTATGCTGGGAGCTCTCTGGCAACATCTCTGAACCTGTTTCAGGATGTATCAGGAGGCATGGAAATACCTCATGTAGGAGAGTGCCTTGGATTGAGCCAGAGCAGGAGAGGCCTTGCCAAGACTCAGTAAAGCAGGAATATTTTCTCAGAGCTTATCTCGGCATAGTCCAGCATGGAACATGAACACGGTCTAGACACCAAAGTTTCCCAACTGGGCAGGTACAGTGAGTGTCCCGGGAATCAGGGATAAGGTAGACTGCATTGCTACCACCTTGGGTGGTTGGTTGGAACTCTGAGTGACAACTGAGGAAATTCAGGTAGAGGCTTTATTGCTGGAGCCAAGAGGGGCTCTGAGAAACCACACAGTCAGAGGTGCATGTATGGGGCACTGGGCTCACTCCAATTCTTCCATCCTTCCAGGTCGCAACCTATGGACAGAGTATGCTGTCCCCACTTGGACCACAGAGGACATCCGGATCTTCCTACAGGAATGGGAATCGATGAGCATGAGAGACGTGGCTGGGAACATGAGAGCAGCACGCATGATGGCTCACAGACTGAAGACCAGGGGCCTATTCAAGACCTGCAGGCAGTGCTTCCTGCTCTTTCAAAGTCTGCAGGATATATATCACACATTTCAGGAAATCAACCAGAAGCCCCGCACACAGCCCTTGCTGTGTCCCTTTGGACCAGCCCTGAAGAGGATCCTGCAAGACAGAAGGGAGCCTGACCTTTCTGGTATGTATGTGTCTTCTCTTTCTTGGAAAAGGTTGAGGGCAGGGAGGTGGTGGAGATTCTCACTGGCTCCTGCACTAGCTGGAGGACTGGGAGCTCTCACAGCCTCTAGCTGCCTGTCCCAGCAGCTCCTCAGAGAGGAGCGCAGAGCATGTTCCTGTTTGAAGATCCTTTCTCCTCAAGGGAATCAGCAGGTTGTGCTTGGGGATAGTGTTCTGGGACAGGATGGCTTGGCTGTTGCTGAGCTCAGTACTAATGTGCCTTTCATTCTCTACTAGGACCTCTCTGGGTGGATGGAGTCTATCTACCCCCTCTCCCTGATGTCTTCCATCCTTGGACACAGCCTTTGATCACTGCCATCCCTGAAAGCTTGGAGAAGCATCCCTGTGCACCTCCACAATGGAAGGACCCTCAGCTAAATGACTGGAAACCATGGAAGCCCCAGAACACGGCCCCAATAAGCACCCATTTATTTACAGCTGCTCTTCCTGGAACCTGCTACCCCCAGTGGTCATCCTCAGAATGACAATAACACACATCCAAAAGAGACCATCAACATCAGGGGAGATAGCCCAAATGACAGCGCATTACACATGCAGGCCTGACTCAGTGTGGCTCTAAATTGTGTCCTTGTGTCCCATACGAAACTCTTCTCTCTGTTGTAACGAAATACATCTTGTACTTTTACTGGGTTTTCTGTATTGCACAAGGCAATGGACTTTGCATGTGACGTGTTCTGTTCCTTGTGTAGTAGGTAGGGGAGGATCTAGGCTGGGATAAGAATGTTTTGTAGAAAACTGAGAAATTTGTACTTGTATTAATGATAGTGAAACACTACCTCCCCTTTAAAGAAATAAAGCTATCTAATAATACAGACCATGTTCACCTTGATTTTAATGATTTTTTGCAGGAGAGAAAATACATTGCTACCCAAATATGGCCTCTTCTATTTCCAATCCAATGTCTAGTCTTTAGCTAACTTATCAAGTTTATAGCTGATTTATGTAATGAGGTGCTGATTCAAACCATGAATCTGAGGTGTAGAACTGACCAGATTATAATCCAAGAATCAGTGATTGGTTTCATGAACTCTGAACTATCAAAAATGGTAAGGGTAGGGTGGTCAGGCGGTTGGCTACCTGGTTAACAGCCCATGGTATGAAGAACATGAACCCATACAAGGACCTCGACTTGAGAGCCTGTAGTCCCACCTGCAGGTGCCTCTCTTCCCAAGCAGTGAACCGAAGTCCTTCTCTCTTTCTCACTATCATCCCCTCCTCTCTCAATTTATTCCTTTTTTTATCCAAAAAATTGAGAAAAAAAGTTTAGGGTGAACTCTGGTTGGAATTTCAGGGAAGGTGCTATTTCAGGTCCTGTAGTAAGAATCGAGAATGATCCATTTCCCAAGGTTTGGACATAGTTAGATGCTAGGAACCCCTACTTACACACTATCCTTTGATTTGTGGTAAAAGCGTAACATCTGGAGCTTTCTCTGGGTTTATCTTTAACAAGAGCCATCCATGAGGGCAGTCCATAGTAAAAGCTAGAGCATCCATCACTGAGGTGTCCTGCAATTCCTGTACGTATATTGAGCAGTGTTGGGAGAGAGAGAGAAAGACAGAGAAACAGGAAGAGATAGACACAGACAGAGGCAGCAGGCAGGGGCAGAGAGGGATTATGGAGAGTATATATCTCTACCACTACATTATTTTCCCCATAAAGAAGATTAAAATAAAACTTTAAAAGATGGGAGGCGGTGAAGGGGGCATGCTCCTGCCTGACAGCCACTGTTGGCAGGATGCCCTTTTGCAAAAGAATAAATGTCCTGCTTCAATTCTTTAAAAAAAAAAAAAAAAGCAGGAAACTCTCACTTTGATCTAAATTGCCAGATTGTTACCAGTCACTCCCAAGAAGATATGGGCTTTTCACCCCAGGAATCACTCCTTAGCCCCTCTCTGTCCACAAGCCACAAGGCTGCATTGAATCGGGAATTCATGGGTGCACAACGTGGTCCTAGTGTAGTCTAATTTAATTTTGTTTAAGAAAGCCTCTGTAATCAATCTTTGTGACTTTTAATTAGGTATTATGCTAAATGTTGCTAAATGAAGACCTGGGTGAAGATTGTTTTATTAGCTTAGTCAGAACTCACTGTCTCTCCAAGTTGAATGTGCCAATACTTCATCCCATAACATACTGTGAAGTCCATGGGAATGTTTATTTGTAAAAAGATTGGTATTGAGACTATATTGGAGGAACATTATATATATATATATATGTATATATATAATTCATAAATATAAATATATATATAATTTATAAAAAGAAGACACTGAAAAAAATGTTTTGTTTTTGAAATACCAAGGTGCTAAGCCCCTTTCTGATTTCAGAGCAACGTGTTCTGAAATTTAATAGTCTCTGTCTTTGGGACAAATTGCTACAACTGCTGCAGGGTTTGGGGGCACAAGACACAGAAGTGGGAATGGTGTGGATTATACTTATTATGGATAATATTATTAATCACCATTCATTCATGTAAGAAAAACCTGGCACAGCTCTTCTTTTCCTGCACCACATAAGACATTAATATAGCATAATGGTTATGCTAGACACTTTCATGCCTCAGCCACCAAGCCCCAAATTCAGTCCCTTGCAACACCATGAGACAGCTGAGCTGTGTGTCTCTGTGTAAGTTTCTCTCACTGACTTTCTCTCTGTCTCTTGCCTACAGAGATGCTCCTGAGTCACAGTGCCAGGGGTACAAACCCACAGCTGCTGGTGTTCTTTTTTAACATGCTCTTTGTAGGACAGAGTGAACAAAAACGGGGGGGTGGAAATGGAGAGGGAGAGAGAAAGATAGACAGCTGTATCCCTACTTCACCATTTGCCTGTGTCCCCCCACCAGCCCCTCAAAGTTGAGGATCATGGGAGTTGAACTGTGATTCTTTCATGGATCTATGTGCTTCATAATATGTGTTACATGACATTTCCAGATGTTTTTCCTGTTTATGCTTTTTAATATGTGCTTTATAATCTGATTATGATGCAATTGTAAGTAGACTTCACTCCAGAACAGAAAGATTGAAAACATAATTAAAGGGTTAAGGATGTGTAGAAATGCTGAGATGGCACAGGTGGTTAGGACAGTGATGTAGGCTGCCCTTCCCTGAGTGAGAAAGTGACAATGAAGTAGTGTACAGAAATCAATGGCAACTTTTTGTATCAGGCTCCTTTTAACCACCTGTAACCCCTTCTTCCATTTGGTGTTTTTAAAAGCCCTGGCCCATTGAAAGCCAGCTTCTGCTGTGTGAACCTGGGATTTTGGAGTTTCAGACATTAGAGTCTGTTTGAATACCCACTTTGCTATCTCCCCCTACCTATGAATCATTTTTGTCAACTTTTCTTGATCTAGAATAGGGAAATTTTACAACACATCAGGGCCCAGTAGCTTTTTAGCATTAGCTGTTTCTGGACCTGGAGCACCAAAAATAAAACCTGTTTCCAGTAACTCCGAGAAAGCGTGACTCTAGTTAATAATCCTGCATTTACATTTCAAGTAGAAATGATGAAGGTAAGAATAAGCTTTTACTGTAAAGGAAGCTTCTGTAACCCTAGCTTCTGCCCCCCTAAAAATATACACCCCCCTGTGTCCAGTGTTGCATCTCATGTGAGGCTTAGCTTTGCCAAAAACTGCTATGCAGGAAAAATAACAGTAACTAAGGCAAACAGACCATGAGCATTGGGTTCTAGGCCCATCGCTTAAATTGCAGACTTTGCTACTGTAATGACACTTTGCTTTCAGGCCTGCACCCCATATTAAATCGTGTACTGTCCCTTTGTTTGGTGCCAGAGATATCACAAATCTCTGAGCTCCTTACCAGCTTATATATAAAGGGATTTTTTTCAGCTTCCACACACCTGGGCTACGGGCATCCTGATGATTAATAGTGTTCCTTGACATACGCACATAAATGGTTGTGCCATCACCCAGAACCTTTTCCTTTCTTTCTCACTCACTCTCAATAAATAAATATATATAGACATTTTTTAAAGAAGAAATATTAAAGAGAGGCAGGGGATGAAATTAGTATGACCTGGTAGATACTAGACATCTTGAAGTTATCTTGTTCACCAATATCAGTATCAATATCACTAAATATTCATCCAAGGTAATTAGCACCTTTCCCTAAGGAAAGAAGGATGTTCTGACAGAGCACACAGAAGACAAGTCTGAAGTTACCAAATTCTAACCAGAATTTCAAAAGGCCCCAGTTTATCACAGAAAATAAATATCAATACTAAAATTATTAAACAGAAATAAAACCTTCTCAAATTTTCTCTGCTTTTACGTTTCAGTTCTTTATGTTACCATTTTGGCAACATGTGTTTATGATTCCACCATGATAAGAAGTGGGTTTGATGGTCCTAAAGGTTGTCAATAAAACCCTGTTCCAGTGACTGCCAGGATGGGATTAGGAAAATCTCCTCCAAGTCCCTGATGTGATTACCAGACTTAATCCCCCAACAAGGTGTGGAGAGTGTGTCCAACCTATCATGCTCAGCTGCTTTATAAGGGGGTGCTTTATAAGGGGATGGGAATGTGTGGGATTTCAAATCCTCCGAGAAGCAGACAACAGCAGGCACAACTCAAAACTCTGGGACATCCAAACCGATGTGAAGCATTCCAACAAATAAACTCTCACTTTGATCTAAATTGCCAGACTGTTACCAGTCACCCCCAAGAAGACATGGGCTTTTCACCCCAGGAATCACTCCTTAGCCCCTCTCTGTCCACAGGCCACAGGTCTGCATTCACTCGTGAATTCATAGGTGCACGAAGTGGTCCTAGTATAGTCTAATTTAATTTTGTTTAAGAAACCCTCTGTAATAAATCTTTGTGACTTAAGTATTATGCTAAATGTTGCTAAATGAAGGCCTGGGTGAAGATTGTTTTATTAGCTTAGTCAGGACTCATTGTCTCTCCAAGTTGAATGTACCAATACTTCATCCCATAACATTCTGTGAAGTCCCTAGGCATGTTTACTTGTAAATAGATGGGCATTGAGACTGTATTGGAGGAACACTGTTGAGTTGATGAGACATTTGGCCACACTTGAAGGTTCTGGATGTGGTGTGTCTGTGATTCAGGCACACTTTGTGTGGTGCTCTGGATCCTTTCATAAGGTGTGGAGGATACAGTGTGGGCCTGTTGTGATCACACCATAATCAACTCCACACTTGTCTCCTGGATCAGCCCGCAAACCACAGTGACCTCTACCCTTGATTCCTGGATCAACCGGCCAGCCAAACCATCTGTGAGGACCCCCCAGTGGACAAGGAAACCCAATTTTACCAATGCTTATATCATTTAAACTATTACACAATTAAGAGAGCCAGTTGGTCTGCCCTAGTGAGCTGCACAGGTAGGTTACCATGTGTAAATATCTCACTTCAAGCCTCTGATTCTCACCGACAAGGTAAAGCTTCAGAATCAGTGAAGCAGGTCTGTAAGTGTCTACTTTATCTTTATCTCTCTCTGGCTCCATCTCCCTTTTTTCTCTCCACCCGTTTCCATTTCTTTTTTCCTTCAAATAGACATGGATCCAGAATAAAAACTATTACATTGGCTCTGGCATTGTTACTATGAAGAGACTGGGTGTAGGTTGTTTTTATTATTTATTTGACACCAGGATTACCACCAGGGCTGGGCCTGCACTATAAATCCACAACTCTCTGTGGACGTTTTCTCCTTTTCACATAAAATGTTAGGACAGAGAGAATTTCAGTGCAGAGAGGGGGACAGCAAAAGTGAATAGGAAACATCTGCAGACCTGCTTCACTAATAAATTTTCTCTGCAGGTTCTGGTTTACCCCTCCAGAGAAGTCTCCATGTGACAGCCCTGGTGGGGAGCATGGATGTACTGGGGTACTGGCTGCCCTGGGGTCCTCATCCTCACATGGGGTCCTGAGGAGAGCCGTGGAGGGTCCTGAGGGGAAGTGGGGACCATTGAGGGTGTGACGTGGGAGGTTCTGAGGATACACATGAGGAGTCCTCAGTGGGAGGCATGTTGCGGTCCTGAGGGTGATGGGGTACTGAGAAGGAAACTTGTTCGGTTCTGAGCAGAGTCATGAGGGTCCTGCCGGGAACAAGTGGGATGTACTTAAGAGGGATATGGGGTTTTTCCGAAGGAGAATGGGGGGTCTGTTGACGAGGCATGAGGCTCTTAATAGGTATAGGGGTCTTCAAGAGTCCTAGGGGTGCTAAGGGAAAAGACATGGAGTCCTAAGCAGGAGGAAAGGGCAAATCCTGAAAGAAGTTATTAGGGACCTGAGCAGGGAGAACTGATGGGGTCTGGGGGCTGGAGATAGGAGCGTCAGAGACCTTAAGTGAGTACCTTGTGGTCCTCAGGGGATAGGGCACAATGGAAGAACCCTCAGCTAAATGAATGGAAACTCCAGAACATGGTCCCTATAAACATACATTTCTTTCCAGCTACTCTTCCTGCAACCTGCTGCCCCCAGTGGTCATCCTCAGAGTGACACTAACACAGATACAAAAGAGACCATCACCATTGGGGGAGATGGCCCTACTGACAGGGCATTACATTTGCAGACCTGTCTCAGAGTGTGGCTCTAAATTGTATCTTTGTGTCCCATAGGAAACTCTTCTCTCTGATGTAATTAAACATATCCTGGACATGGTCCATGACTGCACCAAAGTAATGGACTCTGCAGGTGTCACATTCTGTTCCTTGTGTAGAAGGTGGGGGAGGATCTAGGCTGGGGTTAGAATGTTTTGCACAAAACTGAGAAATTTCTACTTGTATTAACGACAGTAAAACACTATCTCCCCTTTAAAGAAATAAAGTTATCTAAAAAAAATACAGACCATTTGTACCTTGATTCCAATTATTTTTGCACAACAGAAAATACATTGCTAGTCAAAGAAGACCCCTTCTGTTTTAAATTCAATGTCTGACATTTAACTAAAATGTCACATTTGTAGTTGATACGCCTACTGAGGCTGTGTGTTCAAACCATGAGTTTGAGGTGCAGAATTGGCCAGATTATTATCAAACGATCAGGGACTGGTAAAGAACTCTCAAGCATTGAGAATGTTAAGCATGTGGGTGGGTGAGGGGCAGACAGTGTTGTAGCAGGTCAACAGCACATAGTGTGAAGCACAAGGATCCATGCAGGGGTCTCTGTTCCACTGCCCAGATCCCCACCTGAAGGTTCATCTGAAGCAGGTTTGCAGATGCATGTTTTTCCAACTTCCTCTCTATCATGCCCTCCCCTCTCAATTTATTTATGTCCTATACAAGAAGTTGAGAAAAAAAATGGGAAGGCTGAACTCTGGGTGGAAACTCACAGAAGTTTCTACTTCAGGTCCTGTAGTAAGAATCTGGGGTGATCCCTCTCCCATCTGCCATGGTTTGAATGGATTTAAATGCCAGTCAACACTGCTCTCACACTGTCCTTTGATTTGTGGTAAAAGCATAATATCTGAAGCTTCCTCTGGGTGTGTCATAAACCTGAGACTGTGAGGACATTCTATGGTAAAAGATAGGGCATGCTGACTAAGGTCTCCAACAATTCCTGTACATATATATTGAGCAGTGGTGAGAAAGGGAGAGAGAGAGGAACAAGAAGAGATATACACCAAGGGAGTAAGTAGGGGGAGAGAGAGAGAGAGATTATTTAAAGAGTATATATCCCTATCTAACTAACTCTTTGTGTAAAATTGAGTGTTCCATTAACCAGGTATGTTTTTGTGTCATTTATTTCATTGAACTCTAGGATCATTTTGATGATCAAATGTTGATTTCCAATTTCTCTTTGCCCAGATTTGTTTCCCAAGCAATGAAACACACAACAATTAGTGTTCATCATGGGAAAGACAGGAAAACTCTCAAATGCTTGGGACACTGTACTTAGCACGCTAGCCCAGTATCCAATTCCAAACCTCCAATTTTTTTTTCTAAATCAGATATTGGTCTCTACATCCCCAGCGTCATGGGGATGAAGGGAATACCTAGGTGGGTTGTAGGGATAGATGACATTTCCCAGGGATTGTACCTAAACCCAGAGTGTGGGTCAGGGATAGATCGCATAATGTTTATGCAAAGAGGATTTCCTATATGAGGATCCAAATTCAAACCAATCCAACACAAAGTGTCCTGTTAAATATAAATAATTAAATAAATAAGTGTAGGTTGTAGCTGATGTCTGATGAAGAAAGACAACATCCAGTTGCAGCATCCTGAACTCCTTGACAGCAAGAAACAGATATCAAATGTGTGTGTGTGCAGAAATGAAAAAGAAGGTTTTGGGAGCTTAGAAGAAGCCCAGAATGAAGAGAATTTGGAAACTCTAGAGATGTTACAGACTCTTTTCTTTAAATGTAATACAAAACAAGAGAAAGTAATACAGGAAGAGAGAGAAAGAGAGAAAGAGAGAGAGAGAGAGAGAGAAAGAAAGAAAGAAAGAAAGAAAGAAAGAAAGAGAGAGAGAAAGGAAGGAGGAACACAGAATTAAGGATACTTGATTATAGGCATCTGAGGGCATTTTGCTGCAGTCACCTTTCTGCATCTTCCAGACAAATCTATGTCTCTTTCCACATTATCACAGACATATCCAGACACACTGAGTGATCATTTATGGACAACTAGAAAACAGCACTACAATGTAACAGGAAACCTTGGTTAGGTAACTCAAAAAACCCTGTCAAGAGAATGAGAATTGCCAAAGAGTGGATTCTGTGAAGTATATTTTCTGTCCCTTACAAGATTCCTATATTTAACTTAAATAAGAGTATTTCAGTTTCTTTACCACATTTGAAAATTTCTGGTAGAGTCTGGGGTGGGGGTAACAATGATTATGCAAATAGAGTCTCAAGCCTTGGATCCACTGTCCCAGGTTTAATCTCCAAAAGCAACACCACTTGAATCTGAAGAGAACACCGGTCAAAATCATAAAATGGGGAAGAGGAGATAACATAATGGTTATGCAAAGAGAATCTCCTGCCTGAGGATCCAAAGTCCCAGATTCACTACCCTGTACCACCATAAGCCATTATTGAGCAGTGCGCTAGTGAAAAAGAAAAAAAAGAAAGAGATAAATAAATCATAAAACGTGGGCCAATTGGTGGTGCCTCGGGATTAAAGAGTACCTAGTAGATAAAGACCTCAGGCTTGGAATGTCAACTTTTCAGCTTCATTACTTGGCTGAGACCCTTCCCAGCTCAGAGGACCCCTTAGCTTCCTTTTGAGTGGCACACTTCTTAACAATACCTCAAGACCTAGATATACACCCGGGCCCATGAGATAGGGCATAAATATGTACATCTATCCGTGAGTTACGGGAAAAGATATATCTGAAAGGAAAAGCCCATAGTAGTCTGCATTGAGTCAATAAGTGAAGCAAGCAAGTAGAAAGAACTAAAAAGACACCTTAAAGTTTCTAATGAAATAGTTTCTACTTAGACTCCTCATCTACCTTATATTCCATGTCCCACAATCACTGTAAAGCTTACTGTCTCTCACAAAGTAAGGTTTACAAAAATGAAACAGGGCCAAGACTGGCATGCAATGACGCTTTAGTCACAGCCAGGTCACCCCATCTCCGTGGGCCCTGGTCAGCGTTCCCACACAGGCATGATGGACCTAGACCTCTAACATATCACTCTCACCACTGTCACTGGTCATCTCCACCAGAAACAACATAATGGACTGGAGCCCTTTGTGGGCCCTTGAAAGACTTGCCCTCAATGTGGATCAATAATGGTAGGCACTCTTTCATTCTCTGAAGGGATTTTGGACAACATACTCTACTTACTACCAAAGGAGGATGGGCCTGGAAATTAGTGCAGGCTGGAATGTTTCTTGTGATGACCACAGAATGTGAGCTCAGACCTACAGGGATGCAGAGGTTACACAGGTTCCTGTGCCAAATATAGGCCCCAGATCAAACCGATGGAGTTTATGGCTAACAATACTTATATACTTTTTCCATGTGTAGGGCCTGCTATCTTCCCTGATGCAGCTTTTTGGTCCTTTTTCCAAGTGTGACACCATCTCCCCAGACAATAACTTAGGTCACCTGCATGTTAAATGTCAAGTTCAGTCAGGAACCAGTAGGGTCAGGGGCCGATTGGAATATACCTAGAATAGAACTACTAGCATTTTCCAAAATGGAGCCCCTAAATCTTCATCTGAAATATTCTTGTCTTTATGTTAATTGTCAGTCACCAATTTTTCTGCCTTATATCTTACTTCTTCCTCAGACTCCAGACAATATCATGATGTCAACTGGACTTCCCTGGGTAGAGGACCTCACCAATGTGTCCAGCTTCCCCAGATCCCCACTCCACTAGGGAAATAGAGACAGGCTGAGTATGGATAGACTATCAATGACCATGTTCAGTGTGGAAGCAGTTACAGAAGTCACACATCCTATCTTCTGCACCCTGTAATGATCCTGGGTCCATACTCCCAGAGGGATAAAGAATAGGAGAGTTATCAAAGGAGGGGGTTGGATACGAATTTCTGGTGATGGGACCTATGTGGAATTGTATCCCTCTTATCCAACGGTCTTGTCAATACTTCCCATTAATAAGTAAAAAAAAAAGTAGAAGAAATATTAGAGAGAGTCAGAAGATGAACTTAAGGTCTTGGTGCATAGTGGACAACTCTAAGCTATCTTTTGGATGAAATATATTTTCCAATCTCATCCTAGGTAATTAAAAATTACTTGAGAATGGTATATTAACACATTTGCTCTAATGATAGAAGGCTGTTCTGGTGTCTTTTCAGATCTTTCTGCTTGCTTGCTTCATTTATTGACTCACTGCAGACTACTGTGCACTTTTGCTTTCAGGTCTATATTTTGCCCTAGTTTAGGGATACATGTGTACATATGCCCTATCTCATGGGACCTGGTGTACATTTAGGTTCTGGGGTTTTGTTAGGAACTGAAACACCCAAAATGGAATTAGAGACTCTTATGAGAAAGGAAAGGTCACACTCAAGTAATGAGGCTGAAATGTTGACATTCCACACCTGACGTCTCTACTCTTTAGTCACTCTCAGGCCACTTCATCATCTGGAGCCCTAGTCAGGGAGTCCTGAGATTCCCACACAGACATGGTGAGCCTAGACCTTGAATATATCTCTTTCCCTAGAGTCACTTGTCATCTCCATCAGGAACAAAGCAGTAGACCCATTTGTGGGCAACCATAGGACCTTTCCCTCAATGTGGTACAGAATGTTCCATCCTCTGAAAAGAGGCTGGATAACAAACTCTATCTACCACCAGAGGAAGATGGGTCCTGAAATCATGGCAGCTTGGAATGTTCCTTCTCATGACCACAGAATGTGAGCTCAGACCTAAAGGGATGCAGAGGTTACATATGCTCCTAAGCTGAATATGGGCCCCAGATCAAATCACTGCGGTCTACAGTCAACAATATTTATACACCTTTCCCGTATATGGGAGCTACTTTCTTCTCTGATGATTCTTTATAGGCCTTGTTCCAGCCTTGAAATCATCTCCCCAGACAATGACATGAGTCAACGTGCATATCACATGTCAGGCTCAGGCAAAAACTAATGCAGTCATGGGCCATTTGGAATATACCTAATATAGATCTACTAGCTATTTCCAAAACTGAGGCCCTCAAATCTTCATCTGCACTATTCCAGCTGTAAGGTTCATAGTTAGTCAACAAGTTGTATGCCTTTATATGTTAACTCATTTTTCAGCCACCAGGTTCCAGATGCTAACATGATGCTAACCAGACTTCCCGGGACAGACAACCCCAACAATGTTTCCTGGTGCTCTGCTTCCACAGAGTCCTGCCTCACTAGGGAAAGATAGAGACAGGCTAGGAGTATGCATCGACCTGTCAACACCCATGTGCAATCAGGAAGCAATTACAGAAGCCAGACCTTCCACCTTCTGCACCCCATAATGACCCTGGGTCTATACTCCATGGGGTTAAAGAATAGGAAAGCTATAAGGGGAGAGGGAGAGATAAGGAGCTCTGGTGGTGGGAATTGTACCCCTCTTATCTTATGGTCTTGTCAATGTTTCCATTTTATAAATAAATACATTAAAAAGAAAAGAAAAAGGAGAGATTGGGTTCTCTTTAGTGACCTAATTTGAAATTTTCTAATTGGCACTGGCATAGGGTTACATAATAATTAGGTAAAACAATAGGCTTAACTATCACAGGTTTAACCTGCAGAACCACCATAGGTTCAATCTAAAAACTACTCTAGTTAAAAATCATTTAAAAATTTTGAACATCAAAATTTCACATATTTAAATTTATTAACCCTGGTCCTGATGCACCCAAGGAAGAGCATATGTTACAGTAGAGTGGACGCAAGTTCATGCCCCAGCTCTCCAAGTACAGGATGTCTCTCTGTCTGTCTCTTCCACTATATTTTATCCTCTTCCTCCATCCTGTCAAATAAAAAAAAAGTTTTGAGGTAGATAGAATAATGATTATGTAAAGAATCTTTCATGAAGAATAATGATTAACTGAAGAATCTTTCAAGAAACCTCCTCCTGTAGGTGAGAAACAGGGGCTTGAGCCCAGATACTTACACATGGTAAACTGTGTACTTTATGTGAAGTGGACCACCTGACCCTTTTAATGTAACAGCTTAAAATATATAAAGATTGGATACACTGGATTTCCTTGTCCCCTGGGGGTTGGGGGGGGTAGTCCTCACAGACTTTCAGACTGGCAGGTAGATCCAGAAGACCAGGGTGGAGGTCACTGTAGTGGGATCACGACAGACCCATACTCAAGTCACCACACTTACTAGAGCACTGCACATATTAGTCCTGAACCACAGCCACACCATCTCTGAGCTATGAGCATCTCCTTCACTCAGGAGCATCCAGAAACATCCAGAGTGGCCAACTCTTTCATCAACGTAACAATGTTCCTCCAATACTGACCAATTGCCCACCTAACTGCAAATAATCACCCCCAGGGACTTCATAGAATGTTATGGAATAAATTATTGACTCATTTAACTTGGAGAGACAGGGAACCCTAACTAAACTAATGAACACACACTTCACCCAGGCCTTCCTAGTGGCAAGGCAGTATTTAGCATAATACTTAATTAAAAGTCACAAAGGTTGATTACAGAGGATTTCATAAACAAAACAAAAGTGAGAGCATTCTCTAATTTTCAGTAGAAACAACAAAATCCAGAACTCACCAGATATTCTTTCAAGGAACTAAAATGGTTTAACTGCAAATGTATGTCATCAAAAACAACGAAACTTAAAACAACAGCAACAAAAGCAAACGCAATTACATAGTTCAAACAACAAAATCAATTAGAATATAGATGCCATAAGTAGATCCAAGATGATGCAAACATTGAGATATAAATCTGTTTCAGAATTTTATTTAAAGAACAACCATATCCTGTAAAAATTAGCGTATCTTGAAATTTTCAAATTCATAAAAATAGGAATGATTCAAAATTAGTAGAAGCTAGTGTGGAACCAAGGTTAAAGAGTTCTATGATTTTAATATTCTTAAATAATGCTTAATTATAATTATAAGACTATCAACTAGTTCGAAGAACAGAACATAAATACCAAGAAGGTAATAAACAAAAAAGGAAGAAGAAATTATAAACTAAGTGCAGTAATGATAAAAAATAAGTTGAAGACACTTAAGGAAAATTGATGAAGTGCAAAATACATTCTGTGACACTTCTACATTGGTGAAATAGGAGGTGAAAAGTGTTAGACAGGATTTGAATAAAAAGGAACTGTGGTGCCCTCTTGGTGAGACTAGGACCTGAAGCAACCACTAGAGAACAGTCAGGAGAATCCTTACTCACATAAACATGAAAAGGCTAATGACCTAACGCCAGGCAGTGCTGCATCTTGTTAAGTGCTCACATTACCATAGGTAAGGAAACAGGTTTGAGCCTCTGCTCCCAACCTGCTGGGGAGACACTTCATGAGTTTTGAAGCAGAACTGCAGGAATCATTCTCGCTTCCCTGTCTCCTCTTGCCCCTCAATTTCTCTTTGTCCTATCCAATACGAAGTAAAAAGAAAGGAATGAAGGAAGAAGAGAAAAGAAAGAGAGAGAAAGAAAGAAATGGAATGGTTCCCAGGAGCGGTCAATTTGTAGCGGCAGCACCCAGAGCCTCAAGGACCCAAACTTGGGACTGAACAATAGCACTGGCAAACACACATCCAAAGAATATCCGAAGGGACAGGTGCACCCCATGTGCGGAGCTGCACTGTGCACACTCACAAGGAGTGGAACCCGCTGACATGCCCTCTGGTGGATGACTGAACAGAGAAGCTCTGGGCATGGACTACACAGAATGCTACTCTGCAGCTGAAGGGCTGATGTACCTCTTGGAACAAAATGGGTGGAACTGAGGTAATAACACTCAGCGAATGGTTTCACTTCAGGCGTGTTTGGCATCCGGACAACTGGAGCACATGAACTAGCATAAATGAGTCAAGGAAGAAAGAGCAAATTGTTTTCAAAACTCTGAGAACCATGGCGGCTGCCTGAGGGTGGCTGCTGTGGACTGTGGTTGGTGGGCGACGTGGAGCTGTAATCCGCCATCTTCTCCTCCTGTAAACCATCATGGACCTGCTAATAAGATGTGGAGAAGGAAACACAAAGAAGAGCTGTGAGAGCTGCGGAGCTGCGGGCAGCGGCGGGGCCTGCACAATGCAGGTGCAGTGAGGTGAGGAGCTTGTGAGCAGCTGCGTCCCCAGAAGGGCCTCGGGGCCCAGGCAGCTCCCTGCCAGTGGGGCGGGTAACAAGACATGTTGCAGAAGCTGAGTTCAGTGAGGACCTGGGAGGGACATGGCGTCTGGGCAGAGCCCGGGTCCTTGTCACGTGACACAGACCCCACCAAAGCCCAAGGCAGCAGCGGTGCCCCTGATCCCCACACAGGCCCCAGCATCAGGGGCCAACTCACTTTTCCTGAAGGTCCGGGTGTGCTTCAGTGTCCTCACAGCAGCCTCTACCTGTCCTGCACGAGGTCGTCACCCCGGGGTCCTCGAATACCCTGGGATTCTCGCCATCACATGGGGTCCTTGTCACTCCGTGGTCTGCAGGGACTGTCCCGGAGCATAGGTGGTCTAGGGAACACCTCGGTGCCCCTGTCCGGGGCATAACTCGAAGTTCCAGCAGGTCGGGTCCACCTTCTATGAGAACCCAGCCCTGGAGGGAGGCCAGGGGTCCTGAGGGGGTGACTCGGGGGCCCTGAGGGGGATGTGGGGTCTTCTGATGGGAAGTGGGGGACAATGAGAGGGTGAAATGGGTGGTTCTGAGGAGGAGACATTTCAGTTCTCAGGGAAACATGAGGGGTCCTGGGTGGGAGATATGTTGGGATCCTGAGGGGGCTGGGGTACTGAGAAGGAGACCAGTGGGGTTCTGAGGGGAGGCATGGGAGTCTTGAGGGAACTACTGGGGAGTACTTAAGGGAGACATGAAGGTGTTCTGAAAGTGAATGGGAGCTCTGTTGATGAGGCATAGGGCTCTTAATGGTTATAGGGGGTCTTCAAGGGGACTAAGGGAGCTAAGGGGCAGACATGGAGTCCTCAGAGGGAGGCAAAGGGAGATCCTGAAGGAAAGTGTTGGGGTTCTGAGGAGCAAGAACTTATAGGGTACGGGGGATGGAGGTAGGAGTATCAGGAGACCCTAAGTGGGCACCTTGAAGTCCTCAGGGGATGGGCACAAAAATACCATGAGGTGGTTAGAGAGTCCTAAAGAGGCACATGGGGGACTGAGCAGAGAGAGCATGAGGGTACTGTGCTGGGTGAGGAGTAAGGAGTTCTGAGGAGACTTAGAGGGTACTGAGGAGTGCTCTTCAGGGTCCTGAGGAGATAGGTGGCCCTAGAATGTAACAGTGGGTCCTGCGAGAGGTGGTGTGGAGAGGGAGTCTTTCATGGGGCCATTGGAGACTACAGAAAGGGCACCTCAGGCTTGAGGGAGGCATCATGGAGGATTCCTCAGTTAGGAGAATATGACAGGAAGCCATAGAGTTCTTCTGGGGGAAGGAAAACACAGGCTCCTGCAGAAAACTAGGCTGTGTGTTGGAGCACTACTCCTTCCAGATAAGAAAGTCCCAGGAGGCCCTGAAGCAGGGCATCTATACAGAATAAACAAACAAACAAACAAAAACAGATGACCCAAAATTCACTCTCCCCACCGTGAGCCACGTCAAGTCTAGCATTGGGTAGTGCCAGGGATGAAAACTGGGGACTCACTCTGTAAGTCCTGTACTCTACTGCTGCACTCTCCCTGCCCTCATCCCAGTGAATAAGGCAGGTATCATTTAGAAATGACACTGGGACAGCACACTGTAACATGCAGACCATGGCAGAAAGAGGATGCTGTAAGAGTGTGCTCATCTAACGAAGGTTTGGGGATGCAGCTGGGTGACTCATGAGGTGAAATCTATTGGATTATTTTGCCTAGAACAGAAATTAGATTTCTTCACAAGTCGGAGAGACTTGTAGATACAGAATATCTGAATAGAACTTTGAGGTCTCTGAAAAGTGAAGTTGGAGCTGACAGAATCATGCAGTTTTGTTGGTTTTTCAGGAAGCAATAAATCAGGGAAAATTCTTGGGCATCTTGAACATACATTTAAATCTTCAGTTTAGAAGAGTATATTCATGTATTCAGATGCTATTAACATTAGCATATTGAACTCACCAAGTCACAAGTAAATGCAAATGTATGAGTTGTGGACAGAAAGGGGCTACCTGTTATTCCAGAGGATAAAAGCCTGTATCTTCTTGGGAGTGACTGGTAACACTCCCACAATTTACTAGTGCCATCTCCAGTTTGAGATTTATCAACAAAAATACTGTTGAAGGGAGAAGAGGATCCTCTAAGTTTCACCACATGGATCTGTTAATCTCCATGGCCACTGTCCCTTGGAGGCTGGAGTAGAAGCCAGGATCCCCTGTGCTGACAGCAGGAGAAGGGAAGGGACACGGAAACTAAGCAGAAGATATACACTCCCAGTGGTCTGGAAGTGGGGCTGTATAGTAGAAGGATTCCACATTGTTCTGATGAACTGGGAGACACACTGAATAACTGCTTCAGAACCCACAGAGTACAAAGAAGACTTTTTTGAAACTCTCAGGGCCAAGGTGTGCTGCCTACCCTGACTCTAGCTGCTATCAGAGTAGCTAAACTGGGCATGCTGCTTTGGACCCTCAGGGCTTGGGAGTCTCTTTGCATAACCACCATGCTATCTCTCCCCCACCCTGTTTTATCTCTCTGTCAGCTGTGGGTTATTAAGCTAAAAACCCTACTTAGAGTTAAGAAACCCTCAGCCTCACATAGCCTACAGGGAAGAAAAGGAACTTAAGAGGAATTAACAGCCCACTGTGCTTCAATGAAGGGATTGAGATAACATTGAAACAAATGTTCATTTCCACAATTGTGAAGTTATTAGGTACCTTTCTTGACACAAGTCAGCCCAAACAGGAGTGGATTGAAAAGCACTGGCAGAGAGCCCTCACAGTACATTATAGGCAATGTTTAAACCAAGAACAGTGATTGGAGAAATGAACCAGAACAAAAGCCCAGCTAAATGTCTCCCAAAGGTAGAAACACAAGTGAAAGAGGACCACATCCAAACACTAGTTGAGGCATTAGTCACAGAAGTGAGTAAAGGATTGCAAATAAAGCCATCATAAATGGGTAAAGAGCAAATGAGACTATGAAAGTAAACACTAACTATCTCGAGGTAATTAGAGAGCTGAAATCTGAAATAGCTGAGCTAAGGGCACAACTGGCTAACAAAGCTAATGCAGTATTAGAAGAGTGTAACAAAATAGAGAACACAGAGACGAGAAGCAGCCAGATCGAGGTTGAATGTGAGAAAACTAAGAAAGCAGTGTAAAAGATGTCAAATAGACATTAAAAGATATTGAAAACAAAAACAGACACATATGAGACGGCTTCAAAGGCAATAATTTATGCAGCATTGGCTTACCACACTCCCTTAGCAGGCAGAGCTGGGCTCTGTGCCTGCCCATTGCTTCCTCTGCTTCCAACAAATACTGGAAGCTCTTCGGGTTTCCTGGGTCCTCCTTCTGCCTCAGCCAGGTGCCCACTGTAATATCCTCAGGGCCCTGCTCCTGGCCTGGCTCAAAGAGACTTGTCTCACGGGGCCACAGGGGGGGAGAGAGCAAGTGGACACTGAGAAGGGATGTGGGTGATGTCTGACTGATGTTTCCTGCCACTCTTCTCTCTTCCTCAGTTCCTCCATGGGCATTTGGACTCCAGCAACATCCTCCTTGCATCAGCACTTTTTTTTTTAATTTAAGAATGTATTAATTAACAAAACCATAGGGGAGGAGGGGTACAATTCCACACAATTCCCACCACCCATTCTCCATATCCCACCCCCTCCCCTGGTAGCTTTCCCATTCTCTATTCCTCTGGGAGCATGGACCCAGGGTCATTGTGGGTTGCAGAAGGTAGAAGGTCTGGCTTCTGAAATTGCTTCCCCGCTGAAAGTGGGCGTTGACTGGTCGGTCCATACTCCCAGTCTGCCTCTCTCTTTCTCTAGTAGGGTGGGTCTCTGGGGAAGCGGAGCTCCAGGACACATTGGTTGGGTCTTCAGTCCAGGGAAGCCTGGCCGGCATCCTGATGACATCTGGAACCTGATGACTGAAAAGAGACTTAACATACGAAGCCAAACAAGTTGTTGATCAATCAGGATCCAAAGCTTGGAATAGTGGAGAGGAAGTGTTAGGGGGATACTCACTGCAAACTCTAGTGTATTTCTGCTTTCAGGTATATATTTTGCAGTAGTTTACAGATACGTGTGAACATATGCTCTCTCTCACAGAAACTGATGTATATCTAGGTTTTGGGACTTTCTTAGAAAGGGAACCACCTGAGATGGAATTAGAGTATACTATGAAAGGAAAGGTCTTACGCGAGTAATGAAGCTTAAGGGTTGTCATTCCACATGTATAATCTCTGGACACATTCTGAAGTGAAGCATGTTGAGGTGGCAATCGTTATGTTGGTTAGGTTGTGATCAGCAGATGCAATATTATTTTATATGGATTGGGAGAGGCATACGGGAAAGTGGGCCCTATCCAGTGGTTCCAGGACTGGGGGAAGTAGAGGCTCTATAGTGGAGATGTGAGGTTCCTGCTGTCTTAGGGTTCCAAAAGACAATCGATAGTTAATGTTATCATGCCATTATTTGGTAATTGGGTTAACTTTGAAAACTCCTTTTGTTAGGGTTTGCTGTACAATACCCAGTATCTTGTATATAGCTGTGCTGTTGGTTGCTTCTGATCTACTTGGTCTAGGCTTTTAAGAGAGTTCACATATCAATTACACTGCATATATTGAGAAAAGATTCAGTTTGGGTTTTGAAAAAATTTGAGACATACAATTAATTTCCCCCCTATCGTATTAACTAGTGATGTATATGACTACATTTTATTAGGAGTGTACATAAACACCATTCCCAAAAACAAAAGACTGTGACCCATTCCTCCCACACACTCCCACCCCCCACTGTCCCAGGAAGCTGCATGTCTACCCCTCACCTCAGGGTTATTACTTTGGTGCCCTACTTACAATTTGGTCAGGTCCTGCTTTCAGTTTCCCTTTCAGATCTTCTTCTTCAACTTCTGTTGATGAGTGTGATCATCCCATACACATCTTTATCTTACTGACTAGCTCACTTAACATAATACCTTCTAGCTCCATCCAAGATGGGTCAGAGAAGGTGGGTTCATTGTTCTTGATAGTTGCATAGTATTCCATTGTGTATAAATACCACAGCTTTCTCAGCCACTCACATGTTGTTGATTTTCTTGGATCTGTGATATTTTCTGCCACTACTGTCATTCTAGACTGCTATGGCCCCTCCAGGCCCAGCCCCATGTGATCAAATAAAATGTCAATGAAACCAATTGAGCTCTGTGTGCTTCTTCTGCTTGCCTGTTGCATGAGTGGGGCTCTAACATTTCGATGGTCAAGAGTTGGGAGGCACAGCTTCTCTGGGACCAGGGATATGTCCTCTCCATGCTCCCCACCAGGGCTGTCACATGGAGACATCTTCTCTGGAGGGGTAATCTGGAACCTGCAGAGAAAATTTATTCGTGAAGCAGGTCTGCAGATGTTTCCTATTCACTTTTGCTGTTTCCCTCTCTGCACTGAAATTCTCTCTGTCCTAGCATTATCTGTGAAAAGGAGAAAACGTCCACAGAGAGTTGTGGATTTATAGTGCGGGCACAGCCCTGGTGGTAATCCTGGTATCAAATAAATAATAAAAACAACCTACACCCAGTCTCTTCATAGTAACAATACCAGAACCAATGTAATAGTTTTTATTGTTGAGCCATGTCTATTTCAAATGGGTGGAGAGAAAAAAGGGAGATGGAGCCAGAGAGAGACAGATAAAGGAGACACTTAGAGACATGCATCACTGGTTCTGAAGCTTTACCTTGTAGATGAGAATCGGAGGCTTGAACCCAGATATTTACACATCAGGGCCCAGAAGATTTTTAGCATTAGCTCTTTCTGGATCTGGAGAACCAAAAATAAAACCTGTTTCCAGTAACTCTGAGAAAGCTAGCGTGACTCTAGTTAAGTTTCCTGCACTTACATTTCAAGTAGAAATGATGAAGGTACAAATAAACTTTTACTGTAAAGGAAGCTTCTATAACCCTAGCTCTGCCTCCCTAAAAGATACATACCCCTGTGCCCAGTGTTGAATCTCTTGTGAGGCTTAGCTTTGCCAAAAACTGCTATGCAGGAAAAATAACAGTGACTAAGGCAAAGAGACCATGAGCAGTGGGTTCAAGGCCCATTGCTTAAACTGTAGGCTTTGCTACTGTAATGACACTTTACTTTCAGGCCTGCACCACATACTAAATCATGTACTGTCCCTTTGTTTGTTGCCAGAGGTATCACAAATTTCTGAGCTCCTGAACAGCACATATATAAAGGACTTTATCTGGCTTCCACACACCTCGGCTACAGGCAACCTGATGATTAATAGAGTTCCTTGACATATGCACATAAATGGGTGTGCCATCACCCAGAACCTTTTCCTTTCTTTCTCACTCACTCTCCATAAATCAATATATAGAGACATTTTTTAAAAGAAGAAATATTAAAGAGAGGCAGGGGATGAAATTATCATGGCCAGGTAGATACTAGACAACTTGAAGTTATCTTGTGTACCAATATCAATATCACTAAATATTCATCCAAGGTAATTAAAAATTACTTTAGAAAGATACATTAGCACCTTTCCCTAAGGAAAGAAGGATGTTCTGACATAGGGCGCAAAAGACACATCTGAAGGCACCAAATTCTAACCAGAATATCAGAAGGTCCCAGGTTATCACAGAAAATAAATACCAATGATAAATTATTAAACCGAAATAAAATCTTGTCAAATTTTCTTTGCTTTTTAGGTTTCAGTTCTTTATGTCACCAGCATTACACATGCCAGAGCAATGCTCTCATTTGTTCTCTCTTCACTCATTAAAAAAAGCTTTATTTTTCACTAGAGAAGTTATGGCGGTGCATTTTTGCATAAAACACAAAAATATGTCCTGACATTTCGGACAACCTAATATACATGAATGGGTAAGATAGCATAATGGTTATGTGAAATACTTTCATGCCTGAGGTTACAAAGTCCCAGATTCAATCCTCCACACAGCTATATACCAGAGATCAACAGTGAATGCTCCAGTCTCTCTCTGTCTGATACAATTAAAGCAAAGAAAATAGATTTATATATTTGTCTTTTAGTTAAAGAAATAAAAGATAAAAGCTGTGTTCCCCTACCCTTCACCCATCTTAATCTCTTCTGTCAACTTAAGTCTTTCAGACAGGCTACCATCCCATCTCCACACATGGGGACCAACTCATTATCCTTCCAATGCCTGGCCTCTTCCCCAAACCTGCCTATCAAACTATCTTCACAGGTCACACAAAACCCAAAGAATTTCCTGTCATTTGGCTCTAACATGTGGCGGAGTGTGTTACCCTTCTGGAGCAATATTGCCATCGGAAAATTGCATTTCTCATCCTAATTCCCAGAGAGAGGCCCTTCCAATTAGTAGTAAAGTTAACCCTAAAATTAGAGTATTTTATTTGTTCCAACTCTATGATCTGGATTGGTGGAATTGAGAGACTCCTAAAAATTCAGATCCCATACAGTTGATTTCAGCCAATCACAGATAGAATCTTTAATGTGGGTCTTAGGGAATAAAACCCTAGGCCTTTATAAGATCTGACTTGGGTCTCACATACTGCTAGAAGCAGACAGGAGCAGACACATCTCTGCACTCTGTGACCTCCAGGCCTTCTTCCAATATCAGAGCAGAGGCAGTGTGGAATCTCTGCACATTTGGACCAGACCTCATCCCTATAGTCCAGAGTCTCCAGAACTCCAGACCTCCAGCAGAGCAGAGAAAGTTAATACTCTCTGTTGACCTAGGAGTAGACCCTGTAAGAAGACAGACAACTCAAATAAGAATGATGGTGAGTTAGCAGGAGCCTTCCCTATTTGCTTGTGGGAAGATTTTTTTTTCTTCATTAAAAAATGTGTATTGGATAGGTAGCATAGGATTAGGAAACAGTCACTCTAACCTGATTTTGCAAAGTACAATGATCAATCCCACAAAGCTGAGCAAAATTCCGGTAAAAAAATAGAAATAAAAAAGAAAAGTTACTTAAAAAGTGTCTGATCCTCTAGGAGGTGTTTAATGTATAAAGGGTTGGACCCTCAAGCATTAGGCCCTGATTTTTAGACCCTGCAACTCATAGGCCTATCATGTTTTGTTCTCTTCCTTTCTAATTATCATTAATAAATAAACCTTTTTATTTAAGCTAGAGTCATATCTCATTGTGTAGCATAGCGCTTGAAAAATAACTAGTACTAGAATATCTCCCCACTCTTTCTTGCTCTCTCACTCTTCATCTCACGAAATGAGGAAAAGTATAGCCTGGGATATTAAAAATGTTCTTGGAAAGGGGATCAGTGAGTTAATTGCACATGGCATGAAGTGCAAAGACCCGCTCAGGATACTGGTTTGAGCTCTTGATGCCCCCAAGCAGTGGGTGTCACTTAATAAGTGGTAAAGCTCCCCACCTGCAGGGGGAAAGCTTCACAAGTGGTGAAGCGGGGCTGCAGGTGTCTCTGTCTCCCCCTTTATCACCCCCTTTCCTCTCAATTTCTGGCTGTCTTATCCAAATAAATAAAGATAATTTAAAAAAGAAAAAAAATAAGTGGTAAAGCAGATGCTTATCTTCTGTCCCCTGTCATTTTCTCTCTTTCCTATCAATAACAAC
The DNA here is from genome assembly GCF_950295315.1 of Erinaceus europaeus. NCBI lineage: Eukaryota > Metazoa > Chordata > Mammalia > Eulipotyphla > Erinaceidae > Erinaceus > Erinaceus europaeus. The sequence continues at coordinate 12,703,871 of NC_080170.1, forward strand.
AGGATTAAGAACAATAAACAATGAAGGCAACAAGAGGGAAAAAATCGCCTCCAAGGCAAGTGCGTTCATAGTGTATGTACTGAGCCCCAGCAATCATGCTAGAGAATAAGAAAAAAATAGTCTTGGAGCCAGAAAAAAAAAAAAAAAACAGTAACGAAATAATCGTTGAAGGGATTAGCTTAATTGGCAGACATACAGGCTTGTCAACACTGAGGCTCCCAATTCGATCCCCAGCACTGCACGTACCAAAGTAGTAAACTTTTTATATAAAAAAAAAAGAAAAAGAAAGAAAATGTGGCCTGGGCAGAGAGCTGGCTCTCTTAGTAGGGCATTCTTACAGCTTACGTTCAAGTCAGGGCATCACAGGGGAGTGTCATGGAAATGGAAGAAGCCCCAGTGCTCCTCTACCCTGGAGTTACCTGAAAAAGAGAAAGGCTTGAGAATTGTGTCATTACTCCTGTAGGAGACCTTGGCCTTGGGGATGACAAAGAAAAATAAAATGACCTGAAGCCTATCCAGAGCCATTTACAGCATCAAAGTCTCACTAGGAAGACCCAAGACTGCTTTGGAACCCCTCGCCTCACTTGTTTGCTCTTAATGAGCAGTAGTCTGAGCTGCTGTGAAGCCTTCTATACTTTCTTTCATTCTTTCCTATTTATTTATGTATTTATTTTTACCAGAGTATTGCTAAGCTTTGGCTTATGGTGGTGTTGGCCAGGGAGGGGTTGAATATGGGACTTAGAGCCTCAGGCAGGAGTCTCTTTGCATAACCACTGCACTCTCTCCCTCACCTCTGAAAACTGGTTCAGTACTCCTTAGCCCAGAGCAGAAGGGATTAACAGAATGGAGCATTCTGTTTTCACAAGGCTCCCTGGAGGAGTTTCAGCAATGTTCTGCTTTGCTGTCATCTTTTAAATTCATTCATTATATTATGTCATGTCATATCATACCATATCATATCATATCACATTAATTATGAGAAATATAGGAGAGAAAGAACTAGACATCACTTTGGTAAATTTGCTGATAGATATCCAGTTCAGGATCTCATACTTGACAATCCAATGCTTTATAAACTAGACCAAATCCTGAACTAGACCACTAGACTTATTATTTTCAACACATAGACTGAAATGGAGTAAGTTGGGGCCAGCAAAACAGGTCACTGACAGTCCACTGCTTTTCCATATCTGTTTCCAGGTACAAAACCTTCCTTTACCACATTGAAGGAAATTTTGCTCTTGTTCATTCTGCCTAAAGTAGGCCAACCTGAGTAGAAAAATCTTTCAGAGAGCATCAACCACAAAATCTGTTTGATTTTTATTTTCATTCTTCTTCTTCTAGCGTTTGCCCTTCTTCTGTAGCCAGTCAACAATGTCAGGTTGAGCCTGATGTAAGGTTTCAAGACCTCCTTTGAATCTGGAGAGGTGGCAGTCATTGACTATGTGGGTCATAGTCTGTCTGTAGCCACAGGGGCAGTTCGGGTCATCTCTGGCTCCCCAGCAATGGAACATAGCAGCGCGTCAGCCATGGCCTGTTTGATAGTGATTGAGGTGGGCCCAATCATAACGTGCTAGGTCAAAGCCGGGTTGACGCTTGCAGGGGTCTGTGATGAGGTGTTTGTTCTTTACCTCAGCTGACTGCCAACTCTGTTTCCAAGAGACTGGAACAGAGAAGTTCAGTGTAGGCATAGGGGACCAGATTGGGTGATGAGACGTCAAGCGTTGGACAGGGTGGGCGAAGATATCCGTGTATATTGGCAGGTCCGGTCGAGCGTAGATGTGGGAAATTAACTTAGATGATGCCCCATCCTGACGAATATCTGGCGGGGCGATGTTGCTAAGAACTGGCAGCCATGGGACCGGGGTGGAATGGATGGTTCCAGAAAATATCCTCATGGATACTTTCATTTAAGAAATACATTACATACTGGATGAATTTAATTTAATTTAATTTAATTTGGCGATTACAAAGTTTGGGCAAGTGTGACCTATGCAAAGCATTCTAACCTTGGGAAAACAGCACTAAAAAGAATCCAGATCATTCTGATGACCTACAATAACCTCCATGCAAATCAGGTTTGCTTCACGGGGGACTCATAGGCGGACTATAGGGTCCTGACCCTGCAGTGCTTAGCCCTGCACCCCTAACCGGTGCCCACACCATACCAAGGCTGGAGTGCATAAATCTGAGTTTTATGCAGCTCCTAGAAGAGGTCTGTCACCCTCAGGTTCAGCCAAGCCTCTGTCAGCCAAATCAAGTCTGTGGTAATATATTTGTAAGGGTTTGGATGCCAAGGAGTCAATTTGTTGTTTTATAAAGCCAGTAATCTTATTAAAAATAAAAGGCCCCAAGGTAATCATTAACAAAAGACTAATCAGGGGTCCCATAAGGGGCATCAAAAGGGAGAACATGGAGGATTTCCACCAACTATCAGCAGCAGCAGAAAATTTTTGTTTTTGTAATTCAACGCTAAGCTTGTGTAACTGCTTTACCTGGGTCTCCACTAAACCAGACTCATTAACATAAAAGCAGAACTCCTCTTTCAAAAACAGGTGCCACCCTTTTCTGTGGTCAGGAGATCCAAAGCTTACCGGTTCTGTAAGGCAACCTGGGCAAGGGAGGTTAGTTGTCTCTGTAGGGAGGCCAAATATTTGGCTGAGGCTTCCACTGCCAGCGAGAATTGTTGAGAGAGCTTAGCAGTGGTAAGAAGGGAGTGACCCAAGGCGCCTCCATCCAGACCTGCAGCCACAACAGATGTTGCAAAAGAAACACCAGCCACTAAAAGAAGAAAAACAGCCTGTTTTATTCTATGGGACGAGGGGCTGTCCCATCCTAAATACTCAGCACGAGTAAATAGGGTCAACTGGGGTACTAAGGTAACTGGAAGGTATAACAATGTCTCATCTATTTGGCTAGAAAGATTTTTTAAAAGGGTACCATTGCACCAAAAGAAAAACTCATCAGGGACAATAAGATCTGTGGCAGGTAAGGCAGTCTGATTGCACAACCTGGTACTAGCATTGGAATAACAAAACCTAAATTGTTCCTGTTCAGGAGCTAGGAACAAGGAAACTTCGAAAATGCGAGAAAAGGCCTTAGCAGATGTGCCAGAAGTATTCAGTGAGGTGGGATATGGAATTGCCCTCAAAGGGGGACGTCCTAACGTGGCACAAAGATAACATGCAGAAACATTGTCAAGGCCAGTGATATTGGCAAACATTAGGCCTTCTCTTAATAGAGGTAGCCAGGAAAAGGGGTAGTGTGTAGCTAAAGCTGAGAGCTGTGTATGTAGCTCCTTCTCACGTGTTTGAATTTCAGCATGAAGTGTTGTTTGAACTTGAACAAGAGTACGCCAAATATAAATACGGTTGCTAGGCCAGGTTTTGTCTTTGGTTATATACATGGCTTCTTTGACTGGCATGGTCCAGCAGGAATCCCAGGGATCCCAAACAACCCAGGTATAGCCTGTGGAGGAGGGAAAAAATTTATGGCTGTTATAGGGAAGCTGGGCAATAACTTCATTACCTCTTACGGTCTTAACATTATGGATGTTACATGATTTATAGGGGCAGCCCACATTTTCTTCAACCCATCTATCTGTGCAATAGGACTGACGCTGGTCAAACAACATGAACAGGGCAGGGGCAACCTTTCTGGGCTGTGCCTTTAAATCTGTGAAATTTAGCAAAAAGGCAGATTGGCACCCTTGAGGTGGGCAATCAGCTGTGGCTAAAAGATGACCATAATTTTGTGTTTTAGCATAGTTGGTGTAGTTTCCTGTCAGGAAAAATCGCCAAGCAAATGGGGAGGTGGCTCCTTTCTTGTCAGGTGCTACTGTGGGTGTCTATCCGCACAAGAGGACCATCCCCAGGAACACTGTTGGTATTTTGAATCCCATCATTTTACTGAAAAAGAGAAGCGTAAATTTTCTCAGGGAGAAGATTGCTCCCTGGATTCATTTCTATTATTAATTAGTTTTATCAGCCTTTCTGGAAGCCATCTAGCTGATCCTTCTTTGGTGTCAGAAAGACAGGCTGAACCTTTCCCCCATATGAGTACTGTATCTGGGCCATTCCATTTGAAGGTGAGTGGGTCTTTCCACATGACTGTGGCATAATCTTTATTTGTCTCAGGGTGCCAGAGGCGATCAGCAGCAGATTTGCCATGGGCGTCTAAATTTAGAAAGTTAATAACAAACAAGGCATGATGAAAAATATTTCTAGGGGACCCCTTCTGGGGGTATAATTCCTCTCTCTTTAATTTATGGGTAGAATTTTTGATACTTTGGTGGGCACGTTAGACAATGCCTTGTCTTTGAGGATTATAAGGAATGTCAGTAATGTGTCTAATTTGTAACTGGTGGCAAAATTCTTGAAACTTTTTTCCAGTATAGCCTGGGGAATTATCAGTTTTAATGAATCTTGGCTTGCCCAAGACAGAAAAACAATTTAAAACATGGGCTATAACATTTTTTGAAGCTTCTCCAGTATGTAAGGAAGCAAAGATAAATCCACTAAATGTATCTATTGTTACATGAAGATATTTAAGGTTGCCAAATTCAGGATCATGTGTAACATCCTTTTGCCATATTTCATTTGGGACCAAACCTCCGGGGTTAACACCCAGGTGGGGGGTGGGTATAAGTGTGACACAAGCGGGGCATTGTTTAACAATTTGACGAGCTTGCTCACGAGTGATCTTAAAAAGTAGGTGAAGGGTCTGAACATTTAAATGATGTAAAGCATGACTCTTTTGGGCTAGATCTACAGAACCTATCAGTACTGGAAAAGTCAAGCGGGTGGCAGCATCTGCACAAGCATTTCCCTTCGAGAGGGGGCCAGGCAGATCGGAATGAGCACAAGGGTGTCCGACAAAAAAGGGGTGACATCTAGAGGTGATCAATTTTTGAAGCTGAGAAAAAAGAGGGGCGGCATTTGTGGAGTGTTTAATATAGGAAACCGTCTCAAGAACGGGAACCGAATGAGCAATATAGGCACTGTCAGTGTACAAGTTAAAAGGATGATTTTTTAATTTTTGAAAAACCTGTATTATTGCAAAAAGCTCAACAAGTTGAACCGATTTGAAGGGGGAGCAAATAGAGGCTGCCTGTCCATCTATAACAAAGGCGGCCATTCCATTAGAGGAGCCATCAATGAATACTAAGCAGGCATTTGACAAGGGGTGGGGGGAAGTATACTTTGGGAAAATGAAGGAATGAACCTTCGCAAATTGAAGTAATTTATCAGCAGGGTAATGATTATCATTTTCTCCCAAAAAAGAGGAGCAAGCAATGGGCCACTCATCAGTGGTTTGCATGAACCATTTTAATTGACTTTTGGAATATGGTATGATTATTTTTTCAGGATCTTTACCAAAGAACTGGCGGCTCTGTTCGCATCCTAAAAGAATAAGCTCAGCAACCAGAGAGGTGTAGGGAGCAAGTACTTTAGGGAGGGAAGTTGGAAGATGAACCCAAAGCATAGGGCCATGTTGCCAAAACACTCCTGTAGGTGTATGTGAGGTGGCACAAATGACAAACAGAAGTGGTGCTTCATAGGAAATAAAGGAGACTCCCCGTTTCTGAATGGCTTCTTCTACCAACCGTAAAGCCCATGTAGCTGCAGGGGTCAAGGAGTGGGGGGAAGAAGGGTTGGAATCTCCCTTAAGAATTTCAAAGAGTGGCCTAAATTCTCCAGTGGTAAGATTAAGATATGGCCTAATCCAATTTATGTCACCCAATTGTCTTTGAAAATCATTAAGAGTTTTCCAGTGGCCTACTTGAAGCTGAAGTTTTTGGGTAGCAATTTTTTGATGGCAAAGCTCAAAGCCTAAATAATGTTAAGGGTCTTGAAGCTGAATCTTATGGGGGGAAACCTGGAGTCCCCTATCTGCCAAATTTCGTGATAGTTCTAGACAACAGTAAAGTAGTTGGGTACTGCCAGGTCCCGCTAAAAGGACGTCATCTGTATAATGAATAATATAGATAGAAGGCCACAAAATGCGAATGGGATCAATCACTTGTGCCACAAACTTTTGACATAGCGTTGGACTACTAGCCATACCCTGAGGGGGGACCCGCCACTGAAAATGTGACATAGGCCCCTTGAAATTAGTAACTGGCTGGCTAAAGGCAAACTGCTGTCTGTCTTCAGGGTGTAGGGGAATGGTGAAAAAGCAATCTTTAAGGTCAGTGATTATCTTTAAAAACACAGTAGTGATGGCCACAGGGGTGTGCAGTCCAGGCTTTAAGGCCCCCATAGTAAGCAAAGTTTTATTAATTTCTCTCAAATCTTGTAACAGTCTCCACTTGCCAGATGTTTTCTTAATAACAAAAATAGGAGTATTCCAAGGGGAGGTGGTAGGCTCAATATGGCCAGTGGCAAGTTGTTCCTGTACTAACTCTGTTGCCACAGCCAATTTTTCAGAGGTCAAAGGCCATTGATCAACCCACACAGGCTCATCAGAGTTCCAAGTAATTTTGTCTTCATGGGGTACAGGAATGTCAACAGCCATTAGGGTAAATTTTCTCTCCCTAGTCCAGAAAGGTCATTCTTTTTAACCACCAAAATAGGTTTTTTATTCCCTGTAAATATTTTCCTAAACCTTGTCCTGCGCAGAAGTACTGTTTTAACATTTGGCAGGTAACAATTTCATTTGGGCTACACATGATAAGATTTAGTTGGGCAAGGATATCTCTTCCCCAAAGACTAACAGGCAGGGCAGGCACAACGTAGGGTTGAACAGTGCCAGTATTACCTTTCATCTGTCCATATAAGGACCTTGGAACTTTGCTGTGGGTTGGAGGTTTGGCCAATGCCTTTAAGATGAGTCAAGGAGGCCGTGAGGGGCCAAGAAGAAGGCCAATCCTTGTCAGAGATTACTGTGGCATCGGCTCCGGTGTCTACAAGTCCTTCAAAGCTTTTACCGTCTAGTTTTAATTTGAGGAGGGGTCTATCTTGAGTAATTTGTTGGACCCAGTAAGCATCTGAAGAGCCAAAATTACTGATGCCGCTGGATTTTTGAAAAAGTTTTGATTAGGATGAGTAAGGGGAAATAATAGCAGCTGAGCAATTCTCTGTCCTGTTTTTATGGTTAGGGGACCAGAAGTGGACAGAGGCCAAAAATTTTATTTCTCCTGTATAATCATTATCAATTATTCCTGGGGAGACATTTAAACCCTGGAGAGTTGAACTAGCACAGCCAAGAATGAGTCCAAAAGTACCAGAAGGTAGGGGCCCAAAAACTCCAGTATGTAGGACCTGAACTCCTATTTCGGGTGTTAATATTGTGTTGGTGGAGGAACAGAGATCCAATCCTGCGCTGCCTGTGGTTGCTCGGGGGAGATTGGAGACTTAGTCTGAGGAGTTGTCGTTTGGGGGACAAACCTGACAGCCTCAGAGATTTGTCTCATGTTTGGGGCGAGGGGCTGGCCCCTCTGGAAGTTTCTCTGTTTTGGGGGGAGAGTATTATAGTGGGCATCTGTCTGAGAGCAGCACTCTGAGGCCCAGTGCCTTCCTCGCTTGCATCGGGGGCATAGAGTGTTGGGCTGTGGGCGAGCTGTTTTTAGGGATGTGCATTCTTGGGTGAAATGTCCTGGCTGTCTACAATTAAAGCGAGTCTTAGGCTGACCACTTTGTGTAAGGTCTTTAAGGGCAGCGCCAATAGCCAGTCCCATCGCATGGGCAGACCCAATGCCCGCGCATAGTTTGATATAATCAAAAGGTGGGCACCTCGGTGATAGGGGCGTATGGCAGCCTGACAGGCGGGGTTTGCGTTTTCAAATGCGAGATGTTTAACAAAGGCACTTTCATTTTCGTCTTGGCCGATGAGCCTTTCAGCCGCGTCAGTAAGTCGGCTGATAAAACTACTATAGGGCTCATCAGGACCTTTGCGAATCTTAGCAAGAGAAGTGGTCGCCGACCCCTTAGGGGGGACCCATTTCCAGGCTTTGAGACCCGCACATTGAATCTGAGCCAGAAGACCTGGGGGGAATTGGGCCTGTCTTTCATTGGTATCATAAGGGCTCCTTTCTAAGAGTTTTTTCTCTGGTCCATTTCTTTGAAGCCTTGCTTTCAGAATTACGGAGAGCTATTTCCCTGCAGTTTTCAGCAAATTCAGTCTTCCAAAGCATATAGTCACCCCCCCCCCCCCACTTATGGTGGCGCGGGCTAGAAAACACCAATCATTGGGTATAAGCCACCGTTCACTCAAATTTTCAATTAGGGATAAGGTAAAAGGAGCCGTCGGGCCATAACTGGTAACTGCCATTTTTAGATCTTTTACATGTTTAAACCCTAGACGGCGATATTGTTGATTTTTTACAGCGTCTCCCTCACTCTTTGAACCCCCCCCAACTTCATTCTCATCATCGGAGGCTCCGTTGCAAGAGCGAGCTGGCCCTCATTGTCTTCCCCTTCCGAGGAGTTATCCTCTCCCTCGGAGGGGGAGGCATGGGTCTTATTTGTGCTATCTGGAGTAACAGTAGATCTGTTCCTGTTGACGGGAAAGGCCAGGACAGATTTTCGAGATTTTGTTTTCCCTTTAGCCTTGGGCGAGGCGGGCGGCAAAGAGAGGGAAGTTAATGCTGAATCAAGAGCCCTCAATTCTTTAACTAATTGCAAATGCTCTCATTTTTCTTCTACTAATTTTCTAAGGGAAGCTGTTTTTTGTGCTAGTTGAGTTTTAGTCTTGGTGGTATAGTCAGTGATGTTGGCCAAGTCGTGGACTGGAGCACAAAATGGAGGGGTGGTGGTGTAGGGAGGCAGTGTGGACAAAGAAGAGCGTAGGGGTGGCCAGTCAGGATTATGATATTTGGCCTCTCTTCATCAAGGGATAAGGTCTCTTCAGGAGAAAGACTATCATCAGGCCCATCTTTGGTGGGGGGGGGTTCTTAAGGTTATCAAAGAGGGGTAAATTTTAACAGGAGGGAATTTAGCAGGAGCCGTTTTGATCGCAGCGGCCTCAGGGGTGGGGTCTCCTGAATCAGGCATGGGAATAGAGACGGACTCACAAACAAAAGGTGGCCAGGAGTGTCACTGTAAGATTTTTTTCTCCCTCTCTCATGACTCCCTGTACATCAGGGCAATGTTTATGGACTTTGAGTATATCATTTAGTAAATTCCAATAAGAAAAAGCCTGGACTGGAATCTTTTCTGGACCAAAGGTCTCATAAAAATCTCTTAAACAGTTTCCTACTCTGGCCCATCTTTTTTCATCAATAGTCCCCTCTAAGGGAAACCACGGACAAATATCACTCACAAAATAAAAACTTCTTGAGATCCTTTTTCTTAACCCTTACTCCTGGTGTCTTGAGGGACTCTTTGAGGCCCTTAAGCAACAAATCATGTTTACTCAGTGCTTGTCCCATAATTGCGTCGCTCTGTCTTACCTCAAAATGGATCAATTTCACAGACGGGTGAATCTGTGGTGATCACCATGCGGATCTTCACTCACTCCTTCTCTGAAGTGCGGTCCTATGCTTCGTGGTCGTGATCGACCACTGGGAAGCTATGTTCTCTCGGACCCCAGACACAAAAAGGCCCACGTTGGGTGCCAGGTGCCCTGGCCTGTGGGGTTATCGACAGAAACCTAGGGTAGGGGGCAAGAGAATGGAAAGGACAAGAGACACGAAGAACGAGAGCAAGACAGGAGGTCTTCTCAAGCTCTGAAAATTTTATTTTGCAGCCACAATATAAGCACAAAGAGGAAGTTCTGCTAAGGGAGTGGGGGAGGGAGGTGGGTGAGCAACTTTCCAAAGAGCTAAATGGTAATCTCAGTTCAAGTGGTCAGAATGCCCTCTCACCAGCTATATGAGAGTCTTAGCTAAGGCCTTGGCTCCCAGCAGTGCCCTACTTTCAATTTAGTCAGATCCTGCATTTAGTTTCCCTTTCAGATCTTCTTTCTCAACTTCAGAAGCAACCAATGGCACAGCTATATATAAGATACTGGGTGCTATACAGCAAACCCTAACAAAAGGACTTTTCAAAGTTAACCCAATTACCAAAAAATGTGATGATAACATTAATTATCCATTGTCTTTTTGAACCCTAAGGCAGCGGGAACCTCACATCTCCACTACAGAGCCTATATTTGCTCCCTCCTCCCCCAGTCACCTTTGAAACTTTTACTTTGGTGCAATACGCTAACTCCAGTCCAAAGTCTGCTTAGTGTTGTCTCTCCTGTGCTTGTTTTTCAAATTTTGTCTATGAGTGAGACCACCCCATATGCATCTTCTGTTTCTGACTTACCTCATGTAAGTGACTCCTTCAAGCTCCATCCAGGATGGGCTGAAAATGGTGAAATCAACATTTTTAATAGCTAAGTAGTATTCCATTGTGTATATAGACCAGACCTTGCTCAGCCACTCATCTGTTGTTGGACATCTAGGTGGATCGTTTTAAAAGTCCTTGGAAAGAGAAACACATGCACAGGCAAATGCGACTCCATATGTTCTAGATCAGTTTTGAAGAATGCAGTATGATTTGCATATTCAATTGAAAGATGTTCGGTCTTTTATTTTATTATTAATTACTTAATTTTAGAAAATGTCAATGAATTTTGAAATTACTTCCTCACAGAATAACAGTATGCGAAAAGAAATTCGGGGACAGCAATATTATTCAGGTATTCATCTTCTAAGTCCTGTATCTTTTCCAGGAAGGTTTAAACATATAGTGAATATTCCAGGGGTCACTGTGTACCCTCAGTGCTCTGGGAGCTATTAGTCACTGCCCACATACCAGGGGACATGAGCATAGAGTATATAAGCCTCTTGGTCTTAGAGTGAGAGACCCCACAAGGAGAGTCCTCCCAGAAAGGAGGAAGCACAAGTGAGCTCTCAGTCAGGATCTCTGCAATGTCAGTTATGGAACTGGAGCAGAGAACAGACTGAAATGCTTCCTCACTGTCCAGAGACTGTGTGTTGGAGGCAGGTCTCTAGTTGAGGCTGAATCCCTCAACTTCTCTGGTCATGGTCTCTGAGCTCTACAGCACTGTAGATATTCTGTATTGGCATAATGCGTCCAAGGAGGGGCTCAGAAAATGCTCTTGTTTATGTGACTGACACTAATTGCTCTCTGTCCCCTCTCATTCCAGGGCACCCTCTTGTCTCCTGGACAGACCAGGAGATTCTGCGCTTCTGTTATGAGTGGGTATTGCTAGCTTGGAGCTGTAACATTTTATGCCACTACTGTCATTCTAGACTGCTATGGCCCCTCCTGGGCCCAGCCCTATGTGATCAAATAAAATATCAAAGAAACCAATTGAGCTCTGTGTGCTTCTTCTGCTTGCCTGTTGCTTGAGTGGGACCCTAATGTTTAGATGGTCAAGAGTTGATTTGGGGGCCACAGCTTCTTTGGGACCGGGGATCTCGCCTCTCCATGCTCCCCACCAGGGCTCTCACATGGAGACTTCTTCTCTGGAGGGCTAAACTGCAACCTGCATGTTGGGATACGTGTAAGCTTGATAGAGCTTAGGGAGAACTCCCCCCATCCATGGATGGAGGTCTGAGAAGATACCCCCTTGTAAATATCTCTTGCCAAGGTGATCAAAGGGGAGAAACCATCTCTCAGACTTAGTTATTCCGTTCTTGACTATCAACCCACAGAAACCTCACTACCTTTCTCCATTATCCGCAGGCCACATGGCTGCCTGCCTTAAGGATCAGTCAGAGTTCACATATGTCAGGCTGTGCCACAGAGAAGAGAGGAGATCCGGAGCGAAGAGGAAACACAAATCTTTATTTGCGCTGGCACCTCAGAGTTGGGTGAGAGAGAAGTAGGTTGGGCCACGTGGTGCTAGCCAAAAAGGCTGCCTCACGCAGTAACCTTTCCTGCGTCTAAACACTAAGTGAATAAGTCGGCCAGAAAGAGAGGTTTAGAAGAAGAAGGGATTTTATGGGAGTAGCTCTCACGAGAATGGGACGGGGGAGGAGTAACCATAGCACTCCAGGGTAGGATAATAACTCTATCGTGAGAATGGGAGAGGGGAGGAGTAACCAAAGCACTCCAAATATCACAGGGAATGGACAATGTCCTGAGGGCACAACACGGCGGAACAGACCCTCCAAGAATGTCCCAACTCTCATGGGAACTAGCAATAGACTGATGGGTCAACATGGCAGATGTGACTGCAGCTGCACAATTAGCCAGCACACATAATCACCCAGAGTTCACACAACCACCTCAATTTTGATCACTAGAAAAGGCATACTCCATCACACACCTCTCTGACAACAGTCAGTGATGCACCAAACTTCATTTCCTTATAGCTTTGATACCTACCATGCTCTGTTTATCTTTACCCTATCTCACCCTGCTGACTTAACCCCTATGTTTCTCTCAAATACCTTTGGATAATTAAATTGCTTGCATCATGGAGAATAATTGTCTTGACCTTTATGTGTCTCATCAATTCCTGTCATACCAGCCCCCTACCATAGGGGCAAGCTGACCTTTAAGAAATCTGTAATTCCTGACATGTTTGAAATATGTTATTTGTTTGAATTCCTATTTAAGCCCAAGTTTTTCTGCCATTAAATGAGAGTGCCTCCATTCTCCCTGGTTTCTCTTGTCTCTATTTTCACGTCATCTCTTGAACGAGCGAGGGAGAACCAGACGGTTTGCCTTCCAGCTGGACCTCAACTCACAAGAGTGCCGGCACCTGCAGAGAAAATTTACCAGTGAAGCAGGTCTGCAGATGTTTCATATTCACTTTAATTGTCCCCCTCTCCCCACTGAAATTCTCTCCGTCCTAGCATTTTAAGTGAAAAGGATAAAACGTCCATAGAGACTTGTGGGATCATATTGCTGGCATTCCTGAGGTAGGAGGATATGACCAGAATCCATAATTTTCTTGTGGGGCAGGAGCAATGCTTGGTCCTGAGAGAAAACGAGGCTGAGTGTGGTGGCATTCCTGGGTTCAGATAGGCAAGGCACAGGGGGTCCTTTGTAGGGCATCTATACAGCATAAAAGAAAAACAAAAACCCGATGACTCAAAATTCACTCCCCACACCCTGAGCCCCTCAAGTCTAGCAGCGGGTGTTTCCAGGGATAAAACTTGGGGGCTCACCATGTAACTCCTGTGCTCTACTGCTTCAGCTCTCCCAGCCCTCAACCCATTGAATAAGGCAGGCATCATCGAGAAGAGACACTGGGCCAGAACACTGTAACATGCAGACCATGCCACAAAGAGGATGCAGTAAGAGTGTGGTCATCTAATGAAGGTTTTGGGATAAAGATGGGTGACTCATGAGGTGAAATCTATGGGATCACTTTTCTTAGAACAGAAATTTGATTTATTCATGACTGGTAGGGCTTTGGATATCTGAACAGAACTTTGAGATCTCTCAGAAGTGAAGCTGAAGCTGACAGAATCATGCCATTTTGTTGAGAGACACTAGACTTTGTCCACATGTATAAAGTTTAATCATAGAAAACCCGGTGGGTTGTACTGTCAAGCTCAGGCAAATGCCTACCTTCTACAGACCCAGTGCACATTCAAGCAACATCTTACTCCTGCCAGCAATCAGATTTAACAGGGCCCAGGCTGGGCGAGGGTGTGTAGCAACCAGATCTCACACAAGTGTTTTTAACACAGTCCATTATTTCATCCCCTTAGGACAATGGTTTCTCAGTGTGTGTGTGTAGTCATACAAGTGTGTGTATCAAGGGAATTCTGTCATTTTCAATAACTATTCCAAGGACAGTGTAAAAAGATGCCATTCCAACATGTGTTAGTGAAGTTGAATGGAATCTCCAGGGATTAAAAGTTTGCTTTTGCTTATGTTTGTGAACCATATCAGTGAAAGACTATTGGTATGTTTCTCACAGCTGTGATTCTTTGTGCTGTGAAATGTAGACATCATTTCCTTCCAATTTGCTCAGAAGAAAAACAGGTGGCAAAACAATGTTGTGGTACAGAGATGAAGATCAAACTGGAAGTTTAAGCTTGTAAGACTGATGTTTTCCAATGCACATATCTCTTTAGCTGCCCTGCTTTGGATCTTCTCAAAGCAGTAAATCAGGGAAACTCCTTGAGCATTCTGAAGATTTTTTTACGTCTTTAGTATAGAAGACTATATTAATATATTTGTATGCTATTAACATTAGCATATTGTACTTTCAAGAATATTGTCCAACTATAATTTTATTTCCAAGAGATATACTTAGTGAGCAAAAGAGGGAGCAGAGCTCTGCTTCAGCACATGAAGAGCAGGGGATCAAAACCAGGACTGTTGTGATATCTCCTCTTTAATTTTTGATCCTATTTATTTTGGTCATCTCCCTGTTTTCTTTTGTGAGTCTGGCTAAAAGTTTGTTAATTTTGTTCACTATTTTGAAGAATCAACATTTACTTTCATTGATCTTTAGTATGGTTTTCTTATTTCAGTGTCATTTATTTCTACCCTAACTAGTGATTACTGTCCTTCTGTATGTTTTAGGGTTCCTTTGCTGTTCTTCTAGGTCTTTAAGATGTGCAATCAGGGTGCTTATTTGTGCTTTTTCTTGGTTGCTAATGTGTACTTGTATGACTAAGAACTTCCCTCTCAGTACTGCCTTAGTTGTGTCCCAAATACTTTGATAGCATGTGTCTTCATTTTCACTGAACTCTCGAAAGATAATGATTTCTTCCTTTCTTTCCTCTTTGACCCAGTAGTTGTTAAGGAGTGTACTGTTGAGCTTCCACTTTCTGGAACTATTAAGAATCCCAGAAGCCCTTTTGTTCTTTTTCTTCACTATAGGCAATGGGAGCCTGAGGGCTTTTAAACTATAAGTAGGCTTCTTAGCTTCATCCGTCACTCATGACCAAGAGATAAAGCAGGGTGTGAGAGAGATAATACAGTGCTTATGCAAAGACACCCTCACACCCCGAGCATCCAAAGCTCCAGGCTCAATTCAGCTTCTCTGCCAAGCCAGGCAGCACTGCTGGGTCCTGTGAGTTTCTCAACACTCCAGTTTATAGTCTGTAGGTTCTGGGACAACTATTCACTATGTTCTCATCAGGGGAACTACGTGGAAAGGATCCTATCACACAACCCTTCCAATAGGCCACCAAGGTGTAGATCTTCTCCTGAGTTTCCAGGTCAGTTCCCTGCCCTGTGGTGTCAGCTCAGGGCCTCCAACCTAGTGCTCCAGCCTCTGAGGGCAGTAGCAATGGAGACTCACATTTGCACTTGGTGAGTCTTAAGGGAGTCCTCTCTTCCCTTCAGCATTCTTTTTGTTTGTAAAACAGACTGGAGGTGTTCCTTTTCTTCCCTGTAGGCTATCAGAGCCTGAGGGCCCTTAAAGTCTAAGTAGGATTAATATTTTTATTTTTTTAACACAATCACTCACTCCTGCTGAAGAGATAAAGCAGGGTGGGGGGGGGGGAGATAGCATAGTGGTTATGCAAAGAGACTCCCATGCCCAAGGCTCTAAAGTCCTGTGCCCAATTCAGCTGCTCTGATAGAAGCTAGAGTCAGGCCACGGAGCAATCCTTGGCTCTGAGAGTTTCTAAAAAATACTCTTGTTTGGACTCTGTGTTTTCTGAGGCAACTATTCAATGTGTCCCCCCAATTCTTCAGGAGAATAATGTGGAAAGGCTCCTACTATACAGCCTCACTTCCAGACCACTGGGATTGTATGGCTTCTCCTGAGTTGCCTGATCTGTTCTTTCTCTTGCTGTCAGCATAGGGGCTCCAGGCTGCCTTCCAGCCTCCAAAGAGCAGTAGCAATGGAGACTAACATTACATTCGGTCAATCTTAGGGGATCCTCTGCTTCTTTCAGCAGTCACTCCCAAGAAGATACATGCTTTTGGGTACATGCTCTTAAGAATCACTTCTTAGCTCCTCTGGACCCACGAGCCACACAAGTTGGAGATCACTCCTGAATTGGTGGGTTCCCAAGGGGTCCAAGTCTAGTCTTGTTGGTTCTCAGGTAATCTTCTTTGCTATTCTCAGTTGACTGGAGAGAGGTGAGAAACACAGCTGCTACTACTCAGCTACCTCGCCTCAAAAAGTGTTACACGTGTTTTTCTTTCTCTAATGCCACTTCCCTCCAATTTCTGTATCTATGCAAAATAAATCAACAAATAGATAGAAATAGGAAACTAAAGGAGCTAATCGTAGCTAAGGTCTGAGTCTTATCTTGTTGCATTCTCAGTTGATCTTCTTTGCTATTCCTTGTGCTTGGGGAGAGGTGAGAAACACAGCTGCTGCTACTCTGTAGCCTCACCTGCGGAAGTCCTACAAGTGTCTTTCTATCTTTCTCTATTCTCCCTTCCCTCCAATTTCTGTCTCTACTGAACATAAATAGATAGAAATAAGAAACGAGTCCAGAATTCAAGTAACTCAAAAAGTAGGAAGCCACCACCTCCCAACCCCCTACCAGATATCTCTGCATGCCTTGCTATGAGATTGTTCCCTGGAATCTCTCTCTCTCCCCTAGAAGGTCTGGCTCCTGGAATGTATGGAGCTGAGTGGACTGAGACTGCTCTTGGTCCTCATTGTCCCTCTGCTAAGTGCTGGGGGGGTGGATACTGAAGGCTTTGTGCTCCCAGAGGTAGCCTAAATGCCTCTCAGCTGTGATCCTAGGAGGGAGCCTAGGTGGAAAGGCTCTATCCTAAAGCTCGGGTGCCAGGTGATCAAGGACAGAGAAGAGTTGAGGTTACTGATTCATCTGACATGATGGATCATGAATTGAACAATTAAGCTTTGTGTAAAACAATGATAACACAGGTGAAGACAGCATATTGAATCTTCAGGTCTTTCTATTATAATTAAACTTGGGTGACAGACACACACACACACACACACACACACACACACATTCTTCTTTTTTGTGGGGGGGCATTAGGTCATGAACTCAAGGCAACACATACTGGAATCATTGTACCTCGTCATTGATTTAATATACAGAAATGAAAGTACAAATCAAACATTTTCTATTGCTGATGTTATCTTAAAGATTTTTCCACTTACGACTGACTTTTTCAGGTAGAAACAACAAGATAGAGAGTCAGAGGGCAAGTAACCACAGAACGGAAGTTGGGTAATAGTGCAGCGGGTTAATCCCAGGTGGGAAAAGCAAAAGGACCCGCTTAAGGATCCAGATTCGAGCCCCTAGTTCCTCACCTACATGGGAGTCACTTCACAAGTGGTGAAGCAGGTCTGCAGGTGTCTATCTTTGTCTTCCCCTCCTCTCTCCATTGCTCTCTGTCCTATCCAACAATATCAATAACATCAACAATACAACAGGGATGACATCAGGGACAACAACAATAATAACTACAACAATTAAATAACATGGGCAACAAAAGGGAATAAAGATAGAAATAAGGAAATATATTTAAACAAACAAACAAACAACAACAACAAAAAAACCACAGACCAATTTCCTTCAATGTGATAGAGGAAGTTCTTGAACCTGGGTCACAGATAAGGCTAAGCAGTGCACTGTCAGTGAGCTGTTTTGCTGACCCAAATATGCTCCACTTTAAACTAGCTGTAGAAAATAAGAAGTCTAGTGGTCTAGTCTGGGGTGTGGTGCAGTGGATAAAGCATTGGTTTATCAAGCATGAGATCACAAGTTTGATCCCTGTCATCATATGTATTAGTGTGATGTCTAGTTCTTTCTTTCTCTCCTCCTATCTTTCCCATGATGAGATAAAATAAAATATTAAAGAAAATAAGAAGTTGACTATCATCCCCTTCTCTCTCAATGTATTCCTTTTTTATCCAAAAAATTGAGAAAAATGTTTAGGGTGAACTCTGGTTGGAATTTCAGGAAAGGTGCTATTTCAGGTCCTGTAGTAAGAATCTAGAATGATCCATTTCCCAAGGTTTCAACATATTTAGAGACTAGGAACCCCTACTTACACACTACCTTTGATTTGTGGTAAAAGCATAGCATCTGAAGCTTTCTATGGGTTTATCTTTAACAAGAGCCAGCCATGAGGGCAGTCCATAGTAAAAGCTAGAGCATGTATCACTGAGGTGTCCTGAAATTCCTGTACTTATATATTGAGCAGTGTTGAAAGAGAGAGAGACAGAGAAACAGGAAGAAATAGACACAGACAGAGGCAGCAGGAAGGGGCAGAGAGGGATTATGGAGAGTATATATCTCTATCACTGCATTATTTTCCCCATAAAGATTAAAATAAAACTTTAAAATATGGGAGGTGGTGAAGGTGGCATGCTCCTGCCTGACAGCCACTGTTGGCAGAACACCCTTTTGCAAAAGAATAAATGTCCATGTTCAATTCTTTCAAAAAAAAGCAGGAAACTCTCACTTTGATCTAAATTTCCAGACTGTTACCAGTCACTCCCAAGAAGATATGGGCTTTTCACCCCAGGAATCACTCCTTAGCCCCTCTGTCCACAAGCCACAGACCTGCATTGACTCGTGAATTGATGGGTGCTCAAAGTGGTCCTAGTGTAGAATAATTTAATTTTGTTAAAAAAAAAAACCCTCTGTAATCAATCTTTGTGACTTAAGTATTATGCTAAATGTTGCTAAATGAAGGCCTGGGTGAAGATTGTTTTATTAGCTTAGTCAGGACTCACTGTCTCTCCAAGTTGAATGTGACAATACTTCATCCCATAACATTCTGTGAAGTCCCTAGGCATGTTTACTTGTAAATAGATGGGCATTGAGACTGTATTGGAGGAACACTGTTGAGTTGATGAGACATTTGGCCACACTTGAAGGTTCTGGATGTGGTGTGTCTGTGATTCAAGCACACTGTGTGTGGTGCTCTGGATCCTTTCATAAGTGTGGAGGCTATGGTGTGGGCCTGTTGTGATCACACCATATGCACCTCCACACTTGTCTGCTGGATCAGCCAGCAAACCACAGCGACCTCTATCCTTGAATCCTGGATCAACCTGCCAGCCAAACCATCTGTGAGTACCCGCCAGTGGACAAGGAAACCCAATTTAACCAATCCTTATATCTTTTAAACTATTACACAATTAAGAGAGCCAGTTGGTCAGCCTTAGTGAACTGCACAGGTAGGTTACCATGTGTCAATATCTGGGTTCAAGCCTCTGATTCTCACCTACATTGCAAAGCTTCAAAATCAGGGAAGCTTGTCTGTAAGTGTCTATTTTATCTGTCTCTCTCTCTGGCTCCATCTCTCCTTTTTCTCTACCCATTTCCATTACTTTTTTTTCTGCAAATAGACATGGATCCACAATAAAAACTATTAAATTGGCTCTGGCATTGTTACTTTGAAGAGACTGGGTGTAGGTTGTTTTTATTATTTATTTGACACCAGGAATATCACTAGGGCTGTGCCAGCACTATAAATCCACAACTCTCTGCGGACGTTTTCTCCTTTACACATAAAATTCTAGGACAGAGAGAATTTCCATGCAGAGAGGGGGACAGCGAAAGTGAATATGAAACATCTGCAGACTTGCTTCACTGGTAAATTTTCTCTGTAGGTTCTGGTTTACCCCTCCAGCAAAGAAGTCTTCATGTGAGAGCCCTGGTGTGGAGCATGGAGAGGATGGATCTCCGGACCCAAAGAAGCTGTGCCCCTCAACTCAACTCTTGACCATCTAAACTTTAGGGTCCTTGGCTGAGGCATAAGGAGGACACAGGAAACCCGAAGAGCTTTCAGTATTTGTGGAAGCAGAGGAAGCAATGGGCAGGCACAGAGCCCAGCTCTGCCTGCTCAGGGAGTGTGGATGCTAGGCCAGCTGCTGTCTCAGTAGGACAGTGCAAGTCCCAGTGACAGAGAAGATACCAACCTGAGAAGATGTGGATGCTGCTTTGTTGCAGGAGTCTGTCCAGGGCTGCTTGACAGGGGCAGGCCCAGGGATGTCTCCTGGGCCTGTGCTTGGGTTGTTGGGTGTCTTGGCCCAGCCCCTTCACATGGATGAACATGTGCTGACACTGCAAGGAGCTCTTCAGCATGCCCCTCCCCCTGGCTGATGGTTTTGGCTGATTTCCAGTGCATGCTTCTCAGTTCTTCATTGGCTAGCTATACCCACTCATAACAGAGGCTCAGAATCTCCTGGTCTGTCCAGGAGACAAGAGGATGCCCTGGAAGGAGAGGGAACAGGAAGCAATTTCGTTAGTCACATGAACAAGAGCATTTTCTGAATGCCTCCCTGGATACATTGGGCCAATGCAGAATATCTGTAGTACTGAAGAGCTAAGAGACCCTGACCAGAGAAGGTGAGGGCTTCAGCCTCAACTAGCCACCTGCCTACAACACACAGTCTCTGGACAGTGAGGAAGCATATCAGTCTGGATTCTGCTCCAGTTCCATGACTGACATTGCAGAGATCCTGACTGAGAGCTCACTTGTGCTTCCTTCTTTCTGGGAGGACTCTCCATGTGGGGTTTCTCACTCTCAAAGCCAAGAGGCTTATATACTCTATGCTCATGTTCCCTGGTATGTGGGCAGTGAGTGATAGCTCCCAGGGCACTGAGGGTACACAGTGAACCCTAGAATATTCACTATATGTTTAAACCTTCCTGGAAATGATACAGGACTTAGAAGATGAATACCTGAATAATATTGCTGTCCCCGGAGTTCCTTTCTCATGCTGTTATTCTGCGAGGAAGTAATTTCAAAACTCACCGACATTTTCTAAAATAAATAAAAAGAAAATAAATAATAAAATAAGACTTACCATCTCTTAATTGAATATGCAAATCATGCTGCATTCTTCAAAACTGATCTAGACATATAGAGTTGCATTTGCCTGTGCATGTGTTTATCTCTCCTAGGAATTTTTAAACAGTCCACCAGAGTACCACCTTCTGTCACCCCTGCAGCAACAAGAATACTGAGAGAGGAAGTGACCCAGAGTGATCAAGCCTGGGCAGCAGGAGCTCAGAGGAGTGTGTGAATGTCTGAAGCCTCCGCTCAGGGTCTGCAGAGAGTGGTATTGGTCTGTATGCTTGCAAGCCCTTGCTGGTTCCCATTACTCACAGCAGTTGAAAAGCAATACCACAGAAATGTCTAAGAGTCTGGGTCTCAAGAGAGAAAATGCTAGATTCTGCTTCCTGTCTCAAAACACAAATGTGATCTCTCCTCATTTAATTCCCAGTGTGGATCTCCTAGTCTTTCTCAGAGTGCAGAATATCAAGCCAAACCTATCAGATCCTAAAAGGATTTCCCAGTGTGGAGAGATCAGAGCTGTTGGTAGAGCCTATGTTTTCATGACTATCTGAATTTTTATCCAGTCCACATATGGCTGAGAAAAAGTCAACCTCCCCAGGAAACCCACTCCCAAAAATCACCAACATATTGGTTTTTGACTTTTTCATCATTAAATGATTCTGATCAAAGATTGTTACACTGGATCTCTTTCCTTGCTGGAGGTGGTCCCAGAGTTCCTATGATCTCCTAGATATTTTGAAATCCCAGCCTCCTCCACCCCTTATAAAGGAGTTGACTAGGCTGGGTTTCACACACCCACCACACCCTCTTTGACATTAAGTCTAGTAATCACATCAGTGACTCTGAAGAGTTTTTTTTTTATTTTTTATTAAGAAAGGATTAATGAACAAAAACATAAGGTAGGAGGGGTACAACTCCACACAATTCCCACCACCCAATCCCCATAACCCACCCCCTCCCATGATAGCTTTTCCATTCTCTAGCCCTCTGGGAGCATGGACCCAGGGTCGTTGAGGGTTGCAGAAGGTAGAAGGTCTGGCTTCTTTAATTGCTTCCCCGCTGAACATGGGCATCTTTGCAGCCTCTGGAACACGGTTTGATTGACAACCATTAGCATGCTACTTTTAGTCCATGCTTCTTTGGCTCCTGCTCATAGATCAAAGGCACAGTTTCTTCTGGCTCTTTTTTTTAAGAAGTTGAAGCAAGACACTTCCTCTTTTGCAAAAGGGCAGTGATGTCAACAGTCGCTGTCAGGCAGTAGCACACACCCTTCACCTGCGTCCCATTTAAAAAAAAATTCTTTATTGGGGAATTAATGTTTTACATTCAACAGTTAATACAATAGTTTGCATATGTATAATATTTTTTCAGTTAATTTTAATAATCCCAGAAGCCCTTTTGTTTTTTTCTTCCTTGTAGGCATAGGGAGCCTGAGGAATTCTAAACTATAAGTGGCTACTTAGCTTAATCCCTCACTCATGATCAAGAGTTAAAGCAGGGTTGGGGAGAGATAATACTGTGTTTAGGCAAAGAGACTCACGCCCCAAGCATCCAAAGCTCCAGGCTTTACTCAGCTTCTCTGCCAAGCCACGCAACATTGGTGGCCCTGTGACTTTCTAAACACTACAGTTTATAGTCTGTTGGTTCTGGGACAACTATTAACTATGTTCTCATGAGGAGAACAATGTGGAAAGGTTTCTACCACACAGCACTACCAGTAGGTCACCAAGGTGTAGATCTTCTCTTGAGTTTCCAGCTCAGTTCCCTGTCCCATGATGTCAGCACAGGGCCTCCAACCGGGTGCTCCAGCCTCTGAGGGCAGTAGCAATGGAGACTCACATTTGTACTAGGTGAGTCTTAGGGGAGACCTCTCTTCCCTTAGGCAGTCTTTTTGTTTGTAAAACAGACTGGAGTTTGTGCCACAACCAGTGAACTGCTAGACTGTTACCAGCCACTAAATCTTTCAATTGAATTTCCTAGCCAGGGTGTCAAGTACCATGGCTAGGTAGGGTTTAGACACTTGTTTCCTATAATAAATGATAAGTATCACTCTAGACAAACATTAGAGAATACAAGAATTCAGGAGAAGTCCAGAAGATTCAAATGTTGCCTTTACATATGCTTACAATGTTTTACACAAAAGTTACTTATTCAGTACATGATCCATTGTGTGTAGATGACTCAGTAACACCAGACATTAGGAGAGGGGCAATGAGGACCCAGAACACTCTCAGTCAATTCAGCTCTATAGACTCGAGGATCCGGTGCTACTGGGGTGATGCTTCCAAGGATGAGGCCCATAGAAGGCCATGCATAGATAGCTGTGGAGGTTGGGACATGGCTTTCCTCTTTTTTATTTACTTGAATTCTGGACTTGCTTGTTTATACCTATCTACTTATTTCCTACGGATACAGACAGAAATTTAAAGGGAAGGGTGGATGGGGAAAGTTAGAGAGACACTTGTAAGATTTCTGGAGGTGGGGCTACAAAGTAGCAGCAGCTGTGTTACTCACCACTCCCCAGTCACATAGGAATAGCAAAGAAGATCACCTGAGAATGCAAGAAGACATGACTAGGACATGACTAGGACAACTTTGGGAACTCGCCAAGTCACAAGTGGACATTGAGTGCCTGTGGAACTGCCAGGGGCAGGGCACCTGGTTCCACGTGGATAAGAGCTCCTTGGGCATGCTGCCATCAGGGTGCCAGTTGCATGGAGGAAAAGGCTTGCTGCGTATGAGTCAGGAACAAGAATTGGGGGATTCCTTTGCCAGGCTACTGCTGCAGAGTGTGTGGATCCCTGCAAATGGCCACCACCGGTGTAAGACAGAAAGGTCCCTCAGGAATATGAAGTCCCTACTGTGGCTGTTGCCAGAGAGTCCAGGAGGAGGCAGGGCTGGAGGGTAGGTGATGGGGGCCCAGAAGTAGCAACAGGGGATCTGAAGGTTTCGTGCCCAAGCTGCCTTGCAACTGCCACAGCCTACAGAGGATGTGCCTGCCCAGCATTCATTGAGTGGGAAGTGGGGCATGGGTTTGCGCACGGTGGAGCAGCTGAGCCAGGTTCAGACACCAAGTCCCATGGCCTGGCACGGGGTGGCACAGCTGGGCTATGTAAAGCACAGACTGAGTCTTTTTAATACATAGGCTGGGTCTTTGATATGTTGACTCTCTCAAGATTCTTGACCACGGAGAACAGAAACAACAGGTGGCACAGATATATACAAATTATTTCAAAGGATATAAATTATGGTGTTGTTGGGTATTATACAGCAAATACTTGCAAATGGATTTTTAGAAGTTAAGACAATTACCAAATAATGTGATAACAGTAACTATCCATTGTCTTCTTGAATCCTTAGACAGCAGGAACCTCACATTACCACTATAGAGCCTATATTTCCCCCAGTTCTGAATCCTTAGAATGGGGTGTACTTTCCTGCATGCTTCTCTCATTTCATACCAAATAATATTACATCCACCGATCCCATACTAGTCAACACAGTGAGTACTACCTCAGCATGCTTCACTTCAATCTCTGTCCAGAGACTTCTGGTGGGGAATGACAGCCCTTCAAATTCATTACTTGTTTGAGATTTTTCTTTCATAGTATTCTCTAATTCCATTCCAGGTGGTTCACGACCTAACAAAGTCTCACAATCTAGATATAGACAGGTCCCGTGAGATAGAGCATATGTTTACACGTATTCATAAACTAGGGCAACACATATATCTGAAAGCAAAAGTACACAATAGTCTGTAGTGAGTACCCCCAACACTTCATCTGCACTATACCAGGCTTTAGGTCCATGACTGCTCAACAGTTTGTTTGGCTTTGTATGTTAATTCTCTTTTGAGCCACCAGGTTCCAGATGCTAGGATGATGCCTATGAGAATTCCCTGGACAGATGACCCCGGCATGTGTCCTGGAACTCCACTTCCCCAGAGACCAACCTACTAGGGAAAGAGAGAGGCAGGCTTGCAGTATAGATCAACCAGTCAACGCCCTTGTTCAGCGGGGAAGCAATTACAGAATCCAGACCTTCACACTTCTGCATCCAACAAAGTCCCTGGGTACATACTCCCGGAGGAATAAAGCTATGATGGGAAGGGATGGGATACAGAAGTCTGGTTGTGGGAATTCTACGGAGTTTGACCCCTCTTATCCTATGGATTTGATAATGTCTTGTTTTTTTAAACTTATTTTTAATTTAAGAAAGAATAAATTAACAAAACCATATGGTAGGAGAGGTACTACTACACACAATTACCACCACCCAATCTCCATATCTCATTCCCACTCCTGATAGCTTTCCCATTCTCTATCCCTCTGTGAGCATGGACCCAGGGTCATTGTGGGTTGCAGAAGATGGAAGGTCTGGCTTCTCCAGTTGCTTCCCTGCTGAACATGGACGTTGACTGGACGGTCCATACTCGCAGTCTGCCTCTCTTTCCCTAGTAGTGTGGGTCTCTGGGGATGCAGAGCTCCAGGACACTGTGGTGGGGTCTTCAGTCCAGGGAAGCCTGGCCGGCATCCTGATGGCATCTGGCACCAGGTGGCTGGCAAAAGAGTTAACATACAAAGTGAAATAAATGGTTGAGTAGTCATGGACCCAAAGGTTGGACTAGTGGAGAGGAAGTATTAGGGGGGTACTCACTGCAAACTCTAGTGTACTTGTGCTTTCAGGTATATATTTTGCACTAGTTTGTGGATACATGTGAACATATGCTCTCTCTCTTACAGAACCTGGTCTATATTTAGGTTTGGGGACTTTGTTAGAAAGTGAACCACCTGGGATGGAATTAGAGAATAGTATGCAAGGAAAGGTCTCACCTGAGTAATGAAGCTGAGGGTTGTCATTCCACACGTGAAGTCGCTGGACACAGTCTGAGCTCAAGCATGTTGAGGTGGCAATCCTTGCGTTGATTAGGTTGTGATCGGACGATGCAATATTATTTGATATGGATTGGGAGAGGCAGGCGGGAAAGTGGGCCCTATCCTAAGCTCCCAGGACTGGGGGAAATATAGGCTTTGTAGTGGAGATGTGAGGTTCCTGCTGTCTTAGGTTTCAAAAAGACAATGGATAGTTAATGTTATCATCACACTATTTGGTAATTGGGTTAACTTTGAAAAGTTCTTTTGTTAGGGTTTGTTGTAAAGTACACAGTATCTTTTAGATAGCTATGCCATTGGTTTCTTCTGAAGTTGAGAAAGAAGATCTGAAAGGGAAACTAAAAACAGGAACTGACTAAATTGAAAGTAGGGCACCAAAGTAAAAAGCCTGTGGTGAGGGGTTGACATTCAGCTTCCTGGGCAGGTAGGGGGTGGGGGGGTGGGATGGGACACAGTCTTTTGGTGGTGAGAATGGTGTTTATGTACACTCCTAGTAAAGTGTAGTCATATAAATCACTAGTTTATTAACATGAGAGTGGAAAAATTAATTGTATGTCTTGAAGTTTTTAAAACACAGACTGAGTTTTTGAATATATAGGCTGTGTATTTGATATGCGGACTCTCTCAAAAGCCTAGACTAATGTCTCCTTTTTCAAATAAACAACAAAAAAAGAAATTTCCAAATCTTCTTCCACTCATAGGGGTTCTCTGCAGTAGGTATTCTCAGATGGATAACTGAGAATGTGATTTGTCTAAAAGGGTTGCATTAAAAGGGTTTGTGTCTTGTATGAGTCGACAAGATGCACAGACTGTGAGAACTCCCAGTGATAATGCAGTTCACGGTGTTATGAATTCACATATAAATGATTTTATGCCTGACCATCAGCCAATTCTGGAGGAAGTAGATTCTTAGGATTCTTGATTTCAAAGTGTGCCTTGAAGGTCTTAGGTTCTGACATTTGTGTCCTACAGAGAGTGCCGGAATGTATTAAGGTATTTTTGGCTGCAGTCTTGTGATCATGTCCTTCTTCTTTTGTCCAGCTCTCTTTGAACATTTTTCTCCTGGGACGTAATCTTGTGCTGTCCAAAATCCATATCTGGGCTGGGACCTTTAGCACACAGTTTGAGAGGACTGGGGAGGTACCCGGGGAGGGGAATGGAGGGGGGAGCACAACCAGTCGTGTTTAGGTCTCTTCCACCCACCTGGGAAGTGAAAGAGGAACCAGGACACAACAACTTTCACCTGGCACTCTCTGCTGCCACTGATGTCACCGCACATGCCCACTATCACCTTGGCCTTGCAAGAAGCCACTCCAACACATGTCTGCCCTCGCACACTGCCATAAGTTTTTTTTTACAAGAGTAAGAAAAAAAGAAAAACAGATACCATAGCAAAAGCTTTCCTCAGTACAGAGGGCGTGAAACTGCGTCATGCACATGGCAAAGAACATGCTATCCAAGTGAGTTATTTGTCTGTCCCTGAACTCTGTAATCATTGATGCAGAGCACAGATGGTTTGCAGACCCATGGATCACTGTCGTATTGGTGGATTAATTGCAATAAACACTGATTGTCTTTCTCCTGGATTGTAAATCAAGGACTTCACCTAGTCTCACTACCCCTGTCAAAGGATTAAGAATAAGAATTCCTCCTGGCATCCCAAGACACACCCCCTCCCCACCTGAAAAGGGTGGGGCTCTTCTAAAATAGATGGTGTTTAAACTAGATGATCTGGATTCTTTTAAGTGCTGTTTTCCAGAGGTTAGAATGCTTTGCATAGGTCACACTTGCCCAAACTTGTAATCGCCAATTAAATTTAATTTAATTCATCCAGTATGTAATGTATTTCTTAAATGTGCCCTTTAGGCTTGATCCAAGAGTCTGCCTTCTCAGAAATACTGAGGTCCACCCTCCGAGTAAGAGAGGAAACAGAAAGTTAGTATTTATGTAGTCAAAATGTTGTTAGTTCCATTTCTGGAAACCAGAATTCTACTCAGTTCTAGTTTATGGTGGTGCAGGGGATTGAATGAGGGACTTCTGTGTCTCAGGTATGAGACGCTCTTTGCATGACAACTTTGCTATTTCACCCACTCATCAAAATGACTTCATGACTGCATTATGAATAATGAATAATTTAACCCATTATAGAAATGAAAGTACAAATCAAACAGATTTTGTGGTTGATGCTCTCTGAAAGATTTTTCTACTCAGGTTGGCCTATTTCAGGCAGAATGAACAAGAGCCAAATTTCCTTCAGTGTGGTAAAGGAAGGTTTTGTACCTGGAAACAGATATGGAAAAGCAGTGGACTGTCAGTGAGCTGTTTTGCTGGCCCCAACTTACTCCATTTCAGTCTATGTGTAGAAAATAAGAAGTCTAGTGGTCTAGTTCAGGATTTGGTCTAGTTTATAAAGCATGAGATCCTGAGTTGGATATCTATCAGCACATTTACCAGAGTCATGTCTAGTTCTTTCTCTCCTATCTTTCTCATAATTGATATGATATGATATGACAGAATATAATGAATGAATTTAAAAGATGCCAGCAAAGCAGAACATTGCTGAAACTCCTCCAGGGAGCCTTGTGAAAACAGAATGCTCCATTCTGTTAATCCCTTCTTCTCTGGGCTAAGGAGTGCTGAACCAGTTT
The DNA here is from genome assembly GCF_950295315.1 of Erinaceus europaeus. Taxonomy (NCBI): domain Eukaryota; kingdom Metazoa; phylum Chordata; class Mammalia; order Eulipotyphla; family Erinaceidae; genus Erinaceus; species Erinaceus europaeus. Next base: position 12,732,032 of record NC_080170.1, read on the forward strand.
TCAGGGGTGAAGGAGAGAGTGCAGTGGTTATGCAAAGAGACTCCTGCCTGAGGCTCTAAGTCCCATATTCAACCCCTCCCTGGCCAAACCACCATAAGCCAAAGCTGAGCAATACTCTGGTAAAAATAAATAAATAAATAAATAAATAAATAGGAAAGAAAGTATAGAAGGTTTCACAGCAGCTCAGACTACTGCTCATTAAGAGCAAACAAGTGAGGAGAGGGGTTCCAAAGCAGTCTTGGGTCTTCCTAGTAAGACTGTTGCTGTAAATGGCTCTGGATAGGCTTCAGGTCACTTTATTTTTCTTTGTCATCCCCAAGGCCAAGGTCTCCTACAGGAGTAATATCACAGCTCTCAAGCCTTTCTCTTTTTCAGGTAACTCCAGGGTAGAGGAGCACTGGGGCTGCTTCCATTTCCATGGCACTCCCCTGTGATGCCCTGACTTGAACCTAAGCTGTGAGAATGCCCTAGTCAGTGAGCCAGCTCTCTGCCCCAGGCCACACATTTTATTTCTTTTTCTTATTTTATATAAAAAGTATACTACTTTGGTACGTGCAGTGCTGGGAATCAAATTGGGACCCTCAGGATTTCAAGGCTGTATGTCTGCCAATGAAGCTAATCCCTTCAATGATTATTTGGTTACTGTTTTTTTTTTTTTCTGGTGCCAAGACTATTTTTTTCTTATTCTCTAGCGTGATTCCTGGGGCTCAGTACCTACAATAGGAATGCACAGGCCATGGAGGCTATTTTTCCTTGTTGTTGCCTTCATTGTTTATTGTTATTATCCCTGTTGTTATTGAATAGGACAGAGAGGAAATGACAGGGGGAAGAAAGATAAGCATCTGCTTTTCCACTTATTAAGTGACACCCACTGCTGGGGGGAATCAAGGGCTCAAACCAGGATCCTGAGCAGGTCTTTGCACTTCATGCCATGTGCAATTAACTCACTGATCCCCTTTCCAAGAACATTTTTAATATCCCAGGGTATACTTTTCCTCATTTGGTGAGATGAAGAGTGAGAGAGAGACAAAGAATGGGGAGATATTCTAGTACTTGATGTCTTTCAAGCGCTATGCTACACAATGAGATGTCTCTCTACCTTTAATAAAAAGGTTTATTTATTAATGACAATTAGAAGGAAAGAGAACAAAACGAGATAGGCCTATGAGTTGCAGGGTCTAAAAATCAGGGCCTAATGCTTGAGGGTCCAATCCTTTATACATTAAACACCCCCAGAGTATCAGACACTTTTTCCAGTAACTTTTCTTTTTTCTTTCTTTTTTTACCGGAACTTTGTTCAGTTTTGTGGTTTGAGTCGTGGTCCAAATGTGCAGAGATTCCACACTGCCTCTGCTCTGATATGGGCAGGAGGCCTGGATGTCACAGAGTGCAGAGATGTGTCTGCTCCTGTCTGCTTCTAGCAGTATGTGAGACCCAAGTCAGAACTTATAAAGGCCTAGGGTGTGATTCCCTAAGACTGTCTGGGTCATAGGTGTTCTGGGGAATACCTCGGTGCCGGTGTCCTGGTCATAGCTCACATTTATGGCAGGTCAGGTCCACCTTCTATGAGAATTCAGCCCTGGAGGGAGGCCAGGGGTCCTGAGTAGGGAGACTCAGGGCTCCTGCGTGTAGACGAGGGGTGTTCTAATGGAAAGTGGGGGACATTGAGGAAAGGTGAAATGAGTGGTTCTGAGGAGCAGACATTTTGGTTCTCAGGAACACAAGAGGGGTCCTGGGTGGGAGATATGTTGGGATCTGAGGGTGCTTGGGTACTGTGAAGAAGACCAGAGGGGTTCTGAGGTAAGGTATGGGGGTCTTGAGGGGAACAACTGGAGAGTACTTAAGGGAGACATGAAGGTTTTCTGAAGAAGAATGGGAGCTTTGTTGACAAAGCATGGGGCTCTAATGGTTATAGTGGGTCTTCAAGGGGACTAAGGGAGCTAAGGGGCAGACATGGTCTCCTAAGCGGGTGCAAAAGGAGATCCATAAGGAAATTGTTAGGGTTCTGAGGAGGGAGAACTTATGGGGTATGGGGGCTGGAGGTAGAACATCAGGAGACACTAAGTGGGCCCTTGAAGTCCTCAGGTGTTGGGCACAAGAATATCATGAGGTGATTAGAGAGCCCTAAAGAGGCACAAGGGGGACTGAGCAGAGAGAGCTTAAGGGTACTCTGCTGGGTGAGGAGTAAGGAGTTCTGAGGAGACATAGAGGCTCCTGAGGAGTGCTCTTCAGGGTCCTGAGGAGATTAGGGGGCCCTAGAATGTACCAGTGGATCCTAAAAGAGGTGCTGAAGAAAGGGGGTCTTTCATGGAGCCATTGAAGACTACAGAAAGGGTACTTCAGGCTTGAGGGAGGCATCATGGAGCATTCCTCAGTTAGGAGAATATGACAGGAAGCCATTGAGTTCTTCTGGGGGAAGGGAAATACAGGGTCCTACAGAAAACGAAGCTGTCTGATAAGCAAGTCCCAGGAGGCCCTGATGTAGGGCATCTATACAGAAAAAACAAACAAACAAACAAACAAACAAAAACAGATGACCCAAAATTCACTCTCCCCACCGTGATCCATGTCAAGACTAGCATTGGGTAGCGCCAGGGATAAAAACGGGGGACTCACTATGTAAGTCCTGTACTCTACTGCTGCAGCGCTCCCTGCCCTCAAACCAGTGAATAAGGCAGGTATCATCTAGAAATGACACTGGGACAGCACACTGTAACATGCAGACTATGGCACAAAGAGGATGCTGTAAGAGTGTGGTCATCTAATGAAGGTTTTGGGATGAAGCTGAGTTACTCATGAGGTGAAATCTATTGGATTATTTTCCTTAGAAAAATTTTATTTCTTCACAAGTCAGGAGAGACTGGTAGAGTTACAGGATATCTGAATAGAAATTTGAGTCTCTGAAAAGTTAGGTCGGATCTGACAGAATCATGCAGTTTTATTGAGAGACCTAGACTTTGTCCACATGTATAAAGTTTAAGCATAGAAAACTCAGTGGTTTGAATTGTCAACCACAGACAAATTCCCACCTTCTACAGCCACAGTGCACATTCAAGGAACATCTTACACCTGCCAGCAATCAGATTCAACAGGGCCCAGGCTGGCTGAGTGTGTGTAGCAACCAGATCTCACACTCACACGAGTGTTATTAACACAGTCCATTATTTCAGCCCCTTAGGATAATGGTTTCTCAGTGTATGTGTAGTCATACAAGTGTGGGTATCCAGGGAATTCTATCATTTTCAATAAATATTCCAAGCATAGTGTAAAAATATGCCACCCTACCTGTAAATGTTAGGGAAGTTAAATGAAATCTCCAGGCATTAAAACTTTGGTTATCCTTATGTTTGTGAACCATATCAGTGGAAGACTACTGGTAGATTTCTCAAAGCTCTGATATTTTGTGCTGTGAAATGAAGACATCATTTCCTTCCAATATGCACAGAAGAAAAACAGAAGACAAACAATGGTGTGATAGAGAGATGAAGTTCAAAGTGGAAGTTTAAGCTTCCATGTCTGATGTTCTCCAATGCACATATTTCTTTAGCTTCCCTTTGTTGGTTTCTATGGAAGCAATAAGTCAGGGAAAATTCTTGGGCATCTGCAGGTGGCTCTACAAAGTAGCAGCAGCTGTGTTACTCACCACTCCCCAGTCACATAGGAATAGCAAAGAAGATCACCTGAGAATGCAACAAGACATGCCTAGGACAACTTTGGGAACTCACCAAGTCACAAGTGAATGCAAACATGTGAGTCATGGACAGAAAGGGGCTACATGTTATTCCAGAGGATAAAAGCCCGTATCATCTTGGGAGTGACTGGAAACACTCCAACAACTTACTAGTTGGTGCCACCTCCAGTTTGAGTTTTACCAACGAAAATACTGTTGAAGGGAGAAGAGGATCCCCTGAGTTTCACCATATGGACCTGTTAATCTCCACTGCCACTGCCCCCTGGAGGCTGGAGTAACAGCCAGGATCCCCTGTGCTGACAGCAGGAGAAGGGTAGGGACAAGGAAACTAAGCAGAAGATATACACTCCCAGTGGTCTGGAAGTGGGGCTGTATAGTAGAAGGATTCCACATTGAACTGGGAGACATACTGAATAACTGCTCAGAACCTACAGAGTACAAAGAAGACTTTTTTGAAACTCTCAGGGCCAAGGTGTGCTGCCTGCCATGACTCTAGCTGCTATCAAAGTAGCTAAACTGGGCATGGGGATTTGGACCCTCAGGGTTTGGGAGTCTCTTTGCATAACCACCATGCTATCTATCCCCCACCCTGTTTTATCTCTCAGTCAGCTGTGGGCTATTAAGCTAAAAACCCTATTTAGAGTTAAGAAGCCCTCAGGATCACATAGCCTACAGAGAAGAAAAGGAACTTAAGAGGATTTAAAAGCCTCTGTGCTTCAATGAATGGATTGAGATAACATTGAAACAAATGTTAGTTTCCACAATTGTGAAGTGATTAAGTACCTTACTTGACACAAATCAGCCCAATCAGGAGTGGATTGAAAGCACTGGCAGAGAGCCCTCACAGTACATTATAGGCAATGTTTAAACCAAGAACAGTGATTGGAGAAATGAACCAGAACAAAAGCCCAGCTAAATGTCTCCCAAAGGTAGAAACCCATGAGAATGAGAACCACATCCAAACACTAGTTGAGGCATTAGTCACAGAAGTTAGAAAAGCATTGCAAGTAAAGCCATCATAAATGAGTAAAGAGCAAATGAGACTACGAAAGTAAACACTAACTATCTCGAGGTAATTAGAGAGCTGAAATCTGAAATAGCTGAGCTAAGGGCACAACTGGCTAACAAAGCTAATGCAGTATTAGAAGAGTGTAACAAAATAGAGAACACAGAGACGAGAAGTAGCCAGATCGAGGTTGAATGTGAGAAAACTAAGAAAGCAGTGTAAAAGATGTCAAGTAGACATTAAAAGATATTGAAAACAAAAACAAACATATGAGATGGCTTGAAAGGAAATAATATATGCAGCATTGGCTTACCAAAAAAAAAAAAAAAAAAAGAGATGGAGTTTAAGAAAGAATTATAAAGGACACAGTAGCTGAGAACTTTCGTACTCTAGACAACATAAAAGACATAAAACTATGGGGCTGGTGGTGTTGACCTGGTTGAGTGCACATCATACAGTACACAAGGACCCAGGTAGGAGCTCCCAGCCACCACCCGCACGGGAGAAAGCTTTGAAAATGGTGAAGCAGTGCTTCAGGTGTCTCTCTGTCTCATTCCCTGTCTATCTTCTCTGGAGGCATGAGACAAAGGGAGAAACAGAGAGGCAGAGATAAAGTAACTAAGATAAATTTACACAGAGACACAAGAGCACTTCTCAGCACTCTCATGGTGTTAAAAAGGACTGAATTTGGGGCTTGGTGGTTCAGGAATGAAAGTGTTTAGCATAACCATTATGCTAAATTAATGTCTTATCTGGTAAAGGAAAAGAAGAGCTGTCTTAGATTTTTCTTTCATCAACTAATGGTGATTTATAAAATTATCCGTAATAGGTATAATCCACAACACTCCCACTCTGTGTTTTGTGCCCCCAAACCCTGCAGCAATTGCAGCAATTTGTCCCAAAGACACAGACTCTTAAACTTCAGAACAGGCTTCTTTGAATCAGAAAGGGGCCTGGCACCTTGCTATTTCAAAAGCAAAACGTTGGTGCACAAGAATCCATTAGTCAGATGTTACTATAAAAGATGCAGAGTATGGAAAGCTGTTCATTTATAACTATTATATCCAAAACCTAGCCAGGGAAAGTTGAGTAGGATATTGTACTATACTTTATTTCAATGTTTTCTTCTGATTCGGGAACTCAGGACCCCCCAGCCCCAAAATTATTCCGCTCAAAACCACCCATGTCCCTCCCTCTGGACCCATCATGTATCCCCTACAGAACCATTAGTATCCCCCTGGAGACCCCCATGTGTCCCTGTCACAATCCCCTATATTTCCCTCTCATAGCCACCACGCCACTCGATAACTTTCACTCATATCTCCCTTGTAGGAGGTTCCACCCCAATTCAGAACACCCACCATGCTTCCCCCACAGGAATCACTCACATCTCTGCCTCAGGAGCCCCTGTTACAGAAAGGATCCCCAAAGCACAAGACTAGAGACATTTCTTGGTGAAAGAGTGGAGTTTTATTACACTGGTGTATAGGAGATCCAGATCATACTCCCAGAGAGATAAGAGAACAGGAAATCAATCAGCAGAGATTAAGGAAAACAGAGTTCTGGTGCTAGGAATTCTCTAGAGTGGTACCATGCTTATCATATGTTTTTGGACAGGTTTTCCTTTTTGTAAATCAAAATGTATTATATATATATATATATATATATATATATATATATATATATATATATATATATATATATGAAGTAAGCGTCCATGCGGTGGCACACCTGGTGGAGCTCTCTCATTACAGAGCACACAGATCTGGGTTGAACCCCTGGTTCTCACCCACAGGGGCTAAGCTTCACAAGCTGTGGAACAGTGCTCCTAGTGTCTTTATTTTTAATTTCTTTAATGGCTGTAAATGGTTTGTAGATGACAGTAAATACAAGAGTTTGTACATGCATAAAAATTCCCAGTTTTAGCCACCACTAGGTCCTCCTCTGTGTTCATGTTTCAGGACTTGTCCCCTCCTCCCCCAGTCACCTTTGAAACTTTTACTCTGGTGCACTACACCAACTCCAGTCCAAGGTCTGATTAGTGTTTTCTCTCCTGTTCTTGTTTTTCAAATTTTGTCTATGAGTGAGACCATCTCATATGCGTCTTCTGTTTCTGATTTACCTCATTTAACATGAGTCCTTCAAGCTCCATCCAGGATGGGCTGAAAACAGTGACATGACTGTTTTTAAAAGCTGAGTAGAATTCCATTGTGTATAGAGACCAGGCCTTGCTCAGCCACTCATCTGTTGTTGGACACCTAGGTTGCTTCCAGGTTTTGGCTATTACAAATTATGTTGCTATGAAAACAGATAGATGGGGTGACCTGGCTGTGACTAAAGCGTCATTGCATGCCAGTCTTGGCCCCGTTCTGTTTTTGTAAACCTTACTTTGTGAGAGACAGTAAGCTTTACAGTGATTGTGGGACATGGAATATAAGGTAGATGAGCAGTCTAAGTAGAAACTATTTCATTAGATACTTTAAGGTGTCTTTTTAGTTCTTTCTACTTGCTTGCTTCACTTATTGACACAATGCAGATTACTATGAGCTTTTGCTTTCAGATATATATTTTCCCATAACTCATGGATACATGTACATATTTATACCCTATCTCATGGGCCCGGGTGTATATCTAGGTCCTGACGTATTGTTAAGCAGTGTGCCACTCAAAAGGAAGTTAAGGGGTCCTCTGAGCTAGGAAGGGTCTCAGCCAAGTAATGAAGCTGAAAAGTTGACATTCCAAGCCTGAGGTCTTTATCTACTAGGTACTCTTTAACCCCAAGGCACCACCAATTGGCCCACATTTTATGATTTATTTATCTCTTTCTTTTTTTTCTTTTTCACTAGAGCACTGATCAATACTGGCTTATGGTGGTACAGGGTAGTGAATCTGGGACTTTGGATCCTCAGGCAGGAGATTCTCTTTGCATAACCATTATGTTATCTCCTCTTTCCCATTTTATGATTTTCACCTGTGTTCTTTTCAGATTCAACTGGTGTTGCTTTTGGAGATCAAACCTGGGACAGTGGATCCAAGGCTTGAGACTCTATTTGCATAATCATTGTTACCCCCACCCCAGACTCTACCAGAAATTTTCAAATGTGGTAAAGAAACTGAAATACTCTTATTTAAGTTAAATATAGGAATCTTGTAAGGGACAGAAAATATACTTCACAGAATCCACTCTTTGGCAATTCTCATTCTCTTGACAAGGTTTTTTGAGTTACCTAAACAAGGTTTCCTGTTACATTGTAGTGCTGTTTTCTAGTTGTCCATAAATGATCACTCAGTGTGTCTGGATATGTCTGTGATAATGTGGAAAGAGACATAGATTTGTCTGGAAGATGCAGAAAGGTGACTGCAGCAAAATGCCCTCAGATGCCTATATTCAAGTATCCTTAATTCTAAGTGTTCCTCCTTCCTTTCTTTCTTTCTTTCTTTCTTTCTTTCTTTCTTTCTTTCTTTCTCTCTCTCTCTCTCTCTCTTTCTCTCTCTTCCTGTATTACTTTCTCTTGTTTTGTATTACATTTAAAGAAAAGAGTCTGTAACATATCTAGAGTTTCCAGATTCTCTTCATTCTGGGCTTCTTCTAAGCTCCCAAAACCTTCTTTTTCATTTCCGCACACACACACATTTGATATCTGTTTCTTGCTGTCAAGGAGTTCAGGATGCTGCAACTGGATGTTGTCTTTCTTCATCAGACACCAGCTACAACCCACACTTATTTATTTAATTATTTATATTTAACAGGACACTGTGTGCTGGATTGGTTTGAATTTGGATCCTCAATTAGGAAATCCTCTTTGCATAAACATTATGTGATCTATCCCTGACCCACACTCTGGGTTTAGGGACAATCCCTGGGAAATGTCATCTATCCCTACAACCCACCTAGCTATTCCCTTCATCCCCATGACTCTGGGGATGTAGAGACCAATATCTGATTTAGAAAAAAAATTGGAGGTTTGGATTGGATACTGGGCTACCGTGCTAAGTACAGTGTCCCAAGCATTTGAGAGTTTTCCTGTCTTTCCCATGATGCACATTAATTGTTGTGTATTTCATTGCTTGGGAAACAAATCTGGGCAGAGAGAAATTGGAAATCAACATTTTCTCATCAAAATGATCCTAGAGTTCAATGAAATAAATTACACAGAAACATACCTAGTTAATAGAACACTCAATTTTACACAAAGAGTTAGATAGGGATATATACTCTTTAGATAATCTCTTTCTCTCTCCCCCTGCTTACTCCCTTGGTGTATATCTCTTCCTGTTTCTCTCTCTCTCCCTCTCTCACCACTGCTCAATATATATGTACAGGAATTGTTGGAGACCTTAGTCAGCATGCCCTATTTTTACCATAGAATGTCCTCACAGGCTCAGGTTTATGACACACCCAGAGAAAGCTACAGGTATTATGCTTTTACCACAAATCAAAGGACAGTGTGAGAGCAGTGTTGACTGGCATTTAAATCCATTCAAACCATGGCAGATGGGAGAGGGATCACCCCAGATTCTTACTACAGGACCTGAAGTAGAACGTTCTCTGAATTTCCACCCAGAGTTCAGCCTTCCCATTTTTTTTCTCAACTTTTTGTATAGGACATAAATAAATTGAGAGGGGAGGGCATGATAGAGAGGAAGTTGGAAAAACATGCATCTACAAACCTGCTTCAGATGAACCTTCAGGTGGGGATCTGGGCAGTGTAACAGAGATCCCTGCATGGATCCTTGTGCTTCACACTATGTGCTGTTAACCTGCTACAACACTGTCTGCCCCCCACCCACCCACATGCTTAACATTCTCAATGCTTGAGAGTTCTTGACCAGTCCCTGGTCTTTTGATAATAATCTGGCCAATTCTACACCTCAAACTCATGGTTTGAACACATGACCTCAGTAGGCGTATCAACTACAAATGTGACATTTTAGTTAAATGTCAGACATTGAATTCAAAACAGAAGGGGTCTTCTTTGACTAGCAATGTATTTTCTGTTGTGCAAAAATAATTGGAATCAAGGTACAAATGGTCTGTATTTTTTTTAGATAACTTTATTTCTTTAAAGGGGAGGTAGTGTCTTACTGTCTTTAATACAAGTACAAATTTCTCAGTTTTGTGCAAAACATTCTAACCCCAGCCTAGATCCTCCCCCACCTTCTACACAAGGAACAGAATGTGACACCTGCAGAGTCCATTACTTTGGTGCAGTCATGGACCATGTCCAGGATATGTTTAATTACATCAGAGAGAAGAGTTTCCTATGGGACACAAAGATACAATTTAGAGCCACACTCTGAGACAGGTCTGCAAATGTAATGCCCTGTCAGTAGGGCCATCTCCCCCAATGGTGATGGTCTCTTTTGTATCTGTGTTAGTGTCACTCTGAGGATGACCACTGGGGGGTATCAGGTTGCAGGAAGAGTAGCTGGAAAGAAATGTATGTTTATAGGGACCATGTTCTGGAGTTTCCATTCATTTAGCTGAGGGTTCTTCCATTGTGCCCTATCCCCTGAGGACCACAAGGTGCTCACTTAAGGTCTCCTGACGCTCCAGCCTCCAGACCCCATCAATTCTCCCTGCTCAGAACTCTAAAACCTTCTTTCAGGATTTGCCCTTTCCTCCTGCTTAGGACTCCATGTCTTCTCCCTTAGCACCCCTAGGACTCTTGAAGACCCCTATACCTATTAAGAGCCTCATGCCTCATCAACAGACCCCCCCATTATCCTTTGGAAAAATCCCATATCCCTCTTAAGTACATCCCAGTTGTTCCCCGCAGGACTCTCATGACTTCCCTCAGAACCGAACAAGTTTCCTGCTCAGTACCCCATCACTCTCAGGACCGCAACATGCCTCCCACTGAGGACCCTTCATGTGTCTCCTCAGAACCTCCCACGTCATGCCCCCAATGGTCCCCACTTCCCCTCAGGACCCTCCACGGCTCTCCTCAGGACCCCATGTGAGAGTGAGGACCCCAGGGCAGCCAGTACCCCAGGTTGACGACCCCACACAGGACAGGCAGATTCGGCATCATCTAAGTTGATTTCCCACGTCTATGCTCGACCGGACCTGCCAATATACACGGATATCTTTGCCCACCCTGTCCAACGCTTGACGTCTCATCACCCAATCTGGTCCCCTCTGCCTACACTGAACTTCTCTGTTCCAGACTCTTGGAAACAGAGTTGTCAGTCATCTGAGGTAAAGAACAAACACCTCATCACAGACCCCTGCAAGTGTCAACCCGGCTTTGACCTAGCACGTTATGATTGGGCCCTCCTCAATCGCTATCGAACAGGCCATGGCCGGTGCGCTGCTATGTTCCATCGACGGGGAGCCAGAGATGACCCTAACTGCCCCTGTGGCTACAGACTGACTATGACCCACATAGTCAACGACTGCCACCTCTCCAGATTCAAAGGAAGTCTCGAAACTTTACATCAGGCTCAACCTGATGCTGTTGACTGGCTATGGAAGAAGGGCAAATGCTAGAAGAAGAAGGACAGGCAGAGGTTGCTGTGAGGACACTGGAATGAATCCGGACCTTTAGGAAAAACTCTGAATCTGGGGACTGGGTGGGTTTCATTGGTTCCCTGGGCTCTGGTGGGGGCTGTGTCACATGACAAGGACTCTGGCTCTACCCAGACACCATGTACCCCAGATCCTGACTGGACTCAGCCTCTGCTCCATGTCTCATGACTGTTCCCATGGGCAGGGCGCTGCCTGGGCCACGGGGCCCTTCTGGGGACGCTGCTGCTCACAGTCCCCTCACCTCACTGCACCTGCACTGTGCAGGCCCCGCTGCCCGAGCCTCTACAGTTCCCACAACTCCTCTTTGTATTTCCTTCTCCATGTTTTATGAATGGGTCCATGGTGGTTTACCTGACATCTAATATACATGTCCACTGATGTCATTGTCTGGGGATATGATTTCATGGCTGGAAAAAAGCCTAGGAAGCTGTATCAGGGAAGAGAATAGCTTCCAAATATCTGAAAGGTCTATAAATATTGACTGTAGACCACATTGATTTGATCTGAGACCCACATTCAACTTGGGAGTATATGTAACCTCTGCGTCCCTTTAGGTCTGAACTCACATTCTGTGGCCATGAATAGGAACATTCCAAGCTGCCCTAATTTCTGGACCCATCTTCCAGATGGGTGGTAGATAGAGTTTGTTATCCAGCCACTTTTCAGAGGATGGAACATTCTCTACCACATTGAGGGCAAGGTCCTATGGTTGCCCACAAAGGGGTCTACTGTGTTGTTCTTGATGGACATGACAAGTGACTATAGAGAAAGAGATCTATTCGAGGTCTAGGCTCCACATGTCTGTGTGGGAATCTCAGGACTCCCTGACTAGGGCCCCAGAAGATGGGGTGGCCTGAGAGTGACTAAAGAGTAGACTAAAGAGTTCTTACAGGCTCTTCCTCCCTCTCCACACATCTGCTTCAGCATACACAACTCCCATTTCTCTTCTTGCAAAGATAAAAGCTCTGGCAGTTGGGTCAAGGAGCCAGTAGCTTCAAAATGAAGTGTTGGACTTTGAAGCATGAGCTCTCAAGTTCTGTCACCAGCATCACATGTGTCAGAGCAATGCTCTCATTCTTTCTCTCTTCACCATTAAAAATGTTTTATTTTTCATTAGAGAAGTTATGGTGCATTTTTGCATAAAACACAAATATACGTCCTGACATTTCTGACAACCTAATATACATGAATGTGGAAGATAGCATAATGGTTATGTGAAATACTTTCATGCCTGAGGTTACAAAGTCCCAGATTCAATCCTCCACACAGCTATAAACCAGAGATGAACAGTGAGTGCTCCAGTCCCTCTCTGTCTGATACAATTAAAACAAAGAAAATAGATTTATTTGTCATTTATTTAAAGAAATAAAAGATAAAAGCTGTGTTCCCCTACTCCTCACCCATCTTAATCTCTTCTGTCCATTTAAGTATTTCAGACAGGCTCCCATCCCATCTCCACACATGGGGACCACCTCATCATCCTTCCAATGCCTGGCCTCTTCCCCAAACCTGCCTCTCAAACTATATTCACAGGTCACACATAGCCCAAAAAATTACCCGTCCCTTTGACTATAACATGTGGTGGAGTGTGTTACCCTTCTGGAACAATATTGCCATCGGAAAATTGCATTTCTCATCCTAATTCCCAGAGAGAGGCCCTTCCAATTAGTAGTAAAGTTAACCCTAAAATTAGAGTATTTTATTTGTTCCAACTCTACGATCTGGATTGGTGGAATTGAGAGACTCCTAAAAATTCAGATCCCATACAGTTGATTTTAGCCAATACAGATAGGATCTTTAGGGTGGGTCTTAGGGAATCACACCCTAGGCCTTTATAAGATCTGAGTTGGGTCTCACATACTGGTAGAAGCAGACAGGAGCAGACACATCTCTGCACTCTGTGACCTCCAGGCCTCCTGCCCATATCAGAGCAGAGGCAGTGTGGAATCTCTGCAGATTTGGACCAGGCCTCATCCCTACACTCCAGAGCCTCCAGAACTCCAGACCTTCATCAGAGCAGAGAAAGTTACTACTCTCTGTTGATGTAGGAGTAGACCCTCTAAGAAGACAGACAACCTAAATAAAAATGAAGGTGAGTTAGCAGTAACCTTCCATATTTGCCTCTGGGAATATTTTTTCTTCATTAAAAAATGTATATTGGGTAGGTAGCATAGGATGATGAAACAGTCATGCATACCTGATTTTGCAATGTACACTGATCAATCCCACAAAGCTGAGCAAAATTCCGGTAAAAAAAAAAGGAATAAAAAAGAAAAGGTACAGGAAAAAGTGTCTAATCCTCTGGGAGGTGTTTAATGTATAAGCATTTGGTCCTGATTTTTAGACCCTGCAACTCATAGGCCTATCACGTTTTGTTTTCTTTCTAATTATCATTAATAAATTAACCTTTTTATTTAAGCTAGAGAGATATCTCATTGTGTAGCATAGCGCTTGAAAGACATCAAGTACTAGAATATCTCCCCACTCTTCGTCTCTCTCTCACTCTTCATCTCACCAAATGAGGAAAAAGTATAGCCTGGGATATTAAAAATGTTCTTGGAAAGGGGATCAGTGAATTAATTGCACATGGAGTGAAGTGTAGAGACCTGCTCAGGATCCTGATTTGAGTCCCTGATGCCCCCCAGCAGTGAGTGTCGCTTCCTAAGTGGTAAATCAGAGGGTTATCTTTCTCTCCCCCTCCCATTTTCTCTCTGTCCTATCCAATAACAACAGGGATAATAACAACAATAAACAATAAGGGCAACAACAGGGAAAAAATAGCCTCCAATGCCACTGAGTTCCAGTGTAGGTACTGATCCCCAGGGATCACGCTAGAGAATAAGAAAAAAAAAAAGTCTTGACACCAGAAAAAAACAGTAATCAAATAATCGTTGAAGGGATTAGCTTCGTTGGCAGACATACAGGCTTGGATAGCCTGAGGCTCCCAATTAGATCCCCAGCACTGCACGTACCAAAGTAATATACTTTTTATATAAAAAAAAGAAAAAGAAAGAAAATGTGTGGCCTGGGGCAGAGAGCTGACTCACTGAGTAGGGCATTCTCACAGCTTAGGTTCAAGTCAGGGCATCACAGGGGTGTGCTATGGAAATGGAAGAAGCCCCAGTGCTCCTCTACCCTAGAGTTACCTGAAAAAGAAAGGCTTGAGAGTTGTGACATTACTCCTGTAGGAGACTTTGGCCTGGGGGATGACAAAGAAAAATAAAATGACCTGAAGCCTGTCCAGAGCCATTTACAGCATCAAAGTCTCACTAGGAAGACCCAAGACTGCTTTGGAACCCCTTGCAGCAAACCTCACTTGTTTGCTGCTTTATGAGCAGTAGTCTGAGCTGCTGTGAAACCTTCTATACTTTCTTTCATTATTTCCTATTTATTTATTTATTTATTTTTACCAGAGTATTGCTCAGTTTTGACTTATGGTGGTGTTGGCCAGGGAGGGGTTGAATATGGGACTTAGAGCCTCAGGCTGGAGTCTCTTTGCATAACCACTTAACTCTCTCCCTCACACCTGAAAATTGGTTCAGTACTCCTTAGCCCAGAGCAGAAGGGATTAACATAATGGAGCATTCTGTTTTCACAAGGCTCTCTGGAGGAGTTTCAGCAATGTTCTGCTTTGCTGGCATCTTTTAAATTCATTCATTATATTATGTAATATCATGTCATATCATATCATATCATATCAATTATGAGAAAGATAGGAGAGAAAGAACCAGACATCACTCTGGTAAATGTGTTGTTAGAGATTGAACTCAGGATCTCATGCTTGAGAATCCAATGCTTTATAAACTAGACCAAATCCTGAACTAGACCACTAGACTTCTTATTTTCTACACATAGACTGAAATGGAGCATGTTTGGGCCAGCAAAACAGCTCACTGACAGTCCACTGCTTTTCCATATCTGTCATCCAGGTACAAGACCTTCCTTTACCACATTGAAGGAAAGTTTGGTCTTGTCATTCTGCCTGAAATAGGCCAACCTGAGTGGGAAAATCGTTCAGAGAGCATCAACCACAAAATCTGTTTGATTTGTACTTTCATTTCTATAATGGGTTAAATTATTTCATTACTCATAATCCAATCATGAAGGCATTTTGATGGGTGTGTGAAATAGCAAAGTAGTTATGCAAAGAGTGTGTCATACCTGAGACTCTGAAGTCCCTCCTTCAATCCCCTGCACCACCATAAGCCAGAACTGAGTAGAACTCTGGTTTCCAGAAATGGTAAAAACAACATTTTGACTACATAAATATTAACTTTCTCTTTCCCTTTTATGTAGGAAGAGGTATTTCAGACTGAATCTATTTCCCACAAAATGGAAGGAGAGGAGAAAGAAAAAACCCAAGAAACAGAAAAGACTTCAGGTACTGTGTTCTAAGTCATATGTGTGTGTGTGTGAGTGTTAGACACAGCTTTCTCAGATCAGCTCCATCATATGCCTGATCTAATTTCCTCTTGGCGGCTCTGGCCAAGTGCAGTTCTAGTAGAGGGGTCATCTCAGTGTCCTGGAAGCTCTCTGGCACTGTCTCTGAGCCTGTGTGGGGAAAAGACCAGGAGGCAGTGCCAATACCTTCTGGGACTGGGATGTCAGCTCCACAGTCTCAGAGCACTTTGAAACATTAAATGAGCGTTTGGGTGGTGGTGCACCTAGTTAAGTGCACAAAGTACTATGCTCAAGCACCCACACAAGGAACCAGGTTCTCCCACTCCCCACCTACACCAGGGATGCTTCACAAATGGTGAAGCAGGGCCCCAGGTGTTCTGTCCTATAGAATAAATGTAAACAAGAAAGAAAGAGAGAAAGAAAGAAAGAAAGAAAGAAAGAAAGAAAGAAAGAAAGAAAGAAAGAAAAGAAGAAAAAAGGGAGATGGAAAGAACGAAGCAGCTTCCAGGGGCAGTGATTCATAGTGATGGCACTGAGCACCAATGATAACCCTAGAAGCAAACAAGAAAGAAAGTGATCAAAGACAGAAACATTGACTGAACCATGATTATTCTCTTGCTGCTAATGTCTATATTGTCAGGCATGGACCTTGAGCAAGGTTTAGACACACACTGCTCTCTCCTATCCAGGGGCTCTGCCTTAGGCAGATTCTTAATCCTGATCTTTGCTGGGAGCATAGTTGGAGCAGTTCCCAAGAACTGAGTAAAGGCAGGTCTGGGCTTGAGTATTGAAAGAGGGTCTCTGAGGAACCTCGCAATTCAAAGGTGCACTGAGTGATGTGGAGTCGTCCCAATTTCTCCATCCTTTTAGGTGCCTCCCCCATTGCGGGGAATATTGTTCCAACTTGGAGTCAAGCTGATATCGGGATTTTCCTGGAAGAATGGGAGTCCCTCAGAAAGCAAGGGCATCTGAAGTACAAGATTGCAGCCCTCGTCATTTCCCGGAGACTGGGTATGAGAGGCATCATGAAGAGCAAAAGAGAGTGTTTTCTCATGTTGAAGAACATGGCTGATATGTATTGGACTGTCAACAATGCCAACAAGAAGCCAAGGAGCCAGCCCTTACCGTGTCCATTTGGAGACGTCCTGAAAAGGATCTTGGAATACAGAAGAAAGGAGGATCCCTCAGGTGTGTGCCTTCTCTGCCTTAGATGGCCTTGAGGGAGGGATTGCAGCCAGCCAGGCTCACATACTCCCTGCGGAGCTCAGAGCTGGGAGCTAACCTATGCACAACTTCCCCCTGCATCAGCAGAGAGAACAAGATATTCTCAGGGCCTCCAGTTTCTTATTTGACTAAGGCCCTAGGACATATATTCCTGGACTGACTGAGCTGGATAGGACCCCTAGGTCCAGTGAGTTCAAGGGTTGGTGGTCGGGGTTGGGGGGTGATGTCCTCATGTGTTTGCAGGTGCCATTGATCTCTCTCTCTCTCTAGATCCTCTCTGTGCAGAAGGGGTCTCACTGACTCCTTCTCCTGATCTCCAGCCTCCTGAGTACCAGGTCTTATATCCCTCTGATGGCCAGTTGTGGTCCCCACAATATGTGAACAACCAGCTGTGGACCCCACACTATGTGGGTGGACAGCAGGTGTTCCCACAAAATATGGATGTCCAGCGGTGTTCCCCACACTATTTTGATGGCCAACTGTGGTTTCCACAAAATATGGGTGCCCAGCAGTGTCAACCACAATATGTGGATGGCCAGCTATGGTTCCCACAAATTATGGGTGCTGAGCAGTGTTCACCACAATATGTGGATGGCCAACTGTGGTTTCCACAAAATATGTGTGCCCAGCAGTGTCCACCACAATATGTGGATGGCCAGGTGTGGTTCCCACAAAATGTGGGTGCCCAAACCATGGTGCCCACAATTTGGGATGTGCACAGGAGTTCACGTACCCTCATGGAAGCCCCAGGAAGTGGCTCCAACGAGCCAACACTTGGTTCCTGCCATCCTCCCGACTGCCTCTGATCCCCAGTGGTCATCCTCTACTGACACTAACATAGATACAAATGAAAGCATCAACATCTAGGGAAGATTGTTCTACGGACCAAGCACTGGACTTACATGCCATGTATCAGTATGGCTCTGGCTTGTCTCTTTCTGTGTCACTGGAAACTCTTCTCTGGAACTTGGACTGGGTTTGGTATATTACACTAAAGTAAAGAATTTTGGTGGGGTGTGGCATGAGTCTTGAGGTGGGGGCTTTCAGGTCCTGGTGCAGGATGCTGGAGGACCGAAGTTCAGTGGGAGAATATTTTACAGAAAACTGACAGTTTACACATATAACAACAACTGCATTTTCTTTTCTATGTAAACTAGTAATTTCCCCAATAAAAAGATAAATCAGTCTAAAACATAACAGACAGACAATTTCCCTTTATGTTTGTACAAAAACAGTGAGTGTATTGCTACTCAGTCGTGGCTTCTTCCTTTCCAAGGACAAGGGAAATGGTGGAGCAATATTTGCCTTTTTTCTCTCTCCCAAGAAAAGAAAAATAAAACATTGGAACTGGAATCTTTGTTAGCAATACTGCACCACTGTGAGCATCTGGGCTCACTCACCACTACTGCATTGAGAAATAGGACAATTCCAGTAGCCAGGGACACAGCTCAGTCACGGACCAAATCTCTATTGATGAGCGGGGATGCAGTGCATCAATCAGTCTCTCTTCATTAGAAAATCCTGTCCTTTATGTCTCCTGAGGCGGAAGTGTAAGGAAAACTTTCTATGTAGGATATTGGGTGGGTAGAAGGAAAAAATGGGTGAACCAGAGGTGATTAAACGGTGTAAAACAGGATGTGACTAGGAGAGGGGGCAGTGTAGAAAGAGGGCATGAACCAGTGGGGATTAAACCAGTGCGGGACTCAAACAGAACAATAAACCACAAATAGACCGCAACGTTAAGCAATGCTAGTGAACCTAAGGTGATGATCAAAACAGAAGGGGTCTTAGAAGAGAGAATTAGAAGCAGACCAACATAGAAGAGATCCAAAAGTTTGTAAATGTGTTCTCAGAATGCATTCTCATCACCTTTAATAGAAATGGCATTTTCCAGTTTCATGGAAATATGCTCTGCTCCATTCTTCTCTCTCTTGCTCGGAGGGTGGACCTCAGTATTTCTGAGAAGGCAGACTCTTGTTTCAAGCCTAAAGTTCGCATTTAAGAAATACATTACATACTGGATAAATTAAATTAAATTTAATTTGGCGATTACAAGTTTGGGCAAGTGTGACCTATGAAAAGTGTTCTAATGTCTGGAAAACAGCAATAAAAAGAATCCAGATCATCTTATTTAAACACCATCTAGTTTAGAAGAGCCCCACCCTTTTCAGGTGGGGAGGGGGTGTGTCTTGGGATGCCAGGAGGAATTCTTATTCTTAATCCTTTGACAGGGGTAGTGAGACTAGGTGAAGTCCTTGATTTACAATACAGGAGAAAGGCAATCAATGTTTATTGCAATTAATCCACCAATACGACAGTGATCCATGGGTCTGCAAACCATATGTGCTCTGCATCAACGATTACAGAGTTCAGGGACAGACAAATAACTCACTCAGATAGCATGTCCTTTGCCATGTGCATGACGCAGTTTCACACACAGTGTTCTGAGAAAAGGTTTTGCGATGGTATCTGTTTTTCTTCTTTTCTTACTCGTGTAAAAAAAAAAAAACTTATGGCAGTGTGCGAGGGCAGGCATGTCTTGGAGTGGCTTCTTCCAAGGCCATGGTGGCAGTGGGCATGTGCGGTGACATCAGTGGCAGCAGAGAGTGCCAGGAAAGCTGTTGTGTTCCTGCTTCGTCTTTCCCTTCCCAGGTCGCTGGAAGAGGCCTAAACAGGACTGGTTGTGATCCCCATTCCATTCCCCGCCCCATGTACCTACCCATACCTCTCAAACCATGTGCTAGAATGTCCCAGCCCAGATATGGATTGTGGACAGCACAAGATTATGTCCCAGCAGAAAAATGTTCAAAGCAAGCTGTACTAAAGAAGAAGGACATGATCACAAGATTGCATCTAAAGATACCTTAATACCTTCCTGCAATCTCTGTAGGACACAAATGTTAGACCCTAAGACCTTCAAGCCACACTTTGAAATCAAGAATCCTAAGACTCTACTTCCTCCAGAATTGGCTGATGGTCAGGCATAAAATCATTTATGGGTGAATTCATAACACCGTGAACTGCATTATCACTGAGAGTTCTCACAGTCTGTGCAGCTTGTCGACTCATACAAGACACAAACCCTTTTAATGCAACCCTTTTAGACAAATCACATTCTCAGTTATCCATCTGAGAATACCTACTGGAGAGAACCCCTATGAGTGGAAGAGGATTTGGAAATTTTTTTTCATTTATTTAAAAAAGGAGACATTAGTCTAGGCTTTTGAGAGAGTCCGCATATCAAATACACAGCCTATATATTTAAAAGACTCAGTCTGTGTTTTAAAAACTTCAAGACATACAATTAATTTTTCCCCTCTCATATTAATTAACTAGTGATTTCTATGACTACACTTTACTAGGAGTGTACATAAACACCATTCTCACCACCAAAAGACTGTGTCCCATCCCACCCACCGGTCCAGGAAGCTGAATGTCTACCCCTCACCACAGGGTTTTTACTTTGGTGCCCTACTTTCAATTTAGTCAGTTCCTACTTTTAGTTTCCCTTTCAGATCTTCTTTCTCAACTTCAAAAGCAACCAATGGCACAGCTATCTACAAGATACTGGGTACTATACAGCAAACCCTAACAAAAGGGCTTTTCAAAGTTAACCCAATTACCAAATAATATGATGATAACATTAACTATCCATTGTCTTTTTGAAACCTAAGACAGCAGGAACCTCACATCTCCACTCTAGAGCCTATATTTCCCCCAGTCCTGGAAGGTTAAGATAGGGCCCACTTTCCTGCCTGCCTCTCCCAATCCATATCAAATAATATTGCATCAGCCGATCACAATCTAATCAATGCAAGGATTGCCACCTCAACATGCTTGAGCTCAGACTGTGTCCAGCGTCTTCATGTGTGGAATGACAACCCTTCAGCTTCATTACTTGGGTGAGACCTTTCCTTGCATACTATTCTCTAATTCCATTCCAGGTGGTTCACTTTCTAACAAAGTCCCCAAACCTAAATATAGACCAGGTTCTGTAAGAGAGAGAGCATATGTTCACATGTATCCACAAACTAGTGCAAAATATATACCTGAAAGCAGAAGTACACTAGAGTTTGCAGTGAGTACCCCCCCCCCCGACACTTCCTTTCCACTACTCCAAGCTTTGGGTCCATGATTGCTCAACAATTTGTTTGGCTTCATATGTTAACTCTCTTTTCAGTCACCGCCGCCGACCTCCCAACTGGGGCCTCAGCAGGCCGATCCAGGGAGAATGAGACTTATAGGTGGGAGGTGGATTCGGCGCGACAGACAACACTGAGACACATGAGTTTCAATGCTGCTGCAATCTTTTACTGATATAGAGATTCTTTTTATAATAGCATAACAAAGAAGCATAAATCAAAAGCTGGCCAAGTCAGTTGACCACAAAGTACGCAGGGTACATTTTTTATAAGTAACACAGACAGGAGGAACTGAAGGCATACAACTACCATCAAAACGAAAGCACAGCCATACTGTTCTTTCATGGGTTATTAACCACATCCCTTTGGTTTCAGACAAAAGTCAATTTATCAGTAAGAACTAAATGCTTTCACTGCTCTCATTTATCCAAAGGGCTATTCTTTCTCCTTCCAAGCACTGGACCTTAATACCCAGAATAGGGGAGGCACTAGTGGGAACACGGCGTCTTGCTCTGATCCTTATGCCAAGCTCCCTTTCCTATAATCTACCTAAGACAATATGCAGGTGCATTTCAGGGTTGCTATGTAACATGTTTCCTGAGAAAGCTAAAGGACCATTGTCTGTATGATTGAATGTAATATTTCTGAGAATAGTGCTCAACCTGGATAGCCAAGTCATTGGGGCTTGAAGTGCTGGGATTTACTGTTGCAAGGGGCTTTTCATCCAGTGGGGTCCCATCTGGAATGTCCAGACTAGACTTGGGGGGTTGCACTGTAAGCGTCTCCGGAGTCTCCTGGACATTCCCTGGGTGGCCTGCATAAAGCATGATAAACAACAACAGTAAGCTTTCAGAAGCGAAACCAAGTCCACCTAGCCATCCAAGGCCTTTCCGCCAACCGGGAGACCCAGGGATCCGTCCACACAAATATCCAGGCTTCTGTCCACCACCTATCTTGGGTACGGTCTTCCGTACAGGAGCTTGTAAGGCCCCTGTCCGGTTCCCTAACCAGGTCACCCGCACTGTTTTGTCACACCGCGGTCGTGGCCTGCCTATCTGG
Organism: Erinaceus europaeus; assembly: GCF_950295315.1. Taxonomy (NCBI): domain Eukaryota; kingdom Metazoa; phylum Chordata; class Mammalia; order Eulipotyphla; family Erinaceidae; genus Erinaceus; species Erinaceus europaeus. The sequence goes on from NC_080170.1 coordinate 12,754,087, forward strand.
CCAGACAGGTGTGGCAAGTCACCAGGTTCCAGATGTCATCAGGATGCTGGCCAGGCTTCCTTGGAATGAAGACTCAACCAATGTGTCCTGGAGCTCCGATTCCCAAAAGACCCACCCTACGGGGGAAAGAGAGAGGCAGACTGGAAGTATGGACCGACCAGTCGACGACCATGTTCAGCGGGAAGCAATTGGAGAAGCCAGACCTTCCACCTTCTGCAACCCACAAAGACCCTAGGTCCATGCTCACAGAGCGATAGAGAATGGGAAAGCTATCAGGGGAGGGAATGAGATATGTAGATTGGGTGGTGGGAATTGTGTGTAGTTGTACCTCTCCTACCCTCTGGTTTTGTTAATTTATCCTTTCTTAAATATATGATAAATTAAAAAAAACGAGACATTATCAAATCCATAGGATAAGAGGGGTCAAACTCCATACAATTCCCACAACCAGACTTCCGTATCACATCCCTTCCCATGATAGCTTTACCGCTTGGGGGTATGGACCCAAGGTCATTGTTGGATGCAGAAGTGTGAAGGTCTGGATTCTGTAATTGCTTCCCGGCTGAACAAGGTCTTTGACTGGTTGATCTATACTGCGAGGCTGCCTCTCTCTTTCCCTAGTAGGTTGGGTCTCTGGGGAAGTGGAATTTCAGGACACATGTCGGGGTCATCTGTCCAGGGAATTCTCATAGGCATCATCCTAGCGTCTGGAACCTGGTGGCTCAAAAGAGAATTAACATACAAAGCCAAACAAACTGTTGAGCAGTCATGGACCTAAAGCCCGGAATAGTGCAGAATAGTGTTGGGGGTACTCACTGCAGACTATTGTGTACTTTTGCTTTCAGATATATGTGTTGCTCTAGTTTATGGATACGTGTAAGCATATACTCTATCTCACAGGACCTGTCTGTATCTAGGTTGTGGGACTTTGTTAGGACGTGAACCAGCTGGAATGGAATTAGAGAATACTATGAAAGAAAAATCTCAAACAAGTAATGAAGTTGAAGGGTTGTCATTCCCCACATGAAGTCTCTGGACAGAGTTTGAAGTGAAGCATGCTGAGGTAGTACTCACTGTGTTGACTAGTTTGGGATCGGCGGATGTAATATTATTTGGTATGAATTGAGAGAAGCATGCAGAAAAGTACGCCCCATGCTAAGGATCCAGAACTGGGGGACATACAGGCTCTATAGTGGCAATGTGAGTTTCCTGCTGTCTAAGGATTCAAGAAGACAATGGATAGTTACTGTTATCATCACATTATTTGGTAATTGTCTTAACTTCTAAAAATCCATTTGTAAGTATTTGCTGTATAATACCCAACAACACCATAATTTATGTCCTTTGAAATTCTTTGTATATATCTGTGCCACCCGTTGCTTTTGTTCTCGGTGGTCAAGAATCTTGAGAGAGTCAACATATCAAACCCAGCCTATGTATTAAAAAGACTCAGTCTGTGCTTTACAAAGCCCAGCCATGCCAGACCTTGCAAGGTTCATGGGAATTGGTCTCTGACCGTGGCTCAGCTGTCCCCACCATGCACAAACCCACGCCCCACTTCCACTCCATCAGCCCTGGGCAGGCTCCTCCCCTGCAGGCTGTGGCAGTTTGAAGCAGCTTGGGCACAAAACCCTCAGATCCCATGCTGCTATTTCTGGGCCCCCATCACCTACCCTCCAGCCCTGTCTGCTCCTGGACTCTCTGGTAAAAGCCACAGCAGGGACTTCATATTCCTGAGGGACCTTTCTGTCTTAAACCCGTGGAGGCCATTTGAAGGGATCCACATGCCCTGGAGCAGTAGCCTGGCACATGAATTCCCAATTCTTGTTCCTGACTCACACCCAGCAAGCCTTTTCCTCCATGAAACTGGCACCTTGATGGCAGCATGCCCCAGGAGATCTTATCCACGTGGAACCTGGTGCCCAGCCCCTGGCGATTCCACAGGCACTCAATGTCCACTTGTGACTTGGCGAGTTCCCAAAGTTGTCCTAGTCATGTCTTCTTGCATTCTCAGGTGATCTTCTTTGCTATTCCTATGTGACTGGGGAGTGGTGAGTAACACAGCTGCTGCTGCTTTGTAGCCCCACCTCCAGAAATCTTACAAGTGTCTTTCTATCTTTCTCCATCCACCCTTCCATTTAAACTTCTGTCTGTATCAGTAGGAAATAAGTAGATAGTTATAATCAAGCAAGTCCAGAATTCAAGTAAATAAAAAAGAGGAAAGCCATGTCCCAACCTCCACAGCTATCTATGCACGGCCTTCCATGGGCCTCATCCTTGGAAGCATCACCCCAGAAGCACTGGATCCTCGAGTCTGTAGAGCTGAATTGACTGAGAGTGTTCTGGGTCATCATTGCCCCTCTCCTAATGTCTGGTGTTACTGAGTCATCTACACACAATGGATCATGTACTAAATAAGTAACCTTTGTGTAAAATATTGTAGGCATATTTGAAGGCAACATATTGAATCTTCTGGACTTCTCCCGAATTCTTGAATTCTCTAATGTTTGTCTAGAATGATACTGATCATCTATTACAGGAAACAAGTGTTGAAACCCTACCTAGCCATGGTACTTGACACCTTCAATTGAGAGATTTAGTGGCTGGTAACTGTCTGGCAGTTTACTGGTTGTGGCACAAACTCCAGTCTGTTTTACAAACAAAAAGACTGCCTAATGGAAGAGAGGACTCCCCTAAGACTCACCTAGTACAAATGTGAGTCTCCATTGCTACTGCCCTCAGAGGCTAGAGCACCAGGTTGGAGGCCCTGTGCTGACACCATGCGACAGGGAACTGACCTGGAAACTCAGAAGATCTACACCTTGGTGGTCTACTGGTAGTGCTGTGTGGTACAAACCTTTCCACATTGTTCTCCTCATGAGAACATAGTTAATAGTTGTCCCAGAACCTACAGACTATAAAATGGAGTGTTTAGAAACTCACAGGGGCACCAATGTTGCCTGGCTTGGCAGAGAAGCTGAGTTGATCCTGGAGCTTTGGATACTTGGGGCGTCAGAGTCTCTTTGCATATCTCTCCCCAACCCTGCTTTATCTCCTGATCATGAGTGAAAGATTAAGCTAAGTAGCCACTTATAGTTTAAAATTCTTCAGGCTCCCTTTGTCTACAGGGAAGAAAAAAACAAAAGGGCTTCTGGGATTATTAAAATTAACTGAAATAATGTTATACATGTGCAAACTATGGTATTAACCGTTGAATGTAAAACATTAATTCCCCAATAAAGAACTTTTTTTTTTAATGGGACACAGGTGAAAGGTGGGTGCTACTGCCTGACAGCCACTGTTGGCAGCATGGCCCATTAGCAAAAGAGTAAATGTCTTGCTTCAACTTCCTAAAAAAAGAGCCAGAAGAAACTCTGACTTTGATGTAATGAGCAGGAGCTAGAGAAGCATGGAATAAAAGAATAATTTAATGATGAAAAAGTCAAAAACCAAGATGTTGGGGAGTAGTGGGAGTGTGTTTCCTGGGGAGGTTGACTTTTTCTCAGCCATCAGTGGACTTGACAAAAATTCAGATAGTCATGAATACCTAGGCTCTACCAACAGCTCTGAAATCTCCACACTGGGAAATCCTTTTAGGATCTGATAGGTTTGGCTTGATATCCTGCACTCAGAGAAAGACTAGGAGATCCACACTGGGAATTCTGGGAGGAGGGATCACATTTGTGTTTTGAGACAGGAAACAGAATCTAGCATTTTCACTCTGAAGACCCAGACACTTAGACATTTCTGTGGTATCGCTTTTCAACTGCTGTGAGTAATGGGAACCAGCAAGGGCTTGCAAGCATACAGACCAATATAACTCTCTGCAGACCCTGAGCGGAGGCTTCAGACATTCACACATTCCTCTGAGCTCCTGCTGCCCAGGCTTGATCACTCTGGGTCACTTCCTCTGTCTGTGTAATTCTTGTCCCTGCGGGGCTGACAGAAGGTGGCACTCTGGTGGATTGTTTTAAAATTCCTTGGAGAGATAAACACATGCACACGCAGATGCGACTCCATATGTTCTAGATCAGTTTTGAAGAATTCAGTGTGATTTGCACCTTCAATTGAAAGATGGTTGGTCTTTGATTTTATTATTTATTGATTTATTCATTTACTTATTTATTTTAGAAAATGTCGGTGAGTTTTCAAATTACTTGCTCGCAGAATAACAGCATGAGATAGGAACTCCGGGGACAGCAATATTATTCAGGTATTTATCTTCTAAGTCCTGTATCTTTTTCAGGAAGGTTTAATCATATAGTGAATATTCTAGGGGTCACTGTGTACCTTCAGTGCCTTGGGAGCTCTCAGTCACTGCCCACATACCAGGGGACATGAACATAGGGTAGAAGGCTCTTGGCCTTGAGATGGAAAAAGCCTACAAGGAGAGTCCTCCCAGAAAAGAGGAAGCACAAGTGAGCTCTCAGTCAGGATGTCTGCAATGTCAGTCATGGAACTGGAGCGGAGTCCAGACCGAAATGGTTCCTCACTGTCCAGAGAGACTGTGTGTTGGAGGGAGGTCTCTAGTTAAGGCCACCGAAGCCCTCAACTTCTCTGGTCAGGGTCTCTGAACTCTCTAGCACTGCGGATATTCTACATTGGCCCAATGCGTCCAGGGAGGGGCTCAGAAAATGCTCTTGTTCATGTGACTGACGCTAATTGCTCCCTGTCCCCTCTCCTTGCAGGGCACCCTCTTGTCTCCTGAGACCTGGAGATTCCTGGCTTCTGTTATGAGTGGGTGTTGCTAGCCAATGAAGAACTGAGAAGCAGGCACTGGAAATCAGCCAAAACCATCAGCCAGCGGCTCAGGGGCAGAGGCATCCTGAAGAGCTCCTTGCAGTGTCAGCACATGCTCATCCATGTGAAGGGGCTGGGCTGAGACACCCAGCAGCCCAGCACAAGCTCAGGAGACAGCCATGGAGCTGCCCCTGTCAAGATGCCCTGGACAGACTCCTGCAACAAAGCAGCATCCACATCTTCTCAGGTTGGTATCTTCTCTGTCACTGGGGCTTGCACTGTCCTACTGAGGCAGCAGCTGGCCTAGCATCCACACTCCCTTAGCAGGCAGAGCTGGGTTCTGTGCCTGCCCATTGCTTCCTCTGCTTCCAACAAATCCTGGAAGCTCTTTTCGGGTTTCCTGGGTCCTCCTTCTGCCTCAGCCAGGTGCCCCCTGTAGTATCCTCAGGGCCCTGCTCCTGGCCTGGCTCAAAGAGACATGGCTCATGGGGCCACCTGGGGAGGGAGCAAGTGGGCACTGAGAAAGGATGTGGGTGATGTCTGACTGATGTTTCCTGCCACTCTTCTCTCTTCCTCAGTTCCTCCATGGGAGTTTGGACTCCAGCACCATCCTCCATGCATCAGCACATCTAAAACCCAGGACCAAGGCTCTGCCAGAACTGAGCCCACAGGGCAGCTGCACTGTAGCCTCCCACAACTGAAGGATGACCACACAGAAGAATGGAACCCCTGGACAACCAACCTGCCTTGGTCACATCTATTCAAGTTTCCTTCCTTCCTCTAAGCAGACACCAGCCCCTCGGAACAGTGACATCCACAGACTGATACAGACTCTGATCTAAGGAGTCGGCGGCAACTGAGATCCCCCTTCTGTGTGGATTTTCTTGCATCTGTGATATTTTCTGCCACTACTGTCATTCTAGACTGCTATGGCTCCTCGGGGCCCAGCCCCTATGATCAAATAAAATGTCAATGAAACCAATTGAGCTCTGTGTGCTTCTTCTGCTTGCCTGTTGCATGAGTGGGACCCTAAAGTTTAGATGGTCAAGAGTTGGGAGGCACAGCTTCTCTGGGACCGGGGATCTCTCCTCTCCATGCTCCCCACCAGGGCTGTCACATGGAGACTTCTTCTCTGGAGGGGTAAACTGGAACCTGCAGAGAAAATTTATTCGTGAAGCAGGTCTGCAGATGTTTCCTATTCACTTTTGCTGTCCCCCTCTCTGCACTGAAATTCTCTCTGTCCTAGCATTGTATGTGAAAAGGAGAAAATGTCTACAGAGAGTTCTGTATTTAGAGTGCAGGCACAGCCCTGGTGGTAATCCTGGTGTCAAATAAATAATAAAAACAACCTACACCCAGTCTCTTCATAGGAACAATGCCAGAACCAATGTAATAGTTTTTATTGTTGAGCCATGTCTATTTCAAATGGGTTGAGAGAAAAAAGGGAGATGGAGCCAGAGAGAGAGAGAGAGACAGATAAAGGAGACACTTACAGACATGCATCACTGGTTCTGAAGCTTTACCTTGTAGATGAGAATCAGAGGCTTGAACCCAGATATTTACACATCAGGGCCCAGAAGCTTTTTAGCATTAGCTGTTTCTGGACCTGGAGCACCAAAAATAAAACCTGTTTCCAGTAACTCCGAGATAGCTAGCGTGACTCTAGTTAAGTTTCCTGCACTTACATTTCAAGTAGAAATGATGAAGGTACGAATAAACTTTTACTGGAAAGGAAGCTTCTGTAACCCTAGCTTCTGCCTCCCTAAAATGATACACACCACTGTGCCCAGTGTTGCATCTCATGTGAGGCTTAGCTTTGCCAAAAACTGATATGCAGGTAAAATAACAGTGACTAGGGCAAACAGACCATGAGCAGTGGGTTTAAGGCCCATTGCTTAAACTGTAGGCTTTGCTATTGTAATGACACTTTACTTTCAGGCCTGCACCACATATTAAATCATGTACTATCTCTTTGTTTGTTGCCAAAGGTATCACAAATCTCTGAGCTCCTGAACAGCACATATATAAAGGACTTTATCTGGCTTCCACACACCTCGGCTACAGGCAACCTGATGATTAATAGAGTTCCTTGACATATGCACATAAATGGGTGTGCCATCACCCAGAACCTTTTCATTTCTTTCTCACTCACTCTCAATAAATCAATATATAGAGACATTTTTTAAAAGAAGAAATATTAAAGAGACGCAGTGGATTAAATTATCATGGCCAGGTAGATACTAGACAAATTGAAGTTATCTTGTGTACCAATATCAATATCACTAAATATTCATCCAAGGTTATTAAAAATTACTTTAGAAAGATACATTAGCACCTTTTTCTGAGGAAAGAAGGATGTTCTGACAGAGCACGCAAAAGACAAGTCTGAAGGCACCAAATTCTAACCAGAATATCAGAAGGGCCCAGGTTATCACAGAAAATAAATACCAATGATAAAATTATTAAACTGAAATAAAATCTTGTCAAATTTTCTTTGCTCTTTAGGTTTCAGTTCTTTATGTCACCAGCATTACACATGCCAGAGCAATGCTCTCATTCATTCTCTCTTCACTCATTAAAAAAAGCCTTATTTTTTACTAGGGAAGTTATGGCACATTTTTGCCTAAAACACATAATTATGTCCTGAGATTTCTGACAACCTAATATACATGAATGGGGAAGATAGCATAATGGTTGTGTGAAATACTTTCATGCCTGAGGTTACAAAGTCCCAGATTCAATCCTCCACACAGCTATAAACCAGAGATGAACAGTGAGTGCTCCAGTCTCTCTCTGTCTGATACAGTTAAAACAAAGAAAATAGATTTATTTATTTGTCTTTTAGTTAAAGAAGTAAAAGATAAAAGCTGTGTTCCCCTACCCTTCACCCATCTTAATCTCTTCTGTCAACTTAAGTCATTCAGACAGGCTACCATCCCATCTCCACACACGGGGACCACCTCATCATCCTTCCAGTGCCTGGCCTCTTCCCCACACCTGCCTATCAAACTATCTTCAGAGGTCACACAAAACCCAAAGAATTTCCTGTCATTTGGCTCTAACATGTGGTGGAGTGTGTTACCCTTCTGGAGCAATATTGCCATCGGAAAATTGCATTTCTCATCCTAATTCCCTGAGAGAAGCCCTTCCAATTGGTAGTAAAGTTAACCCTAAAATTAGAGTATTTTATTTGTTCCAAATCTACGATCTGGATTGGTGGAATTGAGAGACTCCTGAAAATTCAGATCCCATACAGTTGATTTCAGATAATCACAGATAGGATCTTCAGGGTGGGTCTTAGGGAATCTCACCCTAGGCCTTTATAAGTTCTGAGTTGGGTCTCACATACTGGTAGAAGCAGACAGGAGCAGACACATCTCTGCACTCTGTGACCTCCAGGCCTCCTGCCCATATCAGAGCAGAGGCAGTGTTGAATCTCTGCACATTTGGACCAGGCCTCATCCCTACACTCCAGAGCCTCCAGAACTCCAGACCTTCATCAGAGCAGAGAAAGTTACTACTCTCTGTTGATGTAGGAGTAGACCCTGTAAGAAGACAGACAACTCAAATAAGAATGAAGGTGGGTTAGCAGGAACCTTCCGTATTTGCTTGTGGGAAGATTTTTTTTTCTTCATTAAAAAATGTGTATTGGGTAGGTAGCATAGGATTAGGAAACAGTCACTCTAACCTGATTTTGCAAAGTACAATGATCAATCCCACAAAGGTGAGCAAAATTCTGGTAAAAAAATAGGAAAAAAAAAGTTACTGAAAAAAGTGTCTGATGCTCTGGGAGGTGTTTAATGTATAAAGGGTTGGACCCTCAAGCATTAGGCCCTGATTTTTAAACCCTGCAACTCATAGGCCTATCATGTTTTGTTCTCTTTCCTTCTAATTGTCATCAATAAATAACCTTTTTATTTAAGCTAGAGTCATATCTCATTCTGCAGCATAGCACTTGTATATTAACTAGTAGTTGAATATCTCCTCACTATTTGTCTCTCTCTCACTCTTCATCTCACCTAATGAGGAAAAGTATAGCCTGGGATATTACAAATGTTCTTGGAAAGGGGATCAGTGAGTTAATTGCACATGGCGTGAAGTGCAAAGACCCGCTCACGATCCTGGTTTGAGTCCTTGATGCCCCCCAGCAGTGGGTGTCACTTAATAAGTGGAAAAGCAGATGCTTATCTTTCTTCCCCCTGTCATTTTCTCTGTCCTTTCGAATAACAACAGTGATAATAACAATAAACAATGAAGGCAACAAGAGGGAAAAAATAGCCTCCAAGGCCAATGCGTTCATACTGTAGGTACTGAGCCCCCAGCAATCACGCTAGAGAATAAGAAAAAAATAGTCCTGGCACCAGGAAAAAAAAAACAAAACAACCAACTGTAACGAAATAATCATTGAAGGGATTAGCTTCATTGGCAGACATACAGGCTTGGAAAGACTGAGGCTCCCAATTCGATCCCCAGCACTGCACGTACCAAAGTAGTAAACTTTTTATATAAAAAAAGAAAAAGAAAGAAAATGTGTGCCCAGGGGCAGAGAGCTGGCTCACTGAGTAGGGCATTCTCACATATTAGGTTCAAGTCAGGGTATCACAGGGGAGTGCCATGGAAATGGAAGAAGCCCCAGTGCTCCGCTACCCTGGAGTTACCTGAAAAAGAGAAATGCTTGAGAGTTGTGTCATTACTCCTGTAGGAGACCTTGGCCTGGGGGATGACAAAGAAAAATAAAATGGCCTGAAGCCTATCCAGAGCCATTTACAGCATCAAAGTCTCACTAGGAAGACCCAAGACTGCTTTGGAACCCCTCGCCTCACTTGTTTGCTCTTAATGAGCAGTAGTCTGAGCTGCTGTGAAGCCTTCTATACTTTCTTTCATTCTTTCCTATTTATTTATTTATTTTTACCAGAGTATTGCTCAGCTTTGGCTTATGGTGGTGTTGGCCAGGGAGGGGTTGAATATGGGACTTAGAGCCTCAGGCAGGAGTTCTTTGCATAACCACTGCACTCTCTCCCTCACCCCTGAAAATTGGTTCAGTACTCCTTTGCCCAGAGAAGAAGGGATTAACAGAATGGCGCTCTGTTTTCACAAGGCTCCCTGGAGGAGTTTCAGCAATGTTCTTCTTTGCTGTCATCTTTTAAATTCATTCATTATATTATGTCATATCATATCATATCACATTAATTATGAGAAAGATAGGAGAGAAAGAACTAAACATCACTTTGGTAAATGTGCTGATAGATATCCAATTCAGGATCTCATACTTGACAATCCAATGCTTTATAAACTAGACCAAATCCTGAACTAGACAACTAGACTTATTAGTTTCTACACATAAACTGAAATGGAGTACGTTGGGGCCAGCAAAACAGTTCACTGACAGTCCACTACTTTCCCATATCTGTTTCCAGGTACAAAACCTTTCTTTACCACATTGAAGGAAATTTTTCTCTTGTTAATTCTGCCTAAAGTAGGCCAACCTGAGTAGGAAAATCTTTCAGAGAGCATCAACCACAAAATCTGTTTGATTTGTACTTTCATTTAAGAAATACATTACATACTGGATGAATTTAATTTAATTTGGTGATTACAAAGTTTGGGCAAGTGTGACCTATGCAAACTATTCTAACCCTGGGAAAACAGCACTAAAAAAGAATCCAGATCATCGAGTTTAAACACCATCTAATTTAAAAGAGCCCCACCCTTTTCAGGTGGGGAGGGGGTCTAGGGATGCCAGGAGGAACTCTTATTCTTAATACTCTGATAGGGGTAGTGATACTAGGTGAAGTCCTTGATTTACAATCCTGAAGAAAGGCATTCAATGTTTATTGCAATTAATCCACCAATACGACAGTGATCCATGGGCCTAAAAACCATCTGTGCTCTGCATCAATGATTATAGAGTTCAGGGATAGACAAATAACTCACTCAGATAGTGCCAGCAGAAAAAAAGCTCAAAGCAAGCTGTACTAAAGAAGAAGGACATGATCACAAGATTGCATCTAAAGATACCTTAATACATTCCTGCAATCTGTAGGACACAAATGTCAGACCCTAAGACCTTCAAGCCACACTTTCAAATCAAGAATCCTAAGACTCTACTTCCTCCAGAGTTGGCTGATGGTCAGGCATAAAATCATTTATATGTGAATTCATAACCCCGTTAACTGCATTATCACTGAGAGTTCTCACAGTCTGTGCAGCTTGTCGACTCATACAAGACACAAACCCTTTTAATGCAACCCTTTTAGACAAATCACATTCTCAGTTATCCATCTGAAAATACCTACTGGAGAGAGAACCCCTATGAGTGGAAGAGGATTTGGAAATTTTTTTTTTGTTTATTTAAAAAAGAAGACATTAGTCTAGGCTTTTGAGTCTGCTTATCAAATACACAGCCTATATATTTAAAAGAATCAGTCTGTGTTTTATAAACTTCAAGACACAATTAATTTTTCCCCTCTCATATTAATTAACTAGTGATTTATATGACTACATTTTACTAGGAGTGTACATAAACACTATTCTCACCACCAAAAGACTGTGTCCCATCCCATCCACCCCTACACCCCACCGGCCCAGGAAGCTGCATGTCTACCCCACACCACAGGGTTTTTACTTTGGTGCCCTGCCCCGACCTGCGGGGTTATCGACGGAAACCTAGGGTAGGGGCTGAGAGAATGGAAAGGACAAGAGACACGAAGAACGAGGGCAAAACAGGAGGTCTGTTCAAGCTCTGAAAATGTTATTTTGCAGCCACAATATAAGCACAAAGAGGAAGTTCTGCTAAGGTAGTGGGGGAGGGAGGTGGGTGAGCAACTTTCCAAACAGCTAGATGGTAATCTCAGTTCCAATGGTCGGAATGTCTTCTCACCGGATATATGAGAGTCTTAGCTAAGGCCTTGGCTCCCGGAATGTCCTCCCTTTTTACAATTTAAGTGAGGCGGGAAAATGAGGTAAAAGTTAGGAATTTTATCAAGAGATAAGCGGGCATTAAACAGAGGGGGGCAAGTATTGACATGATTCCTCCCGTGGGGTAAATATAGAACTGATCTTCCAGCATCTTATACGGCTCTTGGTGTCTTTTGGGGAGGGGAGGCAGAGCCACTATTTCTAAGGTAAGGAAAACTCACGGCGAAGAGTTCTGATGACCTACACCAACCTCCATGCAAATCAGGTTTGCTTCACGGGGGACTCATAGGCGGACTATAGGGTCCTGACCCTGCAGTGCTTAGCCCTGCACCCCTTACCGGTGCCCACACCATACCAAGGCTGGCGTGCATAAATGTGAGTTTTATGCAGCTCCTAAAAGAGGTCTGCCACTCTCAGGTTTAGCCAAGCCTCTGTCATCCAAATCAAGTCTGTGGTAATATATCTGTAAGGGTTTCAATGCCAAGGAGTCAATTTGTTGTTTTATAAAGCCAGTAATCTTATTGAAAATAAAAGGCCCCAAGGTAATCATTAACAAAAGACTAATCAGGGGTCCCATAATGGGCATCAAAAGGGAGAACATGGAGGATTTCCACCAACTATCAGCAGCAGCAGAAAATTTTTGTTTTTATAAATACTAAGCTTGTGTAACTGCTTTACCTGGGTCTCCACTAAACCAGACTCATTAACATATAAGCAGCACTCCTCTTTCAAAAACAAGTGCCACCCTTTTCTGTGGTCAGGAGGTCCAAAGCTCGCTACTTCTATAAGGCAACCTGGGCAAGGGAGGTTAGTTGTCTCTGTAGGGAGGCCAAAGATTTGGCTGAGGCTTCCACTTCCAGTGAGAATTGTTGAGAGAGCTTAGCAGTGGTAAGAAGGAAGTGACCCAAGGCGCCTCCAGCCAGACCTGCAGCCACAACAGATGTTGCAAAAGAAACACCAGCCACTAAAGGAAGAAAAACATCCCATTTTATTTTAGGGGACGAGGGGCTGTCCCAACCTAAATACTCAGCAGCAGTAAATAGGTTCAACTGGGGTACTAAGGTAACTGGAAGGCATAACAATCTCTCATCTATTTGGCTAGAAAGATTTTTTAAAAGGGTACCATTACACCAAAAGAAAAATACATCAGGGACAATAAGATCTGTGGCAGGTAAGGCAGTCTGATTGCACAACCTGGTACTAGCATTGGAATAACAAAAACTAAATTTTTCCTGTTCAGGAGCTAATTACAAGGAAACTTCAAAAATGGGAGAAAAGGCCAGATGTGCCAGAAGTATTCAGTGAGGTGGGATATGGAATTGGCCATAGGATGAAGGGGGCCATCCTAACGAGGCACAAAGAAAACATGCAGAAACATTGTCAAGGCCAGTGATATTGGCAAGAATTAGGCCTTCTCTTAATAGAGGTAGCCAGGAAAAGGGGTGGTGTGTAGCTAAAGCTGAGAGCTGTGTATTTAGTTCCTTCTCACATGTTTGAATTTCAGCATGAAGAGTTGTTTGAACTTGAGCAAGAGCATGCCAAATATAAAAACGGCTGTTAGGCTAGGTCTCATCTTTGGTTATATACATGGCTCCTTTGAATGGCATGATCCAGAGGGAATCCCAGGGATCCCAAACAACCCAGGTATAGCCTGTGGAAGAGCGAAAAAATTTATGGCTGTTATAGGGAAGCTGGGCAAAAACTTCATTACCTCTTAGGGTCTTAACATTATGGATGTTACATGATTTATAGGGGCAGCCCACATTTTCTTCAACCCATCTATCTGTGCAATAGGACTGACTCTGGTCAAACAACAAGCACAGGGCAGGGGCAACCTTTCTGGGCTGTGCCTTAAAATCTGTGAAATTTAGCAAAATGGCAGATTGGCACCCTTGAGGCGGGCAATAAGCCGTGACTAAAAGATGACCATAATTTTGTTTTTTAGCATAGTTGGTGTAGTTTTCGGTCAGGAAAAATCGCCAAGCAAATGGGGAGGTGGCTCCTTTCTTTTCAGGCGCTACTGTGGGTGTCCATACACACAAGAGGACCATCCACAGGAACACTGTCGTTATTTTGAATACCATCATTTTCCTGAAAAAGAGAAGCGTAAATTTTCTCAGGGAGAAGATTGCTCCCTGGATTTATTTCTATTATTAATTAGTTTTATCAGCCTTTCTGGCAGCCATCTAACTGATCCTTCTTTGGTGTCATAAATACAGGGTGAACCTCTCCCCCATATGAGGACTGTATTTGGGCCATTCCATTTGAAGGGGAGCGGGTCTTTCTACATGACTGTGGCATAATCTTTATTTGTCTCAGGGTGCCAGAGGCGATCAGCAGCAGAATTGCCATGGGCATCTAAATTTAGAAAGTTAATAACAAACAAGACATGATGAAGAATATTTCTAGGGGACCCCTTCTGGGGGTATAATTCCTCTCTCTTTAATTTATGGGGAGAATTTTTGATAGTTTGGTGGGCACGTTCGACAATGCCTTGCCCTTGAGGATTATAAGGAATGCCAGTAATGTGTCTAATTTGTAACTGGCGGCAAAATTCCTGAAACTTTTGTCCAGTATAGCCTGTGACATTATCAGTTTTACCATTAAAACTGCCCAAGACAGAATAAGCAATTTAAAACATGGGCTATAACATTTTTAGAAGCTTCTCAAGTATATAAGGAAGCAAAGATAAATCCACTAAATGTATCTATAGTCACATGAAGATATTTAAGGTTGCCAAATTCAGGATCATGTGTAACATCCATTTGCCATATTTCATTTGGGACCAAACCTCTGGGGTTAAAACCCAGGTGGGGCGGGGTGGGTAGAAGTGTGACACAAGTGGGGCACTGTTTAACAATTTGATGAGCTTGCTCACGAGTGATCTTAAAAAGTAGGCAAAGGGTCTGAACATTTAAATGATGTAAAGCATGACTCTTTGGGGCTTGATCTACAGAACCTATCAGTACTGGAAACGTCAAGCGGGTGGCAGCATCTGCACAAGCATTTCCTTTCCAGAGGGGGCCAGGCAGACCGGAATGAGCGCAAAGGTGTCCGACAAAAAAGGGTTGACATCTAGAGGCGATCAATTTTTGAAGCTGAGAAAAAAGAGGGGCGGCATTTGTGGAGTGTTTAATATAGGAAACCGTCTCAAGAACGGGAACCGAATGAGCAATATAGGCACTGTCAGTGTACAAGTTAAAAGGATGATTTTTTAATTTTTGAAAAACCTGTATTATTGCAAAAAGCTCAACAAGTTGAGACGATTTGAAGGGGGAGCAAATAGAGGCAGCCTGTCCATCTATAACAAAGGCAGCCATTCCATTAGAGGAGCCATCAGTGAATACTAAGCAGGCATTTGACAAGGGGTGGGGGGAAGTGTACTTTGGGAAAATGAAGGAATGAACCTTCGCAAATTGAAGTAATTCATCAGCAGGGTAATGATTATCAATTTCTCCCAAAAGGTAGGAGCAAGCAATGGGCCACTCGTCTGTGGTTTGCATGAGCCATTTTAATTGACTTTTGGAATGTGGTTTGATTATTTTTTCAGGATCTTTACCAAAGAACTGGCGGCTCTGTTCACGTCCTGAAAGAATAAGCTCAGCAACCAGGGAGGTGTAGGGAGCAAGTACTTTAGGGGGGGAAACTGGAAGATGAACCCAAATTATAGGGCCACGTTGCTAAAACACTCCTGTAGGTGTATGTGAGGTTGCACAAATGACAAACAGAAGTGGTACTTCATAGGAAATAAAGGAGACTCCCTATTTCTGAATGGCTTCTTCTACCAACCATATAGTGCATGTAGCTGCAGGGGTCAAGGAGCGGGGGGCGGGGGAGAAGGGTTGGAATCTCCCTTAAGAATTTCAAAGAGTGGCCTAAGTTCTCCAGTGGTAAACTTAAGATATGGCCTAATCCAATTTATGTCACCCAATAGTCTTTGACAATCATCAAGAGTTTTCAAGTGGCCTACTTGAAGATGAAGTTTTTGGGTAGCAAAAACTTCTCTGCCCTTCTTTTAAGGATGTATGGATTATGAAGCCACTTCCTGGGCAGGCTTGACTTTTGTGTATATGGAGGAGAAGGGGGCCATGTAGGGAGAGGCAGAAGCCAGCCATTGTGAATTTTGGCTCCATAGGGTTTTAACTAGGTGCCTACACGCCCAACTCTGGACCAAAATTCCTAATTGAAAAGCAATGGGCAAGATAGAATTCCCTGCTTCATAGTAGAATGTAGACATAGTCTCTAGATTGAGGAGATGGGCTATGTTTTGGGGCCCACTCTGGGGTGCCTGCATGAATAAAGATTTGTATTGATAGGGGAGAAACAGACAGCTGAAGACATGCTTCACCACCTGTGAAGAGACCCCCCTGCAAGTGGGCATCCAGGGGCTCAACCTGGGATCCTTACCACCAGTTCTTGTGCTTTGTGGCATGTGCCCTTAACCCACTGCACAGCTGCCCTGCCATTCATCAATTGTTACTCTTATTTATTTATTTTAGCTTTTGTTGCCCTTTTTATTGTTGTTGTAGTTAACATCATGGTTAGATGGACAGAGAGCGATTGAGAGAGGAGGGCAAGACAGATAGGGGAGAGAAAGATAGACACCTACATACCTGCATTATCACCTGTGTAGTGACTTCCCCGCAGGTGGGGATCCTTATGCAGATCCTTGCGCTTTGTACCACCTGCACTGAACCAGCCACAACTGTCTGATCAATTTTAAAGCAAATAGATTTCTCATACCATCCTTGTAAAAGACAGCAGGAATATAAACAACCAAACAAACAAGAAAACAAACAAATAAATAAATAAATAACAAAATTGATTTATTAATATCACTGTGGGATGGAGAGACAGAGCCTGAGCGTCACAGTGGCACGTGTCACACGAAGGAGGGACTCAGGGCCTCATGGTGGAGAGTCAGGCACTTTATCTACTGCACCACATCCTGCTCACCCAATTTCCTTTTTTTGTAAAATTGCTTTAGCAAAAACTTTCTCCATTTGAGAAACATCTTAGAATTAGCCTTTCCTCATAGATAGTAAAAGGTATAAGGATTTCATTAAAGCCTAGAATACATGGCATAATGGTTATGCACAGAGACTATCTTGCCTAAAACTCAAATCCTTGCAACAACATAAGCCAAAGTACAGCAGTGCTCTGGTAAAATAAGTAAATAAAATAGGAGAAAAGTGTTTGTTTATAATACATAGGCTCTGTAGACTGTGATATTATTATCAGGCTTTGGCTTCTTGATGCATGTGACTGACTTTGTTTCACCTGGAACACTGCAAGTTGTGTCTTAGACCTCACAGTGTGTATAATGGCCCCAAAACATAGTCCATCTTCTCAATCTAGAGATTATGTCTACATTCTACTATGAAGCAGGGAATTCTATATTGCCCATTGCTTTTCAATTAGGAATTTTTGTCCAGACTCCCAGAGGGGGAAAAATGTTAGTAGATGACTACATGGCGCTGACTCAATTCCATGACAATACAAAAAGAAAGAAAGAAAGAAAGAGAGAGAAAATAAATTCAAAGGTAGTAATTGGTTCGCATGTGACTTAAAATGAAAGAGAAAGCAGGACCATAGGAAAAAATAGGGAACAATAGATATAGTTATGGAAATAGTAGTCAACCCAAATCTGTGGCATTATGAGAATCACTGCAATTTCCATTGAAGGGCACGGAGTTGTAGAACTCTGGTGGTGGGGATGGTGTGAAGTTGTATCCCTCATTCTGTGGACAGTTGGATCCCCTATGTTCACAGCTGCCATCCTCACACTCCAGCTGTGGATAGAGCTGAAATGCCCATTGTATGAAAAGGCCCAGTTGGTTGTAGCATTTTCATTGATATCTATCAATCCAGTCTGACTACAGACCCCTGACTTTTTACCTGTCTATGTGTTGACAACCATGCCTTATTTTTCTTCAAAATTAGCTTAGACTTCCCAGGACCATTCTCACTCTTCCTTTCCCATGATATCCACATTGTCCCGGCCAAAATCCCTTCCTTGCACTCCCTTTACCATTATAGCAGACCCCAGGCTCCCTTCTAATATCTGTTCCCATCCCGTTTTCCGAAACATGGTTAGATTGAGAGCCAGTTCTTTCTCGCCAAAGGGGAAGAGGACAGGTTGTTCCCATGGCCAGTAACATAGAAAAAGGCTCTGAAGATTGCCTTTGGCATGATTGCTGGCTTACATATATATGTCAAACTTTTGCTTTGCTCATGACTCTCCGTGTCTCAGTCCTAATTTTAAGGCATAGACAGAGTGTGTTTTGCACTGTTTCTCATACCCAACTACACAAGAGTGGATGAAGAAATTAGGGGACTCTAGGGAGTACTACCCTACATTTTGGGTGGGTGATACTGGGTCCCTTAGGACCAATGAAGCTGAGGGTGATTGTGCTCAGTGAAGTGAGTAAGGAGGTGATAAACTAGTACTGGGTAGTTTCTCTCATATAAGCGATCGAGTAGTGAAGTACACAGACTCCCCCTCACAAAAGTCACAGGGATTGAGCTAGTTTTGTAAGAATTATGAAAGTTATTGCTAAGGTTGGGACCACAGAATTGTGATGGTGTAGGTGTCATGGAATATGCCCCCCAAATATTATCTTACCTATTCTATTCTTATATTCTTTTATATTATCACAGCACTACTAAGCTCTGGCTTTTGGTGCTGCTGGTATCAAACTTGGAACATGCATCAAAATGGTTTTTCATAACTATAGCCCTATCTCTCTAACCCTCCATATATACTTGCAATCATGTAAACTATTACTAAATCACTAATGAAAACATTAAAATTTCTTTTTGAAATAGAGAAAATTCTTTCCAAAAGAACTATAAGTGTATATTCTGGGGCAGCAATAGTGACAGTTGTCTGTGTTAAGTTAGCTTATGATCAGTGAAATGCTGAGTTGGCAGGGAGCTGATGTCCCTGAAATACCACACACTGGAGAACTAATCATTACATAAAACCCTTTTAGTTTTCAGGCCATATTTAAGTGACACAGTGCTTGATCTGAGGATATACTGGTTTATGATTTAGTTCAGGTGATGAGAACACAAATCCGCCTCCATGACCCAGCACCCCGACCTGAGTAGACATTTCTACATTTCAAGAACCTTCCCTGACACACCATTGTGCCCAGAGCCCTCACCATCATAAGGGTTCGTTCAGATGCTGTAAATTTGGGGAGTTGGAGCCCCATGTCTCCTGCCTCAATGAGTCTTAGTTCATTTATCAGTTTACAAACAGGTTCCCCACTGCCAAATGTGTCACTTTTATGAAGGAAAAAGAGAAAGAATGGCAGAGAGGGGTTGGAGGAGGGTCCTCCAGGTGCTGCTACAAGGTGCTGGAAAGGGCCTGAGATGGGAGTGAGACTGACATGCAGACACCTGTCTTCTTGGAATGAAAACATTTACACATGTGCCCACAACTGTACTATAAATCACCAACACCTGTCTAATGAAGATGACAGCAGTGACCATAATAGAATAATGTTTAAAGATGAGACATATATAACACCTCACCCAACACCACATGATTGTGCCTACCTGTAGCCATGTTAACCACCACAGTTTTCAGAATGTCACATAAGTTTGTTGCCTTTTTGTGCAGGGATGATGAGACATTCATGTTATTCAATACTCCATTGCACATACGAAGAAAACAAAAACTGTGTGTTAGTTGTCTATCACCTCCATACTTACCTCACTGAGTATATCTCCTTAAATTTCATCCACTTTGTCCCAAAGTTACAATATCATATTCTTATTTTCCAAAGTAGTACTCCACTGAGTCTCCAAATTTCTTTTTTAATATTTATTTTATTGACTTTGATTTTATTTGAAAGGGCCTTAGAAATTGAGAGTGGAAGGATAGACAATAAGACATAGAGAGAAGGGGGAGAGAGAGGAGAGAGATAGAGGGAGAGAAGAACTAATACCTCTGCTTTTAAAAGTTTTCCAGAAGATTGAAGACACTGGAATACTCCTTTCCAGCTTCTATGAAGCCCATATCACTTTCGTACCAAAAGTAGACAGGGACACAACCAAAAAAGAAAATTACAGACCAGTATCTCTGATGAACAAAGATGTGAAAATATTGAACAAAATTCTAGCCAACTGGGTACAGCAGTATATTAAAGAGATTGTTCATCATGACCAAGTAGGGTTTATCCCGGGCAGGCAAGGTTAGTGTAATATATGTAAATCAATCAGCGTGATACACCTCATCAAGAAAAGCAAGACCAAAAAACCACATGGTCATCTCAATAGATGCAGAGAAAGCCTTTGATGAAATACAACATCCCTTTATCATCAAAACACTATAAAAAATAGGAATAACATCTGTGCTAAGCCAAGTTCACCACCATCTGGACCCCTCTGCTTTATATCTTAATGCATTTTCAGATACCAACTTGCAAATGATACCATAATGTCAACATGACTTCCCTGGGCAGAGGACCTCATCAGTGTGTTCTAGAACCCCACCCTCTCAGCCTACATTCTTGTCAGTCATTATTAAATCATTTATAAAACAGAAAATATATTTCATATTAAGCTGACAAGTGTTTGCTTGTGCTTATTTTATTGTGATAAAGCATTCCTGTGCTGGGGGAAACAGCATAATGGTAATGCAAATAGTTCTTTATGACTGAGGTTACAAGGTCCTAGGTTTTGCAACATAATCACATCCTAGTAATTCTGCAAGCCACAGTAATGGGATCAAGACACTTAATACCTACATGTTGCTTTTCCCTACACACGTTTTCTGGGCAGATTCGGAAGATGACAGTGAGGCAAATTGCAGAAGCCAGACCAGGCAATAAATAAATAAATAATAAATAAAAAAATATTAAGGTCTAATAAAGTTTACCTATTAAATAATAACATAATTATTTTCTCAAAGATAGTTACTATAACAACACAAAAAAGTACATTCTCTATTATCAGTAATTGTAAACTTTATTTTGGAAATTGAAAGTATTTTGTACATTTATTTATTGAATTATTTTAAAGATTTTACTTATTTTTATTTATTTTTCTTATTGAATAGAGATGGAGAGAAACTGAGAGAGGAGGGAGAGGTAGAGAAGGAAGGAGACACAGACATATGCAGCCCTGCTTCACCACTCGTAAATGCCTGCACACTGTAATGTGTGGGATTAACTAGGTGCATCACCACCCAGCCCCCCAGTATTTTTCTTTAAATTCCTTTATTGGGGAACTAATATTTTACATCTGACAGTAAATACAATAGTTTCTACATGCATAACATTTCCCAGTTTTCCATAGGACAGAGTGAAATGGAGAGAGGAGTGGGAAGACAGAGAGGGGGAGAGACAGATAGACAGCTGCTTCACCACCTGAGAAGAGCACGCCCCCCCTTCACGTGGGCATACAGGGACTCAAATCAGTATCCTTATCGCCAGTCCTTGTGCTTTGCTTCATATGCGCTTAACCCAAAGCGCCACCGCACAGCTGCTCATCAATTTATTTACTAATTAATTAATTAATTTTTATTAATTTATTTGTTTTCTTTTGTTGCACTTTTTGTTATAGTTGTTGTAGGTACTGTTGTTGTTAGGCAGCAGGAAAATAAATAAATAAGCAAAATTGTATCATTAATATCATTGTGGGATAGAGAGACAGAGCCCGAGCTTCACAGTGGCACATGTCATACCAGGGTGGAACTCAGGGCCTCATAGTGGAGACTCAGGCACCACCTCCTGCTCATCCAGTTTCCTTCTTTGTGAAATTGCTTTAGCAAAAACATTTGCCATTTTCAGAAATGTCTTAGAATAAGTCTGTCCTCATAGATAGTAAAAGGTACAAGGATTTCATCAAAGACTGGGATACATGGCATGATGGTTATACACAAAGACTCTCATGCCTGAGGCTCCAAAGTCCCAGTTCATTCCCATGTACCACCATAAGCCAAAGAACCGCAGTGCTCTGATTAAAAAAAAAATCACTGAGATAGTACTGAGTTAGCAGATTTAGATTTGAATTGACTAATACAGGTAACATTTTTATTCTGTTAGTGAGCAAAATCAAACCACCATCCACTGCAAGGAAGCAAAAGATGTTTATTCACGAATTCGAATCCGGGCCGAGAGGTTACTGACAGCAGTCCACCAGCTCGACCCCGAACAGGCCTCAAACCACACAATTTATAGGATTTCTGAATACACTCAGGGAAGGGGAATGCATCACCTTATCAATCTATATCCAGTTGTATGCTATAGAAAACGCAGAATCCAATCATTTCAAACCTAGCAAAAAGTGGGATCCACTCAAAGCAAAGCGTGGGCTAATTTCAAACATTGCAAAACCACACAACCAATAGAACCTAGCCAGAGTATGGTCACCACATCTTCCCGCCATCAGTTGCAACCTTTTGGTAAACAGTTTTCTTGTGCAAAGGTCCTGATAAGCATTGCCTGTATGCAGGGTCTTGGTAAACAACTAGTGGCTTACTGGCTTACTGATTAGGTCCTGTTTTCCAAGGGGAAAGGGTAAGGAATTTTCCACTCCACATATTCCAGTATTTGGAGTGTTTATCCAAGTACATAAACTGCAGCTTCTATTCTGTGAGTCCACTGTTCTACCAGACAGCTATTTCCCAGCTGCCAGGAATTGCTGATTAAGCTTGTCAGCATTCACCCTGCTGTTTAAGCCCTGAACTCACCTCCCTCTACTTTCCACATAGGAACAATCAATGATGTTGTTTACCCCTTTTTAGGAAACAGTTTAGTTGTTTCCTAAGTCTGTGTATGCTAAAATTGTAATACTTAAAGACAAATTATCATGCTTTGCTCAAGGTTCAATAGCATCATGGTTATGCAAAGAGACATTCAGGATGAGGCTCCAAAGTCCCAGGTTCAATCCCGGCCACCACTATAAACCAGAGTAGAGCAGTGCATGGGTTTCACAATGACCCAAGATTCTCCAGTCTTCACAGCCTTAGAGACAGGAGGCAGGAAGGATGGGCCATCTTCAGTCACTGAGAGGAAAACTCCCATGCTGTAGTATTTTACTCCCTCCTGCTGGCAGTTCAGAGAAATCAAACATGGGAATTCCAAAAAGACTTTTTTTTTCAATATTTCTGGGAAAAAAATCTGGTATGTATACAAGAAGAAAACAAATATTTGTGTGGAAAAGTATATAAATATTGGAATTCAGAAATCTTAACAATAAGAAAGTTTACTCACAGAATGCATACACATATTTTATAAATGTTGACACTGGTTTTGCATATCATATGAAGAGAAGCATGAGCATTAATTTTTCTTAGATTCAAGGGGACAGTTGTACCCCTATATTCACAGCTGCCATCCTCACACCCAGCTGTGGAGAGAGACCTGAAATGCCAATGCACAGAAGATTGGATGAAAAAAATTAGGGGACTCAAGGGAGGAATATGATACAGCTTGAAAGGATGATACTGGGTCCCTTAGGACCAATGGAGCTAGGGGTGATTATGCTCAGTGAAGAGAGTAAGGAGGTGACAGACTGGGGAGTTTCTGTCATACATGGAATAGAGTATTAAAGCATGTGGACTCCCCTTCACACATGTCACAGGAATGGAGCTGGTTTTGTAAGAATTATGGCATCTATTGCTAGGGATGGGGCCACTGAATTTTGACAGTGGGGGTGTCATGGAATATGCTCCCAAAATATTATCTCACCTATTCAATTTTTATATTATTTTATATTATCAGAACATTATTCAACTCTGGCTTTTGGTGCTGCTGGTAGTAAACTTGGAACATGTGCTTTCTCAGGCATCAAAATGGTTTTGCATAACTATGGCCCTATCTCTGCAGTCCTCCATCTATACTTGTAATCTTGTAAACTATTACTAAATCTCTAATGAAAACATTGAAATTGCTATTTGAAATAGAGAAAATTCTTTCCAAAAGAACTATAAGTTGCAGTTGTCTACGTTAAGTTAGCTTATGATCAGTGAAATGCTGAGCTGGCAGGTAGCTGATGTCCCTTAAATACCACACATTGGAGAACTAAGCATTACATAAAACCCTTTTAGTTTTCAGGCCACATTTAGATGACACAATGATTGATCTGAGCGTACAGATTTCTGATGTTGTTCCTGGGATGTGAACACAAAGAAAGCTGCTTCCATGACACAGCATCCACACCTGAGTAGACATTTCTACATCTTAAGAACCTGCCCTGACACACCATTACCCCCAATCCCTCTCAGACTGAGGGTTCACTAAATGCTGTAAATTTGGGGAGTTGTAGCTCCATGTCTCCTGCCTCAATGATTGTTAGCTCATTTATCAGTACACAAGCAGGTTCCGCACTACCATCCTCTAAAAGGCAGCCAATAATATACTTAAGCTTGTCATTTATTGAAGGGACAAGAGAAAGAAAGAATGGCAGAGAGGGGTTGGAGGAGGGTCCTTTGGGTGCTGCTACATGGTGCTGGAAAGGGTTTGAGATGGGGTTGAGACTGCTTTGCAGACACCAGTCTTCATGGAATGAAAACATTTACACATGTGCCCATAACTGTACTGTAAATCATCCTGACCTGTCAAATGAAGATGATAGCAGTGAGCATAACTGAATGATGTTTAAAGGTGAGAGGTATACGACACCTCACCCAACACCACATGTCTGTGCCTACCTGTGCCCAAGTTAACCACCACAGTGTTCAGAATGTCACATAAGTTTGTTGCCTTTTTTTGCATGGATGATGAATCTTTCATGTAATTCAACACTCCATTCCATATACGAAAAAATCAAAAGCTGTGTGTTAGCTGTCTATCACCTCCATACTTACCTCACTGAGCATATCACCTTTAGTTTCATCCACTTTGTCCCAAAGTTACAATATCATACTCTTAATTTCCAAAGTAGTACTCCATTGAGTCTCTGAACTTCTTTTCAAATATTTATTTTATTGAATATGATTTTATTTGAAAGGGCCTAAGAAATTCAGAGTGGAAGGAGAAACAATAAGACAGAGAGAAAAAGGGGTGAGAGAGAAGAGAGATAGGGAGAGTGGAGAGAGATATAGAGAGAGCATGAGAAAGAGCAAAGCATACTTCACTAATTATGGAATTTCTCCCCTGTATATATAAATGGGGCCAGGTGGTGGAGAACCTAGTTGAGTGCACATGTGACAATGTGAAAAGACCTAGGTTCAAACCCCTGGTCTCTAGCTGTAGAAAAAAGCTTCACAAATGGTTAGGCAGTGTTGCAGGTGATTCTCTGTCTCTCTCCCTCTCTACCACATCTTCCTCTCAACTTCTGGTTGTCTCTATCCAATAAATAATTTATTGGATAATAAAAATAACAAAAAATTCTTTTATTTTATCCAGAGCACTGCTCATGTCTATCTTATATTGGTTGAAGGAATGAATCTGGGACTTCTAAACCTCAGGGATGAGAGTCTGTTTGCATAACGACATGCTGTGTATAACAGGTATATAATTCCACACCATTCCAACCACCAGAATTCCCTGTATGCATTCCCTCCTTTGAAATATGCAGTATATCTCCTAAGGTCTCAGATTAAGGTTGACAATTATTTCTACAACTGGATATATTTATATAAATTTGCCCATTTTCCCTATGGCCTTGCTTTCTCTTTCATTCTAAGTCACAGACAAACCTATTATTCTTTGAGATTTTCCTTCCTTTTTTATCTTCTTCTGTCTCTAGGTGCTGATGGAATCACATGTCAGAGCTCTCTGGTCATCTACCACTAACATGTCTCCCTCTCTGGGACTATGGATCAAAATTCTTTATGGAGTCCACATAGTGGAGGGTCTGGCTTCTGTCACTTCTTCTCTCCTGCACGTGGGCATTGGCAGGTGGATCCCTAGCCCCAGCCTATTCCTCTTTGCCTAGGAGAAAGGAGGGCTCTGAAAAGGCAGATATTGCAGACACATTGGTGAAGTCATCTGCCAAGGGAGTTCAGGATGGAGTCAGACTAGCATCTACAGCTTGGTGGTGAAAAGGCACCAAAGCAAAACAATATGTTGAATAAACAGGAAACAAATAGTATTAAAGAGCAGATGAGAATAGGGATTTGTGGGTAGAAAGAAGCTAGAAGGCCTACTTTAGGTCTGCCCCTATGGGTACATGACATTAACAGTTTTTCCTTGAGGTTGATGGCTAACATGGAGGCAAAGTAAAAACACTGATTAAGACGATGGCGTCAGAGTTGAGAATAGGACTAGAAAGCTCCCAAATGTAAAGAATATATAAACGCAATTAACTATCTACCATGTCCACCTGACCAGGGCCCATATATATTCATATTTATAGCACAGGAGCCTGTATAACCTCTGAGTCCCTGTCAGCCTGAACTCACAATCCATGGTCACAACTGGGAACATTCAAGGCTGCACTTATTTCAGGTCGAGATTTCCTTAGTGGCAGATAGGTTGACCCAGCTTCCATTAAGAAAGTATGGCCGTCCCTACCATTGCTAGTTCATAGTGAGGACAAGGTCCTGAGCTCACAGCAGGCTTATGATTCCTTCCTGTATAAGATGACCACTGATGGTGGAACAGTGATTCCAAGATTAGGGCCCCAGGGGATGGAGTCTGGACTTAAGTTAGGGAGGAAATAGACCTAGGATTATAATAAGATTTAAGCTAACCTTGAGTTTTACTGCAATAACTTGTTTGATGATTCTAATAAAAGCTGACACAGAGAAGATAAATGTCCTCTAGTTGAGATATATATGGCTGTGTATGTCTTGGATAATTGTAGACAGTGATTATGCAGGGGTGACAATAATGCTGATGCTGTCAAAGATACTAAGACATATATGTTACTTTCTTGTGTAGCTAGTTGAGGAGACAGAGTGACTGAGGGGCGCGAAGTAGCCTGTATGGGTGTGTTTAGGCCTAAGCTGTGAATCCTTGAGATCTATGGGTTCTTCTAAGGCCTTTCTGCTACAATGCCAAGCTGTTTCGGTCTACAGAGGACGACTAAGCACTTTTACACTGAGGTATGTATGTGCTCCTACCTATGGACACGTGTATACATGTGACCCCTAGGTGCTAGCCTATATCTAGGGGCTGTAATGTGGTTAGATAGTGCACCCTCTGAAATGGAACTAGGTAGTTCCTTATGTTAAGGAAGGTCTCACCAAACTGTTGCAGGTGAAAGGTTGAAATCTCAGGCTTAGGGTCTCTGGCTATAATCCAAAGGCATAAGTCAGTGGCAGTAGTCTTTGAGTTCAGCAGAGGCATTTTAACTTTGTAAGGGATCAAGAGGAGAGCAAAGTCTCAGGGGTTCAGGACTGAGTTTGACAGGGATCTTAAAAGACTGGGAAGCATTTCTTGCAATCTCAGAGTTTCAGACAGCAACAGTTCATTTTTATTATCATCAAATTAGTTGAGAGCTTGGTCTACTTTGAAAATACCATGGTGGGAATTTCTCATATTCTATTTGAACTCACTGTGTCATATGATGTTATATGGCATGTAATAGTATCTACTAATAACTACATCTTAACAACTGGCAGAACCAGAGGATTCTGATCTCTGCTGTAAGGTTGTAAGTAACTTTGAATTAAAACATTTGTTAGAATTATTTAACCATTTAAGACTGGTGTGAGGATTACTATTGTTCAGAAATTTGAAGCACTAAGGGCTTAAAATAATATATTAGATATGCAGAACTCAACTCTAGGCAGCTAAGGATCTTGAAACACTCAACCTGATTTTCCCATAACATACAAAATGGCTGGTGATTTATAAGACTATAAGTTTAGAGGAGTATCGTTTCACACCCTTCCCTCCATCAAATTTCTCGGTTCTCACCTTCACACACCTATGGCTGATGACTGCCTTTATTTCTTTGATGGTTATAGGAGAGATCACGGTAGAAAAATGAACAAGACAAGAGAGATCCATTTTATTTCACAACTCTTCATAACACATACAACAGGCAGAATCTTTTACAATACTTGTAAATCTGATTCTATTAGAAAAATGTCCATTTAGTGCCGTCATATTTCAGAGTCAAATGCATTATCTGAAGGTGAGCACTGAGCTGGGTTTCCTTTGCTTATAGATCACATGGATGTGATGATCGAGGCAGGGTGTGTGTGTGCATTGAGGAGCCAAATTCCTAGATGTCACTTCAAGTGAGTGTAAAAGACAGCTTTTTATAATGATCTAAACAAGAAAAGCAGGGTAAAAACATGGGCTCCCAGTTATTGTACACCTTCTTAGCACAGGATGAGCAGTGACAACTGCTCACCATGATGGACCTGGAGTATCCAAGATCCTGGAGAATCTTTGAGATCTGAGTACAAAGCAAGTCAAATGTCCCAGACTGTGGAACTCCATGGCGGCTGAAAGTCTCCAGAGGGGCAGGAAACAGCTGGAGAGATAAATGCTGCAGCCCCGAGGTGCAGCACAGCAGCTTCTCCAGGGTGTCCATGGACAGGTGATTCCCATGCAGGCTGAGGGAGCTGAGCTGGGAGCAGCTGCTCAGGGCAGGGAGCAGGGCCTCAAGCTGGGGGTCCTGGAGGCCACACAGACCCAGGTCCTGGAGGGTGGCTGCATTTATCTCCAGCAGAGCTCTTAGAAGCTCACTGACAGAAGTCAGGGGGACTCCCCTCAGACACAGATCCTTCAGATGATAGATGTGTGGGCTCTGGAACAGATGATTCACATCTTCTTCTGTTAATGTGCAGTTAGTGACTGAGAAGACTTCCAGCTGGTTATGAAGATTCCTGAGGAGAGAGAGGCAGGATAGGATGGAGATTGGCATCAGCAAGAGTATGAAAATTCTGAGTGAGGTGATGATATACAAGAAGGCTTGTGGTTATTCTCAACCAACGATTCCAATGCTACTTAAGGCTGAATTCTTTTTTTCAATGTTCACATGAACCTGGCACTGAATCTGGCAATTTATACAATTTCTAGGCAGGGTCCCACAGCAACTGCTGGTCCTGCCAGTCTCCAGGGCCTCCCTGACACATCCCATTCCTCAGCTGCAGCCTCTTTAGTGGCCTCTGCATGTTTGCACTGCCATCACATTCACCATCCTGCCTGGTCAGACCTTGCAGTTCAGGAATTGGAGACATTGTATGGGATCTCCTCTTCAGAATACCCTTCACTGATAGTTGTCTAGTTATCTAAGAGATCTCTACAGACCTGAACCTGAGAACCAACCACCTCACTAGACTGAATATTCCACCAAGCATTTGAGCAAGGTGGTCATTCCATAACTCTGCAAAACTTTGTCCTCAGCTTCTCATGGTTAAAGTCGGATGGAATATTTATGATGAGACAGATGTGTTAGAGTGGAATAGTGTAGTGGTTAAGTAAAATGGCTCTCATTCCTGAGTCACCATGTTCTCAGGTTTCATCTCCAGGAGTATCCTAAACTAGTCTTTAGAGACAACCAGGCAACTAACAATAATAAATAATAATAGAATTTGGAAGCAAGGAACTTGAGATCCAATGTCTCCTGCACAGTTACTATGCCAAGGACACAACCCTACCTGAGCAGCTGATCCAGATAGCCCTGGAGGAAGGAGGCAGATTCCAAGTATAGCTCTTGAAGATGAAGTAGCTGGAGGAACTCAGATGTAAATTCGGTGATGGGATGATCCTGGTTCTCCAGCTGCTTGGATGGGATTCCATCAAGTATGTTGATGTCCAGACAGAGTCTCCTGAGGTTATTCATCCTGCCCAGAAGTTGTCCAAACGTCTGTAGGTTTGAGATTGTCCAGGTGCAATTTACTTCCAACTCCTGGACATCACACAATGAGATATTATTCAAAAGCTGGACATTCTTCCTGCTCAGTGAATATATTGTCACTGTCCTACAACAAAGGTGCAATCCCTTTCTCTTCTTGATCCAGTTCAGTAGGTAGACGAACATCTTATTTCCACATTCACCACTGAGGAAGAGGTCTACACACACCTCTAAGCAGCACCTGGCCTTCTCGTTCCTTGAAGGTCCCACAGCCTCTAGATGCCTCCTTTGTGAGAACACTGGGAAGTGGACTCCAGTCCATGCACTCCAAAACTTCTGTCCAGTGAACTGTAAATCCAACACTCGCAGCTTACACCTGCTTTAGGGAAAGGGGGGCATTGATGAAGACACAAAGCATGAACATAGATTCTGAACCAGAATGCTAGCATTGGCCAGGCTCAGACAAACCAACTCTTTGAATCCCTCCCATTTCAGACAACAGCTTCTTTCTCCCCACTTCTCTTCTGACTTTCTTCATCTAATTCCCACATTTTATAGATAGTTTTCACTAAACTGAGAAAAATAAAACTGAAATGCTATTCTATCGTGAATGCATTAAAGTGAAGTTAGAAATTAGAAGACACCATTTTCCTTGTGCTCCCTTTTGATCTGTGTTGCCTCCAGTTGTGTAGCTGGGGCAATGTGAATTCAGGACCTTCTCTGCTGGTAGACTCTGCTTACTCTATGTAAATAAAGATAATAGTTTAACTGTTATACAAAAAGGCTCTGATGCTCAAGTTGTCAAGGTCCAACTTCAATCCCCTAAATAAACATATGCCAGAGGGAAAGAACAAAAACATAAGTTAAAAAAGAAAAAAAAAATCATGCATAGTTCATTGTTCTGAGTATATGTTCCTATAATCTAAGAACTTAAGACTTCAAATTGTTAATCAGATTGAATTTTAACAGTGGACTGAAATTGTTAATACATTTCTAATGATGGCTTGTTCTTTGAAATGGTGACTGTCCTATAAGCTTAGACCACAAAGAACAGAAGCAACCAGTGGTGTTACTTTACAAGATACAGCTACATGTCAGTAGAGTCAAAGGGCATAAATTAGGGTGAGGTCATGTATGATCCAGCAAATTCTTAACAATGGGATTTTCAAAGTTAACACAATTACTAAGTTATTTGATTATAGCAGTATCTATTACCTTCTTAAACCCTAAGATAACAGGAAACTCCCACTTCCTCTTAAAGACCACATTTCTCCCAGTCCTAGAACCTCGAGGGTAGGGGACACATTCCTGCATGCTTCGCTCAATTCATACCAATTGATACTCCGTCTGCTGATCCCAACCTAATCAATGCAACCAATACCACCTCATCATGCTTCACTTCAGACTGTCTACAGAAGTCAAGCATGGAGAGTCAGCCCTTCAGTCTCGTTACTTGGGTGAGACCTTTCCTTTCTCATAAGACTCAGTCATCCTATTTTGGATGGCTCACATCCTAAGACAGCACCCACACCTAGATATAGACCAGGGCCCGTGAGGTAGGGCATATGTACACATGTATCCATAAATTAGGGCAATATACTTGCTACTTAGACCTAGATATCCTCCTCACCCACTCCTTTTTTTTTAATGATTTATTTATGATAAAGATAGAAGAGAGAAAGAACCTGACATCACTCTGGTACATGTGCTCCCAAGGAATGAACTTGGGACTTTATGGTTGAGAAACCAGTGCTTTATCCACCAAGCCACATTCCCAGACCACCTCACCTACTTCTTGTTACACTTCCCTCAATCACTCCAGTGCTAACCTTGTCAGACAAATAAGGACTACAAAAACTGAAGTGACTGGCAGATTTTAATGATGACTCTTTAGTCACTACCAGGACACACCATCCCCTGGGGCCCTGGTCAGGGAGTCCTGAGTTTCCCACACAGACATGATGGGCCAAGATCTCTAACAGATCCCTCTTGACACTGTCATTGGGCATCTCCATCAGAAACAACACAACGGATGCCTTTGGGGGGACCCATAGTACAATGCCCTCAATGTAATCAACAATTGTAGAGAATATTCCATTATTTAAAGGGAGGTTAATTACCAATTCTTCCAACAATGTAAGGAATATGTCCTGAAATTGGTGCAACCTGGAATGACCCTACACCTGACCACAGAATGCAAGCTTGGACCTATAGGGATGCAGAGGTTACATAGGCTCCTGTGCTGAATATGGGACCCAGATCAAATCTATGAGGTTTACAGTTAACAATATTTATACACTTTTCCCATACTTGGGAGCTACTTTCTTCCCTGATCCAGCTTTCTAGCCCTTTTCCCAACCATGAAATCAAATCTAAGACAACAACTTGGGTCCACATGCATATCGGGTGTCCAGCTCAGACAAAATCTATTAAAGTTACGGGCCCCCTGAAATATACCTAAAGTAAACCTACTAGCTTTTTCAAAAATGAATACCCCAAATTTTTATCTGCAATACTCTTGCCTTTAGGTTCATGATAACTCAACAATTTGTTCTTCTTCATATCTTAACTCTTTTTCAGTCACCAGGTTTCATATTCTACAATGATGCCAACCTGACATCCATGGGTAAAGGACCCCATCATTAGTCCTTAAGCCTCACCACCCAGATCCTTGCACCACTAAGGAAAGAAAGAGACAGGCTGGGAGTAGGGATTGAACAGCCAATGCCCATAATCAGTGGAGAAGCAGTTACAGAAGCCAGACCTTCCACCTTCCACACCCCACAAAGATACTGTGTCCATACTCACAGAGGGAAAAAGAACAGGGAAACTATCAAGGGAGGGGATGGGATATGGAGTTCTTGTGGTGGGAATTTGGTAGATTTGTACCTCTCTTATCCTATTGTCTTGTTTTTGTTTCCATTTTTTAAAAGAATAATAGTAATCATAAAGAAAAAAATATGGATCTAGAGAGATCAAGGATCAATACACCACTGTACTGAATTCCTTCCTCAGAGCTTAGGAGTTAGAATGTGTGCTCAACACTTATGCTACACAAATGACCAACAGTCAATTCTTAAAGAGAGTTCCACAATGGGCAATAAGCTGTCACATTGGCATTAGAAGCCTTGAGGCCTCCCCAGTGGCCTCCACTCTTCCTGACACAGCTATCTTCTGGGAAACAGAGACCCTCCCAGACTAGGGATCCTCCTTACCTAGGAAGAACTTTCTGCTGAAGCAGGACATCAATTCCATCCAAGACAGCTTTCAAAGTTTCATTCTCAGGAAATAGGTCTTGAACCAGGGGCCCCAGAGGCAGTCTGTCAAAGGGCCAGCTCTGGACAAGAGCCTTCAGGGTCTTCCAGCATCTGTGAGCATAAGCGTCCAGAAAGAGACGTGGCAAGAGCTCTGCAGGCAGGCTCCTCAGGGAAGAGATGGTCAAGTTCTCATCCCTTAAAAGGCTCTGAATGGCCAGTTCTAAGAGACTGGATGGCTTGTTGTAGCTCATCTTGAATCTCCTCTGGCAACAATCCTGTGGAAATAGTCAAAGAGAATGATGTCATTCTCAAGGCAGCACGAGATGGCCAGTGTCCATCATACTGCTCTTCAAGGAACCATCTCAGCAGTCAAGTCTCAACTCTGGCAGCATGATAAGAAATAGAGGTAGAGTCTCCACAGTTAGTCACCAAAGTTCACAGTTAGAAATAGATTACAATATCTAAGCAGACAGCCACATACAGGTGTTATTCTATTAACTTGGACATTTTGATGTAAGATTATAACACTCATGTAACTACATGTGTTGACATAAAACTGGGAGCTCAGATCAAGAAGCTATGGACATACAGCTCTATGGAGCATCTCTTTACATACTTAAGAAATATCTGGGTATCAGACTGATTAGCCCATGAGAGCTCACATTGTGAACAAATGTTTCTCTCTGAAACATGTCCTGTAAGTATTTTTTAAGTTCATATAATGAAAGTGTGAACAATGAATGTAGCCCAAAGACAGAGTGTTCTTGCATGTGTGAGGCCTTGTGTTCATTACTAGCCACCAAGGAAACAATGGCTTGATTAGCACAGCCATGTGCTGTAAGTAATGATGATAAGCTAAAGAGCAGGCAGGTATGGGAAGACCCCTTCACAAATTTAAGAAATTAGAACAGAAAGGATAAGGTGGTTGTTACACACTTTGAGGTGCTAACTCATTATAGAGCTCAAGGACCAGGCTTCAAGATGCAGATACCCACCTAGAGGAAAGAAGCTTCTTCAGAGCATGGGTTCTGACTCTTTGTTCCCCTAATCACCTGAAGCTTGTGGACTGTCAGATAAAGGGAAAAAAATGGTGACCAAAGTAGGGGGTGTTTATGCAGGAACTGAGTCCCAGCAACAGCTCTGATGGCAAGGAAAACAAATCATGTTACTCCAAGCAGAGAAGCAAAAAGATAGAAAGGGGAACATGAAGTAAAATCAGGACTGGCTTTGGGGATTGCACCAATTGGTCTCAGGGGAAGGAAGACCGGGAGAGGCATGGATCTACTCCTGAGTTCTCAGTCTTGGTCCTAGATGATAGGCCTGACTTGGGGGTGAGAGTGATTTACAGATATCTCTCTTGATGAAATGAGAAATTGCAACTATCTGACAGCACCTGCATTGTAAATCATGTACGTGCAAATAAAAAATGAAGGAAAAGATGATAACAGGTAAATGCTGGAGATGTCAAGAAACAAAATTTCTAGAATTATTTGTCATTTTAAAAGGTTGAAAAATGAATGTACACATAGCAAACCATCACATTTTGGATTAAAATGAGTCTATGTAGAGGCAATACCAAACCCCGAAATCTGTTTATGTGAAAATAACTAAAAAGGGAGAAGTTCCTCCAGGGAACATCCACTAGTAGGCAGGTCATGTTCTGATCTCTGCCTCATTCACAAATACAGGCTTCTTCTTATTATTATTATTATTTAAAGGTAAGTTATTCTTTTTTATTTTCTTTCTTTTTTTCATTTTTTAATATTTATTTTATTTATTTATTCCCTTTTGTTGCCCTTGTTGTTTTATTGTTGTAGTTATCGTCATTGTTGGATAGGACAGAGAGAAATGGAGAGAGGAGGGGAAGACAGAGAGGAGGAGAGAAAGATAGACACCTACAGACCTGCTTCACTGCCTGTGAAGCAACTCCCCTGCAGGCGGGGAGCCGGGGTTCAAACCAGGATCCTTATGCTGGTCCTTGTACTTTGCTCCACCTGTGCTTATTATTATTATTATTATTTATAAAAGAAAAAGAGAAAAAATATGGAGAAACAAAAGTAACCAGGCAGGGGAGATAGGATAATGGTTATGCAAACAGACTCTCATACCAGAGGTTCAAAAGTCCCTGGTTCAATCCTATACACCACCATAGGGCAGAGAGCTGAGCATAGCTCTGTGTGTCTCTTGCTCTGCATCTCTCTCAAAAAATAAAATGAATAAAATATACAACCCCCCCCAAAAGTAGTCCCTTGTGTATTCGACCATAGTTGCTTGACCACAGGTGACATGAAGGGTTCTTAGCAGAGGAGGGTAACTTACCAGTTAAGATGAAGTTGGCTGTGTGCTCAGAGCTCATGCCCCTGGAGAAGCCACAGGAAGAATGAAGATCTGGAAGGCTGTGCTTCCCTGTTTAGGGACCTACACTTTTATATCCTATTTAGGCTACACCCTACTCCACCAAATGCCTGGAAGAGTTCCCTTGAGGAAATAGGATATCTCCTTAGATCCCAAAATCCTCTCAGGTTAATCCTGGCTATTACTCTCCCCTGTAGAAATGGTTAGAAATCACACCCCCATTTGGGCTAGAGACTACTTGTGGTTGACTCTGGAAGTGATCCTATCAAGACACTGGTAGAGTTGAAGCCATATAAGCATCCATTGCTGGGTGTGACACTGGGGAGAATTCAATATTCTCCCACAGAACTGCAGGAACACAGCACCCAGGAGCATCAATGTTGGACTCTAGGATCATAACATAATGATTACAAAATACTATTGACAATCACAGAAGAACATTAATGTTTGAACAACCCTAAATTTGATTGTAGGAATAGGATTATGTGTGACTTGGAAATGAAGAGTGGGTGGGAACTGGAGTTGTACAAATGCAGATAGATAGTTGTACAGATGACAGTTAACTCATGTCTTCATCCTTAGGAGAACGCTGAGGCTTGCAATGGAGGGAAGGGGATTCAGAATGCTGGCAATGGGAATGTTATAGAATTATAGCCCTAGTCCCCCCCCCCCCTTTTTTTTTATCGGAGCACTGCTCAGCTCTGCCTTATAGTGCAGAGGATTGAACCTGAGACTTTGTAGCCTCAGGTATGAGAATCTCTTTAAATAACAATTATACTATCTACCCAAGTCCAGAATTATACCTCTGTTGACATGTAATTTGGTGAACCAATATTACAGCATTAATAAAAAGTAAAACCAAAAAACAATTGAATGCTTCAGGGACTGGTTAAAATGGAGATCCATTCACTCTAGAGAGCACCAGGGGGTGGGGTGGGGCTCTGTTCTCACCCTTGCCAGGAGGCACAGGATGTTTCTTCACAGGATGAGGAGATTAGCTCAGAAATGATGGCCTCAGGCTAGAGACTCATTTACATAATCACTCTACCTTCCCTGCCTAAAATTTCTTATGAAGATTGATCTGCATCCGCTTAATTCTTTTTCTTTCAATTTTTATTTATAAAAAAGGAAATACTGACAAAAGCCATAGGGTAATAGGGGTATGATTCCACCTAGTTCTCACCACCAGAACCCTGTATCCCATCCATTCCCCTGATAGCTTTCCTATTCTTTAAACCTCTGGTATTATGGACCCAGGGTCATTATGGGGTGCAAAAGGTGGAAGGTCTGTCTTCTGATATTTCTTCCCCTCTGATATATCCTCTTACTTCTAGATCAGGGTTTGTAATAGAATCCAGTTGACAGAATTGGCTTA
Organism: Erinaceus europaeus; assembly: GCF_950295315.1. Taxonomy (NCBI): domain Eukaryota; kingdom Metazoa; phylum Chordata; class Mammalia; order Eulipotyphla; family Erinaceidae; genus Erinaceus; species Erinaceus europaeus. Next base: position 12,790,447 of record NC_080170.1, read on the forward strand.
GTGCACTAAACTAAAATACTCTGGGGTGGGTGGTGATGAGAATACAGGTCCAAGAAGGATGACAGAGGACCTAGTGGGGGTTGTATTCTTATATGAAGAGAAATGTTATGCATGTACAAACTATTGTATTTTACTGTCTAATGTAAAACATTAATTCCCCCATAAGGAAATAATAAAAAATAACTATGGAAAACAGAAAAAAAATTGACATGGACAGAGGACTTAGTGGGGGCTTTATTGTTATATGGAAAACTGGGAAATGTTATGCATGTAGAAACTATTGTATTTACTGTCGGACGTAAAACATTAATTCCCTAATAAAGCAATTAAAATATATACTGGGGGGTTGGGTGGTGATGCACCTAGTTAATCGCACACGTTACACTGTGCAGGGATTTAGGAGTGGTGAAGCAGGGCTGCTTATGTCTCTGTCTCTTTCCCTATCTCTACCTCCTCCTCCTCTCTCAGTGTCTCTTGTCTCTGTTCAATAAGACAAACAAAAAAGATAATTTAAATCTTAAAAATAAATGAATGTACAAAAATACTGTTGATTTCCAAAATAAATATCACCATTACTAATAAAGGAGAATATACTTTATTGTGTTGTTTTAGTAACTATCTTTGAGAAAAGAATTATGTTATTATTTGGTAATTAGAACTTTTTAGACCTTAATATTCTTTTATTTATTATTTATTTATTCCCTTTTGTTGCCCTTGTTGTATTGTAGTTATTATTATTACTGTTATTGATGTTGTCATTGCTGGATGGCATGGAGAGAAAAATGGAGAGAGGAGGGGAGAAAGATAGATACCTTCAGACCTGCTTCACTGCTTGTGAAGCAACTCCCCTGTAGGTGGGGAGCCAAGGGCTCAAACCAGGATCCTTACTCTGGTCCTTGCACTTTGCACTATGTGCACTTAGTCCCCCTGCACTACTGCCCAATGATTGACAAGGCTGTAGGCTGAGATGGCTACCTTTCCACACAATTCCCACCCCCAGATTTCCATATCCCATCCTCATCATTGGAAGTTTTCCTATCCTTGATCCCTCTAGGAGCATGGACCCAGGATCATTATAAAGTGCAGAAGGCGGAAAGTCTGGCTTCTGTAACTCCATATCCAGTGGACATGGGTATTAGCAGGTCGAGTGGTGAAGCAGGGAGGCAGGTGTTTCTGTGTGTCTGTCCTTCTCTATTGTCCCCTTTCCTCTCAATTTCTGGATGTCAATTCAGTAACTAATTAAAATAACAAAATTTTTAAAAAGATACAGAGCCAAACAAATTGTTTAATAATCAGGAATCTAAAAGTAAGAATATAACAGATGAGATCTGGGGTCTTCCTGCAGGGGGAAGCTAGGAAGTCTATTTTAGTCTATTCCAAAGGGCCCATGACATTGCTTTATTTTTTCTGAGCGCCACAGCTAAGACACAGGTGGGTATTGTCTTGGGAGATGGTGTCAGATTTGGAAAAAATACTAGAAAGCTGGATCAGGGCAGAGGGTAGCTCCCCCTTCACTTTTCTAAACATGAAACAACACATGTTTATTTGGTAGAAATTGCTGCAATTTTAGCTTAGACAACTGACCTCTGTGGAAAGAAGAGGAAGATGAGGTAGTGGGTTAAACACCAGGTGAAGCCAGCCCGGCGAAAACAACATATGGCGTCTACCACGTGGGACCAGACCTGCGCAACTCCCAGATAAGTGAAGACTTTGCCTACCTATGCACTATGGCCTTCTCTTCTACTTGAATTGGTTTGCCAAAGCCTCTACTGTTTCATCATGAGACAGTTACTCTGTCTCTGGAACATTTTGCTCTGGGCCACACTTTGTTTCCCTGACCAGAACTTTGGTTTCTTGTGACCCTAATCATAGAGCTTGGGAGATGCACAGAGATTTATCCTTGGACTTTCTGGATCCCTCTCCCATGTTTCCCAAGGAAAAGGACTACATTTTGCTCCCAGCCACAATTTGGTTCTTTATGACTGTCGTAGACTTGGGAGATGCATGGGGATTTCCACTGGGACTTTCTGGACTTCTTCTCGCATGTTTCCCATGGAGAAGGACTTCTCTAATTAGAGGAACGTTCTCCAGTACCCTGGCAGTTCCCAAGAATGGAGACACGTGGTTAGATATACTCTCCTGATTCGATTCTTTCTTCCATGGGAAGACACTTTTAAAAATGGGTGCCTGAAGCAATACAGCAGGAACAGTCAGAATCACCCTAAATGGAATTTTGAAGAGCTTTTTGGACTAGGACGCCCTCTGGGGACTCTTGATGCTACATGGTGAAATCTGTTTCATAAGAGAGTGATTTGAATGACTGAATTTTTGTATGACATTGACTTAAAAAAAATGCTGGACGCAGCCATGATTTCTAGAGACATCCAGAAACAATCCAAAAAATTGTTTTTTTCCTCCTTTGATTTCTTTTTTACGTCTTGGCATAAATCTGAAACGTTTAATCCTGAAATGGTATGAGTTATGGGTGGGGCAGATAGTGCAATGATTATATTAATTATTCTCATGCCTGAGGCTTCTACCATGGTTCTTCTGTTTGCCTTTCCACATTTTATTGAGTTTAACTGTTTCAACAACTTTGAAATCATACTAGAAAGGACTTACAATTAAAATGGAGTTATCAATTATAGTAAACTTCTATTCTGCTACAAGTTTGACAAGTAAGTGAATTTCAGCTGTCAAGTCTTCACATGAAAAAGCATCTACTCGAATGGAATTCCTGGAAATCCATTTGGATCCTGTTCTCTGACATCGCCCACAAGATGGAATGACTACAACACACCCCCGGAAACCAATGATGTGACCTGGCACGAACTGAAGAAACAGATTCACAGACTCCAAAGATTACTCTCTACAGAAAAGCACAATTCTGGTGGCCGACATTCCCCATCGAGACAGACATGCAGTGTTTCATCCCTTGGCATTTTCTTCTGTGGTCAGCTACTTTGGACTGACCTCCATTGGACTTACTGGTACATGCTGCTGTGTTTCTCAAAGACTAACTTCAGCCAGTTGCCTTGACACTTTATAGACCATGTCCCCTCGCCTTCAGGCTCTGTTCCCAGAGTCAGAAAACTCCCCCTCCTTATTAGGTTATGCCCACAGAGTCAGGAAACGCCCTTTGAGGCAAGAGATGCCCCCAGAGGCATGAAGCGCTCCCAGAGGGAAGAAATGCCCTTTCGCCTGCTAGGCCTTGATCTTTGAGGCAAGAAATGTTCCCCTTGGCATCACACTGGTTATTGCTGCTCACCTATTTTGTTTTCCATGTCTTATGCCAGTTCTTTTGAAAACGCCTGTACAATATAGGTTTCTTTTCACTCCACAATCCTGATACTATGGCCATTAGTTAAAAAGAAAGGGGGAATGTTGGTATGCTTTAAAAAAAACCCTTCTGTTTCATTTGGTTTAATCCCCCCTGCATTATATTTACATAACACTGTATTCTATTTGCATAACCTCTGTTAACAAGCACCACCTTCCCTCCAGGGCATTGGTGGTTTAGTGACAGAATTCTTACCTGCTCCACCCCCTCTCTTTGTCATACCCTGATTTTCACCAGTCACTTTTCTCTCCACCCTCTCTGCCTCACATCCTGTTCCCACCCTACTGGGCTAGTATATTTATAAAGACAAGATTGTTTGTGGTTTTTTGTTTTAGCTTAGCTTGGTATAGATTGCGCTGCGTCCTGCATGAATAAAGAGATACTGCGTACAACCCAGCCATGAGTCCCGGGTCGTCTGTCTCCCATCAATGAAGCTCAGCCCAACACAATTCCTCACACCTGGGAGAGAGCTGCCCAGGGAGAGCAAAGGACTCACAGGAGAGAGGCTGCAGTTTAATTCCCAGGGCTGCATGTACCTGTGGTGCTCAGGCTGCTATCTCTCTCTGGATCTCATAAAACAACTCTCTCATAGCTAAAATCTTCCAAGAATTCTTCCTTATTATTTTTATTTTTTTGTTGTTGGAGATACGAAATGACAGAGGCCTTATGAGGAATTTTTGCTCTGGTTTTGAGCATTTTGCACGGCAATTAATACCAGACATCACCATCAGTTCGAAGTGTGTAGTTTTCTGATCCCTCTCACTTGAAAACCAATGAATAAAATTTTCAAAGAAGACAGATGAAGTGATAGCATAAATATCTCAAATATAAGCAGAAAAAAAGATGCCTTAGAGTAGGTTTTCTTTTATTTAATTAATGGGGAATTATTGTTTTACATTAGACAGTAAATACAATAGTTTGTACAGACATAACATCTCCCAGTTTTCCATATAACAATACAACCCCCACTAGGTCCTAGGTCATCCTTCTTGGATCTGATTCTCCCCAACCACCCACCCCAGAGTCTTTTATTTGGTGCAATACACCAATTCCAGTTCAGCTTCAACTTGTGTCTTCTTTTCTGATCTTGTTTTTCAACTTCTGCCTGAGAGAGAGATCATCCCATATTCATCCTACTGTTTCTAACTTATTTCACTTAACATGAATTTTTCAAGGTCCATCCAAGTTTGGCTGAAAATAGTGAAGTCACCATTTTTATAGCTGAGTAATATATATATACCACAACTTTCTCAGCCACTTATCTGTTGTTGAACACATGGGTTGCTTCCATGAAGGTTTTGGGATGAAGCTGGGTCAGTCATCAGGTGAAATCTATTGGATTATTTTCCTTAGAAAAGAAATTTGATTTCTTCACAAGTCAGGAGAGACTGGTAGAGTTACAGGATATCTGAATATAACTTTGAGGTCTCTGAAAAGTGAGGTCGGAGCTGACAGAATCATGCAGTTTTGTTGGGAGACATAGACTTTGTCCGCATGTATAAAGTTTAAGCATAGAAAACTCAGTGGGTTGAATTGTCAACCACACACAAATTCCCACCTTCTACATCCACAGTGCACATTCAAGAAACATCTTAAACATGCCAGCAATCAGATTCAACAGGGCCCAGGCTGGGTGAGGGTGTGTAGCAACCATATCTCACAGTCACACGAATGCTATTAACACAGTCCATTATTTCAGCCCCTTAGGATAATGGTTTCTCAGTGTATGTGTAGTAATACAAGAATGGCTATCAAGGAAATTCTGTCATTTTCAATAAATATTCCAAGCACAGTGTAAAAAGATGCCACCCTACCTGTAAATGTTAGGGAGGTTAAATGAAATCTCCAGGGATTAAAACTTTGGTTATGCTTATGTTTGTGAACCATATCAGTGGAAGACTACTGGTAGATTGCTCAAATCTCTGATGTTTTGTGCTGTGAAATGAAGACATCATTTCCTTCCAATATGAACAAAAGAAAAACAGAAGACAAAACAATGGTGTGGTAGAGAGATGAAGTTCAAAGTGGAAGTTTAAGCATGTATGTCTGATGTTCTCCAATGCACATATCTCTTTAGCTGCCCTTTGTTGGTTTCTCTGGAAGCAATAAATCAGGGAAAATTCTTGGGCATCTTGAACATACATTTAAATCTTCAGTTTAGAAGACTATATTCATGTATTCAGATGCTATTAACATTGGCATATTGAACTCACCAAGTCACAAGTAAATGCAAATGTGTGAGTCATGGACAGAAAGGGGCTACCTGTTATTCCAGAGGATAAAAGCCTGTATCTTCTTGGGAGTGACTGGTAACATTTCAACAACTTACTTGTTGGTGCCACCTCCAGTTTGAGATTTACCAACAAAAATACTGTTGAAGGGAGAAGAGGATCCCCTAAGTTTCACCATATGGATCTGTTAATCTCCACTGCCACTGCACCTCGGAGACTGGAGTAGCAGTCAGGAACCCCTGTGCTGACAGTAGGAGAAGGGAAGGGACAAGGAAACTAAGCAGAAGATATACACTCCCAGTGGTCCGGAAGTGGGACTGTATAGTAGAAGGAATCCACATTTTTCTATTGAACTGGGAGGCACACTGAGTAACTGCTCAGAACCCAAAGAGTACAAACAAGATTTTTTTGAAACTCTCAGGGCCAAGGTGTGCTGCCTGCCCTGACTCTAGCTACTATCAGAGTAGCTAAACTGGGCATGGGGCTTTGGACCCTCAGGGCTTGGGAGTCTCTTTGCATAACCACCATGCTATCTCTCCCCCACCCCGTTTTATCTCTCTGTCAGCTGTGGGCTATTAAGCTAAAAACCCCACTTAGAGTTAAGAAGCCCTCAGGCTCACATAGCCTACAGAGAAGAAAAGGAACTTAAGAGGATTTAAGAGCCCTCTGTGCTTCAATGAAGGGATTGAGATAACATTGAAACAAATGTTAGTTTCCACAATTGTGAAGTGATTAAGTACCTTACTTCACACAAGTCAGCCCAATCAGGAGTGGATTGGAAAGCACTGACAGAGAGCCCTCACAGTACATTATAGGCAATGTTTAAACCAAGAACAGTGATTGGAGAAATGAGCCAGAACAAGATCCCAGCTAAATGTCTCCCAAAGGTAGAAACCCATGAGAATGAGAACCACATCCAAATGTTAGAGGCAGTAACTCTAAAATAGTTATAGTTGCTTTTTAAGTTTGAGTTTTAAGAATAGTTTAAATATAGTTGCTTTTTGCCTTCCTGACCAGTGAGGTGGAAAATACCTTGCCCTTTTCCCCTCGACAGAACCTGAGAGGCCATCAATTATTTTGACAGACCCTGCAGCGAGCAGGACTCATCATGACCTCTGCAACAGAATACTGTTACCAGACAGTTAAAAATGGCCTGACAAATGATGACCTGATAGATTGCAAACAGATGGTCGGTGGTCCCAATAAAGAACAAAAAAATGTGGTGACCCCCACTTTGGCAATGACCTATTGGTCTGGTGTGATGTTTAGAAATAGCCCATGCTTTGCTCTGAATGGATCAGGTTTTTGCTAAGTTTGAAATGATTGGATATAGGCAGATAAGGTGATGTGTTCCCCCTCCCTGAGTGTAGTCTGAATTCCTATAAATTGTATGGTTTGAGCTTTGTTCAGGGTCGAGCTTGGTAGACTGACACCAGTCACCATCTCGGCCCGGATTGCAATTCGTGAATAAACATCTTTTGCTTCCTTGCAGTGGATGGTGGTTTGATTTCGCTCTTTAACACCAAACACTAGTTGAGGCATTAGTCACAGAAGTGAGTAAAGCATTGCAAGAAAAGCCATCATAAATTGGTAAAGAGCAAATGAGACTATGAAAGTAAACACTAACTATCTCGAGGTAATTAGAGAGCTGAAATCTGAAATAGCTGAGCTAAGGGCACAACGGGCTAACAAAGCTAATGCAGTATTAGAAGAGTGTAACAAAATAGAGAACACAGAGACGAGAAGCAGCCAGATTGAGGTTGAATGTGAGAAAACTAAGAAAGCAGTGTAAAAGATGACAAGTAGACATTAAAAGATATTGAAAACAAAAACAAACATATGAGATGGCTTTAAAGGAAATAATATATGCAGCATTGGCTTACCAAAAAAAAAAAAGAGAGATGGAGTTTAAGAAAGAATTATAAAGGACACCGTAGCTAAGAACTTTCGTACTCTAGACAACATAAAAGACATAAAACTATGGGGCGGGTGGTGGTGACCTGGTTGAGTGCACATCATACAGTACACAAGGACCTGGGTATGAGCTCCCAGCCCCCACCTGCACGGGAGAAAGCTTTGAAAATGGTGAAGCAGTGCTTCAGGTGTCTCTCTGTCTCTTTCCCTGTCTATCTTCTCTGGAGGCATGAGACAAAGTGATAAACAGAGATGCAGTGAGAAAGTAACTGAGAGAAATTAACACAGAGACACAAGAGCACTTCTCAGCTGTCTCATGGTGTTAAAAATGACTGAATTTGGGGCTTGGTAGTTCAGGAATGAAAGTGTTTAGCATAACCATTATGCTAAATTAATGTCTTATCTGGTGAAGGAAAAGAAGAGCTGTCTTAGTTTTTTTCTTTCATGAACTAATGGTGATTTATAAAATTATCCATAATAGCTATATTCCACACCATTCCCACTCTGTGTTTTTGCCCCCAAACCCTGCATCAATTGCAGCAATTTGTCCAAAAGACACAAACTCTTAAACTTCAGAACAGGCTGCTTTGAATCAGAAAGGGGCCTGGCACCTTGGTATTTCAAAAGCAAAACGTTGGTGCACAAGAATCCATTTGTCAGATGTTACTATAAAAGATGCAGAGTATGGAAAGCTGTTCATTTATAACTATTATATCCAAAACCCAGCCAGGAAAAGTTGAGTAGGATATTGTAGCATACAATATGATTCAATGATTTCTTATGATTCTGTAACTCAGGACCCCCGATCCCCAAAATTATCCCGCTCAAAACCGCCAATGTCTCTCCCTCTGGACCCATCATGTATCCCCTATAGAAACATTACTATCCCCCTTGGGGACCCCCATGTGTCCCTGTCACAATCCCCTATATTTCCCTCTCATAGCCACCATGCCACTCGATAACTTTCACTCACATCTCCCTTGTAGGAGCTCGCACCCCAATTCAGAACACCCACCATGCTTCCCCCACAGGAATCACTCACATCTCTGCCTCAGGAGCCCCTGTTACAGAAAGGATCCCCAAAGCACAAGACTAGAGACATTACTTGGTGAAAGAGTGGAATTTTATTACCCTGGTGTATAGGAGATCCAGATCATACTCCCAGAGAGATAAGAGAACAGGAAATCGATCAGCAGAGAATAAGGGCAACAGAGTTCTGGCACTAGAAAATCTCTAGAGTGGTGCCATGCTTATCATATGTTTTTGGACAGGGTTTCCATTTATAAAATATATATAGATATGAAGTGTCCATGTGGTGGCATACCTGGTTGAGCTCACACATTATAGAGCAAAAAGATCAGGGTTGAACCCCTGGTTCTCACCCACAGGGGCTAAGCTTCACAAGGTGTGTAACAGTGCTCCTAGTGTCTTTATTTTTAATTTCTTTAATGGCTGTTAATGGTTTGTAGATGACAGTGAATACAAGAGTTAGTACATGCATAAAAATTCACAGGTTTAGCCACCACTAGGTCCTCCTCTGTGTAAATGTTTCAGGACTTATTCCCTCCCCCAGTCACATTTGAAACTTTTACTTTGGTGCAGTACACCAACTCCAGTCCAAACTCTGATTAGGGTTTTCTAACCTGTTCTTGTTTTTCAAATTTTGTCTATAAGTGAGACGATCCCATATGCATCTTCTGTTTCTGATTTACCTCATTTAACATGAGTCCTTCAAGCTCCATCCAGGATGGGCTGAAAACAGTGACATAACAGTTTTTAAAAGCTGAGTAGAATTCCATTGTATATAGAGACCAGACCTTGCTCAACCACTCATCTGTTGTTGGACACCTAGGTTGCTTCCAAGTTTTGGCTATTACAAACTTTGTTGCTATGAAAACAGATATACACAAATATTTTGGGATGGATGTGTTGGGTTCCTTATAATATATCCCCAGGAGAGGAATTGTATGCTTATAGGATAGGTTCACTTCTAAGTTCATGAGATTTCTTCAGACCGCTCTCCACAGCAGTAGGACCAATCAGTTGACATTTTCACCAGCAGTGCAGGAGTGTTCCTTTGTCCCCACAGCCTCTCCAGTGTTTGTTTCTGCTATCTTTACTTATGTTTCATATTCTCACAGAAGTGAAGTGGTATGTCATTTTGTCATCATTTGCATTTCTATGACAATCAATGACTTGGAGCATTTTTTTCATATGTTCTCCAGTGTTTCAGATCGCTTCTTGGCTGGATGTGTTTTGATATCTTTATGCCTGGGTAAATTCTTCTTAGGACCGTCTGTACTTCTTCAACTTTTATACTTTTTACATAATTTTTTTAATTACCTTTATTTATTTATTGGGTAGAGGCATTCAGAAACTAGTCATGTCCTAGTAATGTCTTGTTGCATTCTCAGGTGATCTTCTTTGCTATTCTTACATGACTGGGGAGTGGTGAGTAAGACAGCTGATGCTACTTTGTAGCCCCACCTCCAGAAATCTTACAAGTGTCTTTCTATCTTTCTCCATCCACCCTTCCCTTTAAATTTCTGTCTGTATCCGTAGGAAATAAGTAGATAGGTATAAACAAGCAAGTCCAGAATTCAAGTAAATAAAAAAGAGGAAAGCCATGTCCCAACCTCCCAACCTCCACAGCTATCTATGCACGGCCATCTATGGGCCTCATCCTTGGAAGCATCACCCCAGTAGCACTGGATCCTCGAGTCTATAGAGCTGACTGGACTCAGAGTGTTCTGGGTCCTCATTGCCCCTCTCCTAATGGCTGGTGTTACTGAGTCATCTACACACAATGGATCATGTACTGAATAAGTAACCTTTGTGTAAAACATTGTAGGCATATGTGAAGGCAATATATTGAATCTTCTGGAATTCTCCTGAATTCTTGCATTCTCTCATGTTTGTATATAATGATACTGATCATTTATTTCAGGAAACAAGTGTTGAAACCCTACCTAGCCATGGTACTTGATGCCCTGGCTAGGAAGTTCAATTGAGAAATTTAGTGGCTGTTAACTTTCTGGCAGTTTACTGGTTGTGGCAGAAACTCCAGTCTGTTTTACAAACAAAAAGACGGCCTAAGGGAAGAGAGGACGCCCCTAAGACTCACCTAGTACAAATGTGAGTCTCCATTGCTACTGCCCTCAGAGGCTGGAGCACCAGGTTGGAGGCCCTGTGCTGACACCATGGGACAGGGAACTGACCTGGAAACTCAGGAGATGGTCTACACCTTGGTGGCCTACTGGTAGTGCTGTGTGGTAGAAACCTTTCCACATTGTTCTCCTCATGAGAACATAGTTAATAGTTGTCCCAGAACCTACAGACTATAAACTGGAGTGTTTAGAAACTCACAGGGCCACCAATGTTGCCTGGATTGGCAGAGAAGCTGAGTTGATCCTGGAGATTTGGATGCTTGGGGTATGAGAATCTCTTTGCATAAGCATAGTATTATCTCTCCCAAACCCTGCTTTATCTCTTGATCATGAGTGAGGGATTAAGCTAAGTAACCACTTATAGTTTAAAATTCCTCAGGCTCCCTTTGCCTACAGGGAAGAAAAAAAAAACGGCTTCTGGGATTATTAAAATTTACTGAAAAAATGTTATACATGTGCAAACTATTGTATTTACCATTGAATGAAAAATATTAATTCCCCAATAAAGAAATTTTTTAAAAAAATGGTATGCAGGTGAAGGGTTTGTGCTACTGCCTGACAGCCACCGTTGGCAGCACGACCCTTTTGCAAAAGAGTAAACCTCTTGCTTCAACTTCTTAAAAAAAGAGCCAGAAGAAGCTCTGACTTTGATCTAATGAGCAGGAGCCAGAGAAGCATGGACTAAATGTAGGGTGGACCATGCTAAGGGTTGTCAATGAGACCCTGTTCCAGAGGCTGCAAAGATGTGATTAAGATCTCCTCAGAGTCACTGACATGATTACTAGACTTAATATCAAAGAGGGTGTGGAGGGTGTGTGAAACCAAGCGTAGTCAACTCCTTTATAAGGGGGAGGAGGTGGCTGGGATTTCAAAACCTATAGGAGCACATAGGAACTCTGGCACCACGTGGCTGCCTCACCTCCAGCAAGGAAAGAGATCCAGTGCAACAGTCTTTGATCAGAATCATTTAATGATGAAAAAGTCAAAAACCAATATGTTGGTGAATAGTGGGAATGTGTTTCATGGGGAGGTTGAGTTTTTCTCAGCCATCTGTGGACCGGATAAAAATTCAGATAGTCATGAAAACATAGCCTCTACCAATAGCTCTGATCTCTCCACACAGGGAAATCCTTTTAGGATCTGCTAGGTTTGGCTTGATATCCTGCACTCAGTGAAAGACTAGGAGATCCACACTGGGAATTCTGGGAGGAGGGATCACATTTGTGTTTTGAGACAGGAAACAGAATCTAGCATTTTCTCTCTGGAGACCCAGACTCTTAGACATTTCTGTGGTATTGCTTTTCAACTGCTGTGAGTAATGGGAACCAGCAAGAGCTTGCAGGCATACAGACCAATACCACTCTCTGCGGACCCTGAGCAGAGGCTTCAGACATTCACACACTCCTCTGAGCTCCTGCTGCCCAGGCTTGATCACTCTGCGTCACTTTCTCTGTCTGTGTAATTCTTGTCCCTGCAGGGCTGACAGAAGGTGGCACTCTGGTGGATTGTTTTAAAATTCCTTGGAGAGATAAACACATGCAAATGCGACTCCATATGTTCTAGATGAGTTTTGAAGAATTCAGTGTGATTTGCATCTTCAATTGAAAGATGGTTGGTCTTTTATGTTATTAATTATTGATTTATTCATTTATTTATTTATTTTAGAAAATGTCGGTGAGTTTTCAAATTACTTCCTCGCGGAATAACAGCATGACAAAGGAACTCCGGGGACAGCAATATTATTCAGGTATTCATCTTCTAAGTCCTGTATGTTTTTCAGGAAGGTTTAATCATATAGTGAATATTCTAGGGGTCACTGTGTGCCCTCAGTGCCTTGGGAGCTATCAGTCACTGCACACATAGCAGGGGACATGGGCATAGGGTATAAGGCTCTTGTCCTTGAGATGGAAAAACCCTACAAGGAGAGTCATCCCAAAAAAGAGGAAGCACAAGTGAGCTCTCAGTCAGGATGTCTGCAATGTCAGTCATGGAACTGGAGCAGAGTCCAGACTGAAATGCTTCCTCACTGTCCAGAGAGACTGTGTGTTGGAAGCAGGTCTCTAGTTAAGGCCGCTGAAGCCCTCAACTTCTCTGGTCAGGGTCTCTGAGCTCTCTAGCACTGCGGATATTCTACATTGGCCCAATGCGTCCAGGGAGGGGCTCAGAAAATGCTCTTGTTTTGTGACTGACGAAAATTGCTCCCTGTCCCCTCTCCTTGCAGGGCACCCTCTTGTCTCCTGGACAGACCTGGAGATTCTGAGCTTCTGTTATGAGTGGGTGTTGCTAGCCAATGAAGAACTGAGAAGCAGGCACTGGAAATCAGCCAAACCCATCAGCCAGCGGATCAGGGGCAGAGGCATCCTGAAGAGCTCCTTGCAGTGTTAGCACATGCTCATCCATGTGAAGGGGCTGGGCTGAGACACCCAGCAGCCCAAGCACAGGCCCAGGAGACAGCCCTGGAGCTTGCCCTGTCAAGCAGCCCTGGACAGACTCCTGCAACAAAGCAGCATCCATATATTCTCAGGTTGGTATCTTCTCTGTCACTTGGGGTTGTACTGCCCTAATGGGGCAGCAGCTGTCCTAGCATCCACACTCCCTTAGCAGGCAGAGCTGGGCTCTGTGCCTGCCCATTGCTTCATCTGCTTCCACAAAAACTGGAGGCTCTTTTGGTTTCCTTATGCCTCAGCCAATTGCCCACTTTAATATCCTCAGGGCCCTGCTCCTGGACTGGCTCAAAGAGACATGGTTTATGCGGCCACATGGGGAGAGAGCAAGTGGACACTGAGAAGGGATATGGGTTATATCTGACTGATGTTTCCTGCCACTCTTCTCCTTTCTCAGTTCTTCCATGGGCGTTTGGACTCCAGCACCATCCTCCTTTCATCAGCACTTCTAACACGCAGGGCCAAGTCTCTGCCAGAACTGAGCCCACAGGAGAGCTGCACTGTAGCCCCCTACAACTGAATGGTGACCAAATAGAAGACTGGAACACCTGGACAAACAACCTGCCTTGGTCACATCTATTCAAGTTTCCTTCCTTCCTCTAAGCAGACACCAGTCCCTCAGAACAGTGAATACTCCAGATTGATACTGACTCTGATCCAAGGGGAGTCTGTGGGAACTGTCCCCCCTTCTGTTTGGATTTTCTTGTAGCTGTGACATTTTCCGCCACTACTGTCATTCTAGACTGCTATGGCCCCTCCTGGGCTCATTGCCATGTGATCAAAGAAAATGGCAAAAAAACCCATTGAGCTCTGTGTGCTTTTTCTGTTTGCCTGTTGCATGAGTGGGACCCTAAAGTTTAGATGGTCAAGAGTTGAGTTGGGAGGCACAGCTTCTTTGGGACCGGAGATCTATCCTCTCCATGCTCCACACCAGGGCTCTCACATGAAGACTTCTTTGCTGGAGGGGTAAACCAGAACCTGCAGAGAAAATTTACCAGTGAAGCAAGTCTGCAGATGTTTCATATTCACTTTTGCTGTCCCCCTCTCTGCACAGAAATTCTCTCTGTCCTAGAATTTTATGTGTAAAGGAGAAAACGTCCACAGAGAGTTGTGGATTTATAGTGCTGGCACAGCCCTAGTGATAATCCTGGTGTCAAATAAATACTAAAAACAACTTACACCCAGTCTCTTCATAGTAACAATGCAAGAACCAGTTTAATAGTTTTTATTGTGGATCCATGTCTATTTGGGTGAAGAGAAAAAAGGGAGATGGTGCCAGAGAGAGAGACAGATATAGTAGATACTTACAGACCTGTTTCACTGATTCTGAAGCTTTGCGATGTAGGTGAGAATCAGAGGCTTGAACTCAGATATTTACACATGGTAACCTACGTGTACAGTTCACTAGCGGGTCCTCACAGATGGTTTGGCTGGCAGGTTGATCCAGGAATCACAGGTAGAGGTCACTGTGGTTTGCTGGCTGATCCAGCAGACAAGTGTGGAGGTGATTATGGTGTGATCACAACAGGCCCACACCATAGCCTCCACACTTATGAAAGGATCCAGAGCACCACACACAGTGTGCTTGAATCACAGACACACCACATCCAGAACCTTGAAGTGTGGCCAAATGTCTCACCAACTCAACAGTGTTCCTCCAATACAGTCTCAATGCCCATCTATTTACAAGTAAACATGCCTAGGGACTTCACAGAATGTTATGGGATGAAGTATTGGCACATTCGACTTGGAGAGACAATGAGTCCTGACTAAGCTAATAAAACAATCTTCACCCAGGCCTTCATTTAGCAACATTTAGCATAATACTTAAGTCACAAAGATTGATTACAGAGGGTTTCTTTAACAAAATTAAATTATACTACACTAGGACCACTTTGATCACCCATCAATTCACAAGTCAATGCTGACCTGTGGCTTGTGGACAGAGAGGGGCTAAGGAGTGATTCCTGGGGTGAAAAGCCCATATCTTCTTGGGAGTGACTGGTAACAGTCTGGAAATTTAGATCAAAGTGAGAGTTTCCTGCTTTTTTTAAAGAATTAAAGCAGGACATTTATTCTTTTGCAAAAGGGTGTTCTGCCAACAGTGGCTGTCAGGCAGGAGCATGCCACCTTCACCACCTCCCATATTTTAAAGATTTATTTTAATCTTTATGGGGAAAATAATGCAGTGATAGAGATATATACTCTCCATAATCCCTCTCTGCCCCTGCCTGCTGCCTCTGTCTGTGTCTATTTCTTCCTGTTTCTCTGTCTCCCTCTCTTTCAACACTGCTCAATATATGAGTACAGGAATTTCAGGACACCTCAGTGATACATGCTCTAGCTTTTACTATGGACTGCCCTCATGGCTGCCTCTTGTTAAAGATAAACCCATAGAAAGCTTCAGATGCTATGCTTTTACCACAAATCAAAGGTAGTGTGTAAGTAGGGATTCCTAGCCTTTAAATATGTTGAAACCTTGGGAAATGGATCATTCTAGATTCTTACTACAGGACCTGAAATAGCACCTTTCCTGAAATTCCAACCAGAGTTCACCCTAAACATTTTTCTCAATTTTTTGGATAAAAAAGGAATAAATAGAGAGAGGAGGGGATGATAGTCAACTACTTATTTTCTTTAATATTTTATTTTATCTCATCATGGGAAAGATAGGAGAGAAAGAAAGAGCTAGACATCACACTAATACCTATGATGACAGGGAACAAACTTGTGATCTCATGCTTGATAAAACAATGCTTTATCCACTGCACCATATCCCAGACTAGACCACTAGACTTCTTATTTTCTACAGTGCTGTTTTCGACAGCTTATTTTGTTTCCACCAGCCTGGATTCATGGGCGGGTAACAGACGACCAGGGACTCATGGTTGAGCTGTCGGCAGTATCTCTTTATTCAGGCACGATGCAGTACAATCTAAGCGAGCTAAGCCAAACTAAAGGTACTGTAAAACTCACAATGCTGTCTTTATGTATACTTGCCAAGTAGGATGGAAACAGGATGTGACATAGAGAGGGTGGAGAGAAAAGTAACTGGTGAAAATTAGAGTGTGACAAAGAGAGGATCAGGGTGTGACAAGGAGGGGGCGGAGCAGACGACAATCCTATCACTGAACCACCAATGCCCTGGAGGGAGGGTGGTGCTTGTTAACAGTGGATATGTAAATAGAATGCAGTGGTTATGTAAATAGAATATTGTTAAGCAGGGGGGATTTAAACCAAATGAAACAGAAGGGGTCTCATGCATACTAACACTACAGCTAGTCTAAAGTGGAGCATATTTGTGTCAGCAAAACAGCTCACTGACAGTGCACTGTTTAGCCTTATCTGTAACCCAGGTTCAAGAACTTCCTCTATCACATTGAAGGAAATTTTGCTCTGTGCTTTTTTGTTGTTGTTTGTTTGTTTGCTTAAGGATATTTCCTTATTTCTCTCTATGTTCCCTTTTGTTGCCCGTGTTCCTTAATTGTTGTAGTTATTATTGTTGTTGTCCCTGATGCCATCCATGTTGTATTGTTGATGTTATTGATATTGTTGGATAGGACAGAGAGCAATGGAGAGAGGAGGGGAAGACAAAGATAGACACCTGCAGACCTGCTTCACCACTTGTGAAGTGACTCCCATGTAGGTGAGGAACTAGGGGCTCGAACCTGGATCCTTAAGCGGGCCCTTTTGCTTTTCCCACCTGGGATTAACCCGCTGCACTATTGCCCAACTTCCGATCTGTGGTTACTTGCCCTCTGACTCTCTATCTTGTTGTTTCTACCTGAAAAAGTCAGTCGTAAGTGGAAAAATCTTTAAGATAACATCAGCAATAGAAAATGTTTGATTTGTACTTTCATTTCTGTATATTAAATCAATGATGAGGTACAATGATTCCAGTATGTGTTGCCTTGAGTTCATGACCTAATGCCCCCCCACAAAAAAGAAGAATGTGTGTGTGTGTGTCTGTGACCCAAGTTTAATTCTAATAGAAAGACCTTAAGATTCAATATGTTGTTTTCACCTGTGTTAGCATTGTTTTACACAAAGCTTAATTGTTCAATTCATGATCAGTCATGTCAGATGAATCAGTAACCTCAACTCTTCTCTGTCCTTGATCACCTTGCACCCGAGCTTTAGGATAGAGTCTTTCCACCTAGGCTCTCTCCTAGGATCACAGCTGAGAGGCATTTAGGCTACCTCTGGGAGCACAAAGCCTTCAGTATCCACCCCCCAGCACTTAGCAGAGGGACAATGAGGACCAAGAGAAGTCTCAGTCCACTCAGCTCCATGCATTCCTGGAGCCAGACCTCCTGGGGGAGAGAGAGAGATTCCAGGGAACAATCTCATAGCAAGGCATGCAGAGATATCTGGTAGGGGGTTGGGAGGTGGTGGCTTCCTACTTTTTGAGTTACTTGAATTCTGGACTTGTTTCTTATTTCTATCTATTTATTTTCGATAGAGACAGAAAGTGGAGGGAAGGGAGGATAGAGAAAGATAGAAAGACACTTGTAGGACTTCCGCAGGTGAGGCTACAGAGTAGCAGCAGCTGTGTTTCTCACCTCTCCCCAAGCACAAGGAATAGCAAAGAAGATCAACTGAGAATGCCACAAGATAAGACTCAGACCTTAGCTACTATTAGCTCCATTAGTTTCCTATTTCTATCTATTTGTTGATTTATTTTGCATAGATACAGAAGTTGGAGGGAAGTGGCATTAGAGAAAGAAAGACACCTGTAACACTTTTCGAGGCGAGGCTGCAGAGTAACAGCAGCTGTGTTTCTCCCTTCTCTACAGTAAACTAAGTATAGCAAAGAAGATTAACCCTGCCTGTCAGGCTGCCATACGCCCCAATCGCCGAGGAGCCCACCTTTTGATTATATCAAACTATGCGCGGGCATTGGGTCTGCCCATGCGATTGGACTGGCTATTGGTGCTGCCCTTAAAGACCTTACACAAGGTGGTCAGCCTAAGACTTGCTTTAATTGTAGACAGCCAGGACATTTCACCCAAGAATGCACATCCCTAAAAACAGCTCGCCCACCACCCACCACTCTATGCCCCTGATGCAAGCGGGGAAGGCACTGGGCCTCAGAGTGCCGCTCTCAGACAGATGCCCACTATAATACACTCCCCCCAAACAGAGAAACTTCCAGAGGGGCCAGCCCCTGCCCCCAAACATGAGACAAATCCCTGGGGCTGTCAGGTTTGTCCCCCAAAAGTCAACTCTTCAGAGTCAGTTTCCAATCTCCCCCGAGCCACCACAGGCAGCATAGGATTGGATCTCCGTTCCTCCACCAACACAATATTAACACCCGAAATAGGAGTTCAGGTCCTACATACTGGAGTTTTGGGGACCCTACCTTCTGGTACTTTTGGACTCATTCTTGGCCATGCTAGTTCAACTCTCCAGGGTTTCAATGTCTCCCCAGGAATAATTGATAATGATTATACAGGAGAAATAAAAATTTTGGCCTCGTCCACTTCTGGTCCCCTAACCATAAAAACAGGACAGAGAATTGCTCAGCTGCTATTATTTCCCCTTACTCATCCTAATCAAAACTTTTTCACAAATCCAGAGGCATCAGTAATTTTGGCTCTTCAGATGCTTACTGGGTCCAACAAATTACTCAAGATAGATCCCTCCTCAAAACTAGATGGTAAAAGCTTTGAAGGACTTGTAGACACCAGAGCCGATGCCTCAGTAATCTCTGACAAGGATTGGCCTTCTTCTTGGCCCTCCATGGCCTCCTTGACTCATCTTAAAGGCATTGGACAAACCTCCAACCCACAGCAAAGTTCCGGTCCTTATATGGACAGATGAGGAAGGTAATACTGGCACTGTTCAACCCTACATTGTGCCTGGCCTGCCTGTTAATCTTTGGTGAAGAGATATCCTTGCCCAACTAAATCTTATCATGTGTAGCCCAAATGAAGTTGTTACCCATCAAATGTTAAAACAGGGCTTCCACCCTGGACAAGGTTTAGGAAAATATTCACAGGGAATAAAAGAACCTATTTTGGTGGTTAAAAAAGAATGACCGTTCTGGACTAGGGAGAGAAAATTTACCCTAATGGCTGTTGACATTCCTGTACCCCATGAAGACAAAATTACTTGTAAATCTGATGAGCCTGTGTGGGTTGATCAATGGCCTTTGACCTCTGAAAAATTGGCTGCGGCGACAGAGTTAGTACAGGAACAACTTGCCGCTGGCCATATTGAGCCTACCACCTCCCCTTGGAATACTCCTGTTTTTGTTATTAAGAAAACATCTGGCAAGTGGAGACTGTTACAAGATTTGAGGGAAATTAATAAAACTATGCTTACTATGGGGGCCTTACAGCCTGGACTACCCACCCCTGTGGCCATCCCTACTGGGTTTTTTAAGATAATCATTGACCTTAAAGATTGCTTTTTCACCATTCCCCTACACCCTGAAGACAGACAGCAGTTTGCCTTTAGCCTGCCAGTTACTATTTTCAAGGGGCCTATGGCACGTTTTCAGTGGCGGTTCCTCCCTCAGGGTATGGCTAATAGTCCAACGCTATGTCAAAAGTTTGTGGCACAATGATTGATGCCTTTCGCATTTTGTGGCCTTCTATCTATATTATTCATTATACAGATGACGTCCTTTTAGCGGGACCTGACAGTACCCAAATACTTTACTGTTGTCTAGAACTATCACAAAATTTGGCAGATAGGGGACTCCAGGTTTCCCCCCATAAGATTCAGCTTCAAGACCCTTAATTTTATTTAGGCTTTGAGCTTTGCCATCAAAAAATTGCTACCCAAAAACTTCAGCTTCAAGTAGGCCACTTGAAAACACTTGATGATTTTCAAAGACTATTGGGTGACATAAATTGTATTAGGCCATATCTTCAGCTTACCACGGGAGAACTTAGGCCACTTTTTGAAATTCTGAGGGAGATTCCAACCCTTCTTCCTCCCACTCCTTGACCCCTGCAGCTACATGGGCTTTCCGGTTGGTAGAAGAAGCCATTCAGAAATGGGGAGTCTCCTTTATTTCCTATGAAGCACCACTTCTGTTTGTCATTTGTGCCACCTCACATACACCTACAGGAGTGTTTTGGCAACCTGGCCCTATGCTTTGGGTTCATCTTCCAGTTTTCCCCCCTAAAGTACTTGCTCCCTACACCTCCCTGGTTGCTGAGCTTATTCTTTCAGGATGTGATGCTGCCACCTGCTTTACTTTTCCAGTACTGATAGGTTCCGTAGTTCAAGCCCCAAAGAGTCATGCTTTACATCATTTAAATATTCAGACCCTTCGCCTACTTTTTAAGATCACATTCCTTATAATCCTCAAGGACAAGGCATTGTCGAACGTGCTCACCAAACTATCAAAAATTCTCCCCTTAAATTAAAGAGAGGGGAATTATACCCTCAGAAGGGGTCCCCTAGAAATATTCTTCATCATGCCTTGTTTGTTATTAATTTTCTAAATTTAGACACCCATGGCAAATCTGCAGGCTGATCGCCTCTGGCACCCTGAGACAAATAAAGATTTTGCCACAGTCATGTGGAAAGACGTGCTCATCTTCAAATGGAATGGCCCAGATCCAGTCCTCATATGGGGGAGAGGTTCAGCCTGTCTTTCTGACACCAAAGAAGGATCAGCTAGATGGCTGCCAGAAAGGCTGATAAAACTAATTAATAATAGAAATGAATCCAGGGAGAAATCTTCTCCCTGAGAAAATTTACGCTTCTCTTTTTCAGGAAAATGATGGTATTCAAAATAACGACAGTGTTCCTGTGGATGGTCCTCTTGTGTGGATGGACACCCACAGTAGTGCCTGACAAGAAAGGAGCCACCTCCCCGTTTGCTTGACAATTTTTCCTGACCGAAAACTACACCAACTATGTTAAAACACAAAATTATGGTCATCTTTTAGCCACGGCTGATTGCCCGCCTCAAGGGTGCCAATCTGCCATTTTGCTAAATTTCACAGATTTTAAGGCACAGCCCAGAAAGGTTGCCCCTGCCCTGTGCTTGTTGTTTGACCAGAGTCAGTCCTATTGCACAGATAGATGGGTTGAAGAAAATGTGGGCTGCCCCTAAAAATCATGTAACATCCATAATGTTAAGACCCTAAGAGGTAATGAGGTTATTGCCCAGCTTCCCTATAACAGAAATTATTCCCCATAATTTTTTTCACTGCTCCACAGGCTATACCTGGGTTGTTTGGGATCCCTGGGATTCCTGCTGGACCATGCCAGTCAAAGAAGCCATGTATATAACCAAAGACGAAACCTGGCCTAGCAGCCGTATTTATATTTGGCGTGCTCTTGTTCAAGTTCAAACAACCCTTCATGCTGAAATTCAAACACGTGAGAAGGAGCTAAATACACAGCTCTCAGCTTTAGCTACACACCACCCCTTTTCCTTGCTATCTCTATTAAGAGAAGTCCTAATGCTTGCTAATATCACTGGCCTTGGCAATGTTTCTGCATGTTTTCTTTGTGCCACATTATGCCGTCCCCCTTTGATGGCAGTTCCATATCCCACCTCACTGAATACTTCTGGCGCATCTGGTAAGGCCTTTTCTCGCATTTTTGAAGTTTCCTTGTTCCTAGCTCCTGAACAGGAAAAATTTAGGTTTTGTTATTCCAATGCTAGTACCAGGTTGTACAGTCAGACTGCCTTACCTGCTGTAGATCGTATTGCCCCTGATGAGTTTTTCTTTTGGTGTAATAGTACCCTTTTAAAAAATATTTCTTGCCGAATAGATAAGAGATTGTTATGCCTTCCAGTTACCTTAGTACCCCAGTTGACCCTATTTACTCCTGCTGAGTAGTTACGTTGGGACAGTCCCTCGTCCCCTAAAATAAAATGGGCTGTTTTTCTTTCTTTAGTGGCTGGTGTTTCTTTTGGACCATCTGTGGTGGCTGCTGGTCTGGATGGAGGAGCCTTGTGTCACTCCCTTCTTATCACTGCTAAGCTCTCTCAACAATTCTCGCTGGCAGTGGAAGCCTCAGCCAAATCTTTGGCCTCCCTACAGAGACAACTAATCTCCCTTGCCCAGATTGCCTTACAGAACATTCAAGCTTTGGACCTCCAGACCACAGAAAAGGGTGACACCTGTTTTTAAAAAGGAGTGCTGCTTTTATGTTAATGAGTCTTGTTTAGTGGAGACCCAGGTTCAGCAGTTACACAAGCTTAGTGTTGAATTACAAAAACAAAAATTTTCTGCTGCTGCTGATAGTTGGTGGAAATCCTCCATGTTCTCCCTTTTTATCCCCCTATGGAACCCCTGATTAGTCTTTTGTTAATGATTACCTTGGGGCCTTTTATTTTTAATAAGATTACTGGCTTTATAAAACAACAGATTGACTCCTTGGCATTGAAACCCTTACAAATATATTACCACAGACTTGATTAGGCTGACAGAGGCTTGGCTGAACCTGGGGGTGACAGATCTCTTTTACGAGCTGCATAAAACTCAGATTCATCCACGCCAGCCTTGCTATGGCGTGGGCACCAGTAAGCGGTGCAGGGCTAAGCACTGCAGGGGCAGGACCCTATAGTCCACCTCTGAGTCCCCCGTGAAGCAAACCTGATTTGCATGGAGGTTGGTGTAGGTCATAAGAACTCTTCACCATGAGTTTTCCTCACCTTAGAAATAGTGGCTCTGCCTCCCCTCACCAAAAGACACCAAAAGCCGTATAAGATGCTGGAAGATCAGTTCTATATTTACCCCAGGGGAGGAATCAGGTCAATACTTCACCCCTCTGGTTAATGCCTGTTGGTATGCATGAGACCCCTTCTGTTTCATTTGGTTTAAATCCCCCCTGCTTAACACTATTCTATTTACATAACCACTTCATTCTATTTACATAACCACTGTTAACAAGTTCCACCCTCTCTCCAGGGCATTTGTGGTCCAGTGATAGGATTCTCGCCTAATCTGCCCCCTCTTTGTCACACTCTGATTTTCACCAGTCACTTTTCTCTCCACCCTCTCTATGTCACATCCTGTTTCCACCTTACTTGGCAAGTATATATAAAGACAGCATTGTGAGTTTTACAGTACTTTACCTTGAGTTTAGTTTAGCTCATCTTAGATTGTGCTGCATCCTGCATGAATAAAGAGATACTGCCTACAGCTCAACCATGAGTCCCTGGTCATCTGTTACCTGCCTGTGAAGCCAACCCGTCGAAAACAACATATGGCACCACAACCTGGGACCAGACCTGCGCAACTCCCAGATAAGTGAAGACTTTGCCTACCTATGCACTATGGTCTTCTCTTCTACTTACGAAGAGGTTTGCCAAAGTCTCTACTGTTTCATTATGAGACAGTTTCTCTGTCTCTGGAACATTTTACTCTGGGCCACACTTCGGTTCCCTGACCAGGAACTTTGGTTTCTTATGACTGGGATCATAGAGCTTGGGAGATACACGGAGATTTCTCCTTGGACTTTCTGGATTCCCTCTCCCATATTTCCTGAGGAAAAGGACTACATTTTGCTCCGGGTCACAATTTGGTTCTTTATGACCTTGATCGTAGACCTTGGGATATGCATGGGGATTTCCACTGGGACTTTCTGGACTTCTTCTCGAATGTTTCCCATGGAGAAGGACTACTCTAGTTTGAGGAGCATTCTCCAGTACCCTGGCAGTTCCCAAGTTAGGAGACACATAGTTAATTCTACTCTCCTGATTGGATTCTTTCTTCGATGGGAAGACGCTTTTAAAAATGGGTGCCTGAAGCAATCCAGCAGGAACAGTCTGAAGCACCCTAAATGGAATTTCGAGGAGCTTTTTGGACTAGGACGCCCTCCAGGGACTCTTAATCCTACATGGTGGATCTTGATAATCTGGTTCAAGTTGTGTTTCATCAGAGAATGATTTGAATGACTGAATTTTTGTTTGACATTGACTTCAAAAAAATGCTGGATGTAGCCATGATTTCTAGAGACATCCAGAAACAATCCAAAAATTGTTTTTAACCTCCTTTTATTTCTCTTTTATGTCTTGACATGAATCTGAAACGTTTAATCCTGAAAACTGTATGAGTTATGGGTGGGGCAGATAGTGCAATGATTATGTTAATTATTCCCATGCCTGAGACTTTTAACTGTGGTTCTTCTGTTTACCTTTCCACATTTTATTGAGTTTAAACTGTTTAAACAACCTTAAAATCATACTAGAAAGGACTTCCAATTATAATGGAGTTATCAATTATAGTAAACTTCTAATCTGCTACAAGTTTTGTTTGACAAGTAAGTGAATTTCAGCTGTCAAAGTCTTCACATGAAAAAGCATCTACTCAAATGGAATTCCTGGAAATCCATTTGGATCCTGTTCTCTGACATCGCCCACAAGATGGAATGATTACAACACACCCCCGGAAACCAATGATGAGACCTGGCACGACCTGAAGAAACAGATTCACAGACTCCAAAGCTCACTCTCTACAGAAAAGCAGAATTCTGGTGGCCAACATTCCCCATCGAGACAGACGTGCAGCGTTTCATCCTCTGGCATTTTCTTCTGTGGTCAGCTACTTTGGACTGACACCTCCATCGGACTTACTGGTACACGCTGCTGTGTTTCTCAAAGACTAACTTCAGCCAATTGCCTTGAGACTTTATAGACCATGTCCCCTTGCCTGCAGGCTCTGCCCCAGAATCAGAAAACTCCCCCTCCTTATTAGGTTATACCCACAGAGGCATGAAGCACCCCAAGAGGCAAGAGATGCCCACAGAGGCAGGAAATGCCCTTTGAGGCAAGAGATGCCCCCAGAGGCATGAAGCACTCCCAGAGGCAAGAAATGCCCTTTCGCCTGCTAGACCTTGCCCTTTGAGGCAAGAAAAGCTCCCCTTGGCATCACACTGGTTATTGCTGCTTGCCTATTTTGTTTTCCATGTCTTATGAGAGTTCTTTTGAAAACGCCTGTACAATATAGGTTTCTGTTCACCCCACAATGGCCATTAGTTAAAAAGAAAGGGGGAATTGTTGGTATGCATGAGACCCCTTCTGTTTCATTTGGTTTAAATCCCCCCCTGCTTAACACTATTGTATTTACATAACCACTTCATTCTATATACATAACCACTGTTAACAAGTTCCACCCCCCCCTCCAGGGCATTTGTGGTCCAGTGATAGGATTCTCGCCTAATCTGCCCCCTCTTTGTCACACTCTGATTTTCACCAGTCACTTTTCTCTCCACCCTCTCTATGTCACATCCTGTTTCCACCTTACTTGGCAAGTATACATAAAGACAGCATTGTGAGTTTTACAGTACTTTACCTTGAGTTTAGTTTAGCTCGTCTTAGATTGTGCTGTATCCTGCATGAATAAAGAGATACTGCCTACAGCTCAACCATGAGTCCCTGGTCGTCTGTTACCTGCCTGTGAAGCCAACCCGTCGAAAACAACAAATGCCCGCTTATCTCTTGATAAGATTCCTAGCTTTTACCATCATTTGCACACCTGACTTAAATTGTAAAAAGGGAGGACATGCCGGGAGCCAAGGCCTTAGCTAAGACTCTCATATAGTCGGGGAGAGGACATTCCGACCACTGGAAGTGAGATTGCCATCTAGCTGTTTGGAAAGTTGCTCACCCACCTCCCTCACCCACTACCTTAGCAGAACTTCCTCTTTGTGCTTATATTGTGGCTGCAAAATAACGTTTTCAGAGCTTGAACAGACCTCCTGTTTTGCCCTCATTCTTCGTGTCTCTTGTCCTTTCCATTTTCTCGGCCCCTACGCTAGTTTTCCGTTGATAACCCCGCAGGCCGGGGCAGGGCACCAAAGTAAAAAACCCTGTTGTGAGGGGTAGACATGCAGCTTCCTGAGCCAGTGGGTGTAGGGTTAGGTGGGATGGGACACAGTCTTTTGGTGGTGAGAATGGTGTTTATGTACACTCCTAGTAAAATGTAGTCATATAAATCACTAGTAAATTCATATGACAGGGGAAAAATAATTGTATGTCTTGAAGTTTTTAAAACACAGACTGAGCCTTTTAAATATATAGGCTGTGTATTTGATATGCAGACTCTCTCAAAAGCCTAGACTAATGTCTTCTTTTTTTAAATAAATGAAAAAAAAAAGAAATTTCCAAATCCTCTTCCACTCATAGGGGTTCTCTCCAGTAGGTATTCTTAGATGGATAACTGAGAATGTGATTTGTCTAAAAGGGTTGCATTAAAAGCGTTTGTGTCTTGTATGAGTTGACAAGCTGCACAGACTGTGAGAAATCTCAGTGATAATGCAGTTAACGGTGTTATGAATTCCCATATAAATGATTTTATGCCTGACCATCAGCCAACTCTGGAGGAAGTAGAGTCTTAAGATTCTTGATTTCAAAGTTTCGCTTGAAGATCTTAGGGTTTGACATTTGTGTCCTACAGAGAGTGCAGGAATGTATTAAGGTATCTTTGGCTACAGACTTGGGATCATGTCCTTATTTTGTACAGCTTGCTTTGAGCTTTTTTCTGCTGGCACTATCTGAGTGAGTTATTTGTCTATCCCTGAACTCTGTAATCATTGATGCAGAGCACAGATGGTTTGCAAACCCATGGATCACTGTCGTATTGGTGGATTAATTGCAATAAACATTGATTGCCTTTCTCCTGGATTGTAAATCAAGGACTTCACCTAGTCTCACTACCCCTGTCAGAAGATTAAGAATAAGAATTCCTCCTGGCATCCCAAGACACACCCCCTCCACACCTGAAAAGGGTGGGGCTCTTTTAAATTAGATGATGTTTAAACTCGATGATCTGGATTCTTTTTTTTTGATGTTTTCCCGAAGTTAGAATGCTTTGCATAGGTCAAACTTGCACAGACTTTGTAATCACCAAAATAAATTAAATTAAATTCATCCAGTATGTAATGTATTCCTTAAATGAAAGTACAAATCAAACAGATTTTGTGGTTGATGCTCTCTGAAAGATTTTTCTACTCAGGTTGGCCTATTTCAGACAGAATGGACAAGAGCAAAATTTCCTTCAGTGTGGTAAAGGAAGGTCTTGTACCTGGAAACAGATATGGAAAAGCAGTGGACTGTCAGTAAGCTGTTTTGCTGGCCCCAACTTACTCCATTTCAGTCTATGTGTAGAAAATAAGAAGTCTAGTGGTCTAGTTCAGGATTTGGTCTAGTTTATAAAGCATTGGATTGTCAAGTATGAGATCCTGAATTGATATCTATCAGCACACTTACCAAAGTGATGTTTAGTTCTTTCTCTCCTATCTTTCTCATAATTAATATGATATGATATGATATCATATGACAGAATATAATGAATGAATTTAAGAGAACATTGCTGAAACTCCTCCAGGGAGCCTTGCGAAAACAGAATGCTCCATTCTGTTAACTAACCCTTTCTGCTCTGGGCTAAGGAGTACTGAACCAGTATTCAAGGGTGAGGGAGAGAGTGCAGTGGTTATGCAAAGAGACTCCTGCTTGAGGATCTAAGTCCCATATTCAACCCCTCCCTGGCCAACACCACCATAAGCCAAAGCTGAGCAACACTCTGGTAAAAATAAATAAATAAATAGGAAAGAATGAAAGAAAGTATAGAAGGCTTCACAGCAGCTCAGACTACTGCTCATTAAGAGCAAACAAGCGAGGCGAGGGGTTCCAAAGCTGTCTTGGGTCTTCCTACTGAGACTTTGATGCTGTAAATGGCTCTGGATAGGCTTCAGGTCATGTTATTTTTCTTTGTCATCCCCAAGGCCAAGGTCTCCTACAGAAGTAATGACACAATTCTCAAGCCTTTCTCTTTTGCAGGTAACTCCAGGGTAGAGGAGCACTGGGGCTTCTTCCATTTCCATGACACCCCCCTGTGATGCCCTGACTTGAACCTAAGCTGTGAGAATGCCCTACTCAGTGAGCCAGCTCTCTGCCCCAGGCCACACATTTTATTTTTTTTCTTTTTTTATATAAAAAGTATATTACATTGGTACGTGCAGTGCTGGGGATCGAATTGGGAGCCTCAGGATTTCCAAGCCTGTATGTCTGCCAATGAAGTTAATCCCTTCAACGATTATTTGGTTACCGTTTTTTTTTTTTTTTTTTTTTTTTTTGGTGCCAAGACTATTTTTTTCTTATTCTCTAGCGTGATTGCTGGGGCTCAGTACCTACACTATGAAAACACTGGCCTTGGAGGCGATTTTTTCCCTCTTGTTGCCTTCATTGTTTATTGTTATTATCCCTGTTGTTATTGATAGGACAGAGAGAAAATGACAGGGGACAGAAAGATAAGCATGTGCTTTACCACTTATTAAGTGACACCCACTGCTGGGGGGCATCAAGGGCTCAAACCAGTATCGTGAGCGGGTCTTTGTACTTCACGCCATGTGCAATTAACTCACTGATCCCCTTTCCAAGAACATTTTTAATATCCCAGGCTATACTTTTCCTCATTTGGTGAGATGAAGAGTGAGAGAGACAAAGAATGGGGAGATATTCTAGTACTAGTTATTTTTCAAGCGCTATGCTATACAAAGAGATATGACTCTAGCTTAAATAAGAAATGTTTATTTATTAATGACAAATAGAAGGAAAGAGAACAAAACATGATAGGACTTTGAGTTGCAGGGACTAAAAATCAGGGCCTAATGCTTGAGGGTCCAACCCTTTATACATTAAACACCCCCCAGAGCATCAGACACTTTCCCCAGTAACTTTACTCTTTTCTTTCTATTTTTTTGCCAGAATTTTAC
This sequence comes from Erinaceus europaeus, assembly GCF_950295315.1. Classification (NCBI taxonomy): domain Eukaryota; kingdom Metazoa; phylum Chordata; class Mammalia; order Eulipotyphla; family Erinaceidae; genus Erinaceus; species Erinaceus europaeus. Next base: position 12,819,236 of record NC_080170.1, read on the forward strand.
TCAGCTTTGTGGGATTGATCATTGTACTTTGCAAAATCAGGTTAGAGTGACTGTTTCCTAATCCTATGCTACCTACCCAATACACATTTTTTAATGAAGAAAAAAAAATCTTCCCACAAGCAAATAGGGAAGGCTCCTGCTAACTCACCGTCATTCTTATTTGAGTTGCCTGTCTTCTTACAGGGTCTACTCCTAGGTCAACAGAGAGTAGTAACTTTCTCTGCTCTGCTGGAGGTCTGGAGTTTTGGAGGCTCGGGAATATAGGGATGAGGCCTGGTCCAAATGTGCAGAGATTCCACACTGCCTCTGCTCTGATATTGGCAGGAGGCCTGGAGGTCACAGAGTGCAGAGATGTGTCTGCTCCTGTCTGCTTCTAGCAGTATGTGAGACCCAACTCAGATCTTATAAAGGCCTAGGGTTTTATTCCCTAAGACCCACCCTAAAGATTCTATCTGTGATTGGCTGAAATCAACTCTATGGGATCTGAATTTTTAGGAGTCTCTCAATTCCACCAATCCAGATCGTAGAGTTGGAACAAATAAAATACTCTAATTTTAGGGTTAACTTTACTACTAATTGGAAGGGCCTCTCTCTGGGAATTAGGATGAGAAATGCAATTTTCCGATGGCAATATTGCTTCAAAAGGGTAACATACTCCACCACATGTTAGAGTCAAATGGACAGGAAATTCTTTGGGCTATGTGTGACCTGTGAAGATAGTTTGATAGGCAGGTTTCGGGAAGAGTCCAGGCATTGGAAGGATAATGAGTTGGTCCCCGTGTGTGGAGATGGGATGGTAGCCTGTCTGAAAGACTTAAGTTGACAGAAGAGATTAAGATGGGTGAGGGGTAGGGGAACACAGCTTTTATCTTTTATTTCTTTAAATAAATGACAAATAAATCTATTTTCTTTGTTTTAATTGTATCAGACAGAGAGAGACGGGAGCACTCACTGTTCATCTCTGGTTTATAGCTGTGTGGAGGATTGAATCTGGGACTTTGTAACCTCAGGCATGAAAGTATTTTGCATAACCATTATGCTATCTTCCCCATTCATGTATATTAACTTATCAGAAATGTCAGGACGTATTTTTGTGTTTTATGCAAAAATGCACCATAACTTCTCTAGTGAAAAATAAAGCTTTTTTTAATGAGTGGAGAGAAAACGAATGAGAGCATTGCTCTGGCAGGTGTATTGCTGGTGACATAAAGAACTGAAACCTAAAGAGCAAAGAAAATTTGACAAGATTTTATTTCTGTTTAATAATTTCATTATTGCTATTTATTTCTGTGATAACTTGGGCCTTCTGAAATTCTGATTAGAATTTGGTGGCTTCAGACTTGTCTTCAGTGTGCTCTGTCAGAACATCCTTCTTTCCTTAGGGAAAGGTGCTAATGTATCTTTCTAAAGTAATTTTTTAATTAACTTGGTTGAATATTTAATGATATTGATACTGATATTGGTACACAAGATAACTTCAATTTGTCTAGTATGTACCAAGCCATGATAATTTCATCCCCTTCCCCTCTTTAATATTTCTTCTTTTAAAAAAATGTCTGTATATATTTATTTATGGAGAGTGAGTAAGAAAGAAAAGAGAAGGTTCTGGGTGATGGCACACCCATTTCTGCACATATATCAAGGAAGTCTATTAATCATCAGGTTGTCTGTAGCCGAGGTGTGTGGAAGCTGGAAAAAATCCTTTATATATGTGCTGTTCAGGAGCTCAGAGACTTGTGATAGCTCTGGCGCCAAACAAAGGGACAGTACACGATTTAATATGGGGTGCAGGCCTGAAAGTAAAGTGTCATTACAGTAGCAAAGCCTGCAGTTTAAGCGATAGGCCTTGAACGCACTGCTCATGGTTTGTTTTCCTTAGTAACTGTTATATTTCCTGCATAGCAGTTTTTGGCAAAGCTAAGCCTCACATGAGATGCAAACTGGGCACACAGCTGTGTATCTTTTTAGGGAGGCAGAAGCTAGGATTACAGAATCTTCCTTTACAGTAAAAGTTTATTCTTACCTTCATCATTTCTACTTGAAATGTAAGTGCAGGAAACTTAACTAGAGTCACGCTAGCTTTCTCGGAGTTACTGGAAACAGGTTTTATTTTTGGTTCTCCAGATCCAGAAACAGCTAATGCTAAAACACTTCTGGGCCCTGATGTGTAAATATCTGGGTTCAAGCCTCTGATTCCCATCTACAAGATAAAGCTTCAGAACCAGTGATGCATGTCTGTAAGTGTCTCCTTTATCTGTCTGTCTCTCTCTCTCTCTCTCTGGCTCCATCTCCCTTTTTTCTCTCCACCCATTTGAAATAGACATGGCTCAACAATAAAAACTATTACATTGGTTCTGGCATTGTTCCTATGAAGAGACTGGGTGTAGGTTGTTTTTATTATTTATTTGACACCAGGATTACCACCAGGGCTGTGCCTGCTCTATAAATCCACAACTCTCTGTGGACATTTTCTCCTTTTCACATACAATGCTAGGACAGAGAGAATTTCAGTACAGAGAGGGGGACAACGAAAGTCAATAGGAAACATCTGTGTACCTGCTTCATGAATAAATTTTCTCTGCAGGTTCCAGATTACCCCTCCAGAGAAGATGTCTCCATGTGACAGCCCTGGTGGGGAGCATGGTGAGGAGAGATCCCCGGTCCCAGAGAAGCTGTGCCTCCCAACTGTTGACCATCGAAACGTTAGGGCCCCACTCATGCAACAGGCAAGCAGAAGAAGCACACAGAGCTCAATTGGTTTCATTGACATTTTATTTGATCACATGGGGCTGGGCCCGGAGGGGCCATAGCAGTCTAGAATGACAGTAGTGGCAGAAAATGTCACAGATCCAAGAAAATCAACAACAGATGAGTGGCTGAGAAAGCTGTGGTATTTACACACAATGGAATATTATTAGCTCTCAAGAACAATGAACCCACCTTTCTGACCCATCTTGGATGGAGCTAGAAGGTATTATGTTAAGTGAGCTAGTCAGAAAGATAAAGATGTGTATGGGATGATCACACTCATCAACAGAAGTTGAGGAAGAAGACCTGAAAGGGAAACTAAAAGCAGGACCTGAGCAAAATATAAGTAGGGCACCAAAGTAATAACCCTGAAGTGAGGCGTAGACTTGCAGCTTCCTTGGACAGTGGGGGGTTGGAGTGTGTGAGAGGGATGGGTCACTGTCTTTTGGTGGTGGGAATGGTGTTTATGTACACTCCTAGTAAAATGTAGTCATATACATCACTAGTTAATTAATACGAGAGGGGGAAAATTAATTGTATGTCTCGAAGTTTTTCAAAACCCAAACTGAATCTTTTCTCAATATATGCAGTGTAATTGATATGCAGACTCTCTTAAAAGCCTAGAACAAGTAGATCAGAAGCAAACAATAACACAGCTATATACAAGCTACTGGGTACTGTACAGCAAACCCTAACAAAAGGACTTTCAAAGTTAACCCAATTACCAAATAGTGTGATGATAACATTAACTATCGATTGTCTTTTTGAACCCTAAGACAGCAGGAACCTCACATCTCCACTATAGAGCCTCTACTTCCCCCAGTCCTGGAATCATTGGATAGGGCCCACTTTCCATATGCCTCTCCCAATCCATATCAAATAATATTGCATCTGCCGATCACAACCTAAGCAACACAACGATTGCCACCTCAACATGCTTCACTTCAGACTGTGTCCAGAGACTACACGTATGGAATGACAACCCTTCAGCTTCATTACTCTGGTGAGACCTTTCCTTTCATAGTATACTCTAATTCCATCTCAGGTGGTTAAGTTTCTAACACAGTCCCGAAACCTAGATATACACCAGTTTCTGTGAGAGAGAGTATATGTTCACATGTATCCGTAAACTACTGCAAAATATATACCTGAAAGCAGAAGTACACTAGATTTTGCAGTGAGTATACCCCTAACACTTCCTCTCCACTATTCCAAGCTTTGGGTCCATGATTGCTCAACAACTTGTTTGGCTTCGTATGTTAACTCTCTTTTCAGTCACCAGGTTCCAGATGTCATCAGGATGCTGGCCAGGCTTCCCTGGACTGAAGACCCCACCAATGTGTCCTAGAGCTCTGCTGCCCCAGAGACCCACCCTACTAGGGAAAGAGAGAGGCAGATTGGGAGTATGGACCGACCAGTCAACGCCCATGTTCAGTGGGGAAGCAATTACAGAAGCCAGACCTTCTACTTTCTGCAACCCACAATGACCCTGGGTCCATGCTCCCAGAGGGATAGAGAATGGGAAAGCTATCAGGGGAGGGGGTGGGATATGGAGAATGGGTGGTGGGAATTGTGTGGAATTGTACCCCTCCTACCCTATGGTTTTGTTAATTAATACATTCTTAAATAAATAAAAAGATGTGCTGATGCAAGGAGGATGTTGCTGGAGTCCGAATGCCCATGGAGGAACTGAGGAAGACAGAAGAGTGGCAGGAAACATCAGTCAGACATCACCCATGTCCCTTCTCAGTGTCCACTTGCTCTCTCCCCTGGTGGCCCCATGAGCCAAGTCTCTTTGAGCCAGGCCAGAAGCAGGGCCCTGAGGATACTACAGGGGGCACCTGGTTGAGGCAGAAGGAGGACCCAGGAAACCCGAAGAGCTTCCAGTATTTGTTGGAAGCAGAGGAAGCAATGGGCAGGCACAGAGCCCAGCTCTGCCTGCTAAGGGAGTGTGGTATTCCAATGCTGCATGTATTATTGCCTTTGAAGCCATCTCATATGTGTCTGTTTTTGTTTTCAATACCTTTTAATGTCTATTTGACATGTTTTACACTGCTTTCTTAGTTTTCTCACATTCAACCTAGATCTGGCTACTTCTCGTCTCTGTGTTCTCTATATTGTTACACTCTTCTAATACTGCATTAGCTTTGTTAGCCAGTTGTGCCCTTAGCTCAGCCATTTCAGATTTCATCTCTCTAATTACCTCGAGATAGTTAGTGTTTGCTTTCATAGTCTCATCTTCTCTTTACCCATTTATAATGGCTTTATTTGCAATGCTTTACTCACTTCTGTGAATAATTCCTCAAGGAGTGTTTGGATGTGGTCCTCTTTCACTTGTGTTTCTACCTTTGGGAGACATTTAGCTGGGCTTTTGTTCTGGTTCATTTCTCCAATCACTGTTCTTGGTTTAAACATTGCATATAATGTACTGTGAGGGCTCTCTGTCAGTGCTTTCCAATCCACTCCTGATTGGGCTGACTTGTGTGAAGTAAGGTACTTAATCACTTCACAATTGTGGAAATTAACATTTGTTTCAATGTTATCTCAAGCCTTTCATTGAAGCACAGTGGGAAGTTAATTCCTCTTAAGTTCCTTTTCTTCCCTGTAGGCTATGTGAGGCTGAGGGTTTCTTAACTCTAAGTAGGGTTTTTAGTTTATTAGCCCACAGCTGACCGAGAGATAAAACAGGGAGGGGGAGAGATAGCATGGTGGTTATGCAAAGAGACTCCCATGCCCTGAGGGTCCAAATCCCCATGCCCAGTTCAGCTACTCTGATAGTAGCTAGAGTCAGGGCAGGCAGCACACCTTGGCCCTGAGAGTTTCAAAAAAAGTCGTCTTTGTACTCTGTGGGTTCTGAAGCAGTTATTCAGTGTGTCTCCCAGTTCATCAGAACTATGTGGAATCCTTCTACTATACAGCCCCACTTCCAGACCACTGGGAGTGTATATCTTCTGCTTCGTTTCCGTGTCCCTTCCCTCCTCCTGCTGTCAGCACAGGGGATCCTGGCTTCTTCCAGCCTCCAAGGGACAGTGGCCATGGAGATTAACAGATCCACATGGTGAAACTTAGGGGATCCTCTTCTCCCTTCAACAGTATTTTTGTTGATAAATCTCAAACTGGAGGTGGCACCAACTAGTAAATTGTAGGAGTGTTACCAGTCACTCCCAAGAAGATACAGGCTTTTATCCTCTGGAATAACAGGTAGCCCCTTTCTGTCCACAACTCACACATTTGCATTTACTTGTGACTTGGTGAGTTCAATATGCTAATGTGAATAGCATCTGAATACATGAATATACTCTTCTAAACTGAAGATTTAAATGTATGTTCAAGATGCCCAAGAATTTTCCCTGATTTATTGCTTCCTGAAAAACCAACAAAACTGCATGATTCTGTCAGCTCCGACTTCACTTTTCAGAGACCTCAAAGTTCTATTCAGATATTCTGTATCTACAAGTCTCTCCAACTTGTGAAGAAATCTAATTTCTGTTCTAGGCAAAGTAATCCAATAGATTTCACCTCATGAGTCACCCAGCTGCATCCCCAAACCTTCGTTAGATGAGCACACTCTTACAGCATCCTCTTTCTGCCATGGTCTGCATGTTACAGTGTGCTGTCCCAGTGTCATTTCTAGATGATACCTGCCTTATTCACTGGGATGAGGGCAGGGAGAGTGCAGCAGTAGAGTACAGGACTTACACAGTGAGTCCCCAGTTTTCATCCCTGGCACTACCCAATGCTAGACTTGATGTGGCTCATGGTGGGGAGAGTGAATTTTGGGTCATCTGTTTTTGTTTGTTTGTTTGTTTATTCTGTATAGATGCCCTGCTTCAGGGCCTCCTGGGACTTTCTTATCTGGAACGAGTAGTGCTCCCACACACAGCCTAGTTTTCTGTAGGACCCTGTATTTCCCTTCCCCCAGAAGAACTCTATGGCTTCCTGTCATATTCTCCTAACTCAGGAATCCTCCATGATGCCTCCCTCAAGCCTGAGGTGCCCTTTCTGTAGTCTCCAATGGCCCCATGAAAGACTCCCTCTCCACACCACCTCTCACAGGACCCACTGTTACATTCTAGGGCCACCTATCTCCTCAGGACCCTGAAGAGCACTCCACAGTACCCTCTAAGTCTCCTCAGAACTCCTTACTCCTCACCCAGCACAGTACCCTCATGCTCTCTCTGCTCAGTCCCCCATGTGCCTCTTTAGGACTCTCTAACCACCTCATGGTATTTTTGTGCCCATCCCCTGAGGACTTCAAGGTGCCCACTTAGGGTCTCCTGATGCTCCTACCTCCATCCCCCGTACCCCATAAGTTCTTGCTCCTCAGAACCCCAACACTTTCCTTCAGGATCTCCCTTTGCCTCCCTCTGAGGACTCCATGTCTGCCCCTTAGCTCCCTTAGTCCCCTTGAAGACCCCCTATAACCATTAAGAGCCCTATGCCTCATCAACAGAGCTCCCATTCACTTTCAGAACACCTTCATGTCTCCCTTAAGTACTCCCCAGTAGTTCCCTCAGGACTCCCATGCCTCCCCTCAGAACCCCACTGGTCTCCTTCTCAGTACCCCAGCCCCCTCAGGATCCCAACATATCTCCCACCCAGGACCCCTCATGTGTCCCTGAGAACTGAAATGTCTCCTCCTAAGAACCACCCATTTCACCCTCTCATTGTCCCCCACTTCCCATCAGAAGACCCCACATCCCCCTCAGGACCCCCTGAGTCACCCCCTCAGGACCCCTGGCCTCCCTCCAGGGCTGGGTTCTCATAGAAGGTGGACCCGACCTGCTGGAACTTCGAGTTATGCCCCGGACAGGGGCACCGAGGTGTTCCCTAGACCACCTATGCTCCGGGACAGTCCCTGCAAACCACGGAGTGACAAGGACCCCATGTGATGGCGAGAATCCCAGGGTATTCGAGGACCCCGGGGTGACGACCTCGTGCAGGACAGGTAGAGGCTGCTGTGAGGACACTGAAGCACACCCGGACCTTCAGGAAAAGTGAGTTGGCCCCTGATGCTGGGGCCTGTGTGGGGATCAGGGGCACCCCTGCTGCCTTGGGCTTTGGTGGGGTCTGTGTCACGTGACAAGGACCCGGGCTCTGCCCAGACTCCATGTCCCTCCCAGGTCCTCACTGAACTCAGCTTCTGCAACATGTCTTGTTACCCGCCCCACTGGCAGGGCGCTGCCTGGGCCCCGAGGTCCTTCTGGGGACGCAGCTGCTCACAAGCTCCTCACCTCACTGCAGCTGCATTGTGCAGGCCCCGCCGCTGCCCGCAGCTCCGCAGCTCTCACAGCTCTTCTTTGTGTTTCCTTCTCCACATTTTATTAGCAGGTCCATGATGAGGAGAAGATGCCACCAGGAGGAGAAGATGGCGGATTACAGCTCCACGTCGCCCACCAACCACAGTCCACAGCAGCCACCCTCAGGCAGACGCCATGGTTCTCAGAGTTTTGAAAACAATTTGCTCTTTCTTCCTTGACTCATTTATGCTAGTTCATGTGCTCCAGTTGTCCGGATGCCAAACACGCCTGAAGTGAAACCATTCGCTGAGTGTTATTACCTCAGTTCCACCCATTTTGTTCCAAGAGGTACATCAGCCCTTCAGCTGCAGAGTAGCATTCTGTGTAGTCCATGCCCAGAGCTTCTCTGTTCAGTCATCCACCAGAGGGCATGTCAGCGGGTTCCACTCCTTGTGAGTGTGCACAGTGCAGCTCCGCACATGGGGTGCACCTGTCCCTTCGGATATTCTTTGGATGTGTGTTTGCCAGTGCTATTGTTCAGTCCCAAGTTTGGGTCCTTGAGGCTCTGGGTGCTGCCGCTACAAATTGACCGCCCCTGGGAACCATTCCATTTCTTTCTTTCTCTCTCTTTCTTTTCTCTTCTTCCTTCATTCCTTTCTTTTTACTTCGTATTGGATAGGACAAAGAGAAATTGAGGGGCAAGAGGAGACAGGGAAGCGAGAATGATTCCTGCAGGCCTGCTTCAAAACTCATGAAGCGTCTCCCCAGCAGGTTGGGAGCAGAGGCTCAAACCTGTTTCCTTACCTATGGTAATGTGAGCACTTAACAAGATGCAGCACTGCCTGGCGTTAGGTCATTAGCCTTTTCACGTTTATGAGTAAGCATTCTCCTGACTGTTCTCTAGTGGTTGCTTCAGGTCCTAGTCTCACCAAGAGGGCACCACAGTTCCTTTTTATTCACATCCTGTCTAACACTTTTCACCTCCTATTTCACCGATGTAGAAGTGTCACAGAATGTATTTTGCACTTCATCAATTTTCCTTAAGTGTCTTCAACTTATTTTTTATCATTACTGCACTTAGTTTATAATTTCTTCTTCCTTTTTTGTTTATTACCTTCTTGGTATTTATGTTCTGTTCTTCGAACTAGTTGATAGTCTTATAATTATAATTAAGCATTATTTAAGAATATTAAAATCATAGAACTCTTTAACCTTGGTTCCACACTAGCTTCTACTAATTTTGAATCATTCCTATTTTTATGAATTTGCAAATTTCAAGATACTGCTAATTTTTACAGGATATGGTTGTTCTTTAAATAAAATTCTGAAACAGATTTATATCTCAATGTTTGCATCACCTTGGATCTACTTATGGCATCTATATTCTAATTGATTTTGTTGTTTGAACTATGTAATTGCGTTTGCTTTTGTTGCTGTTGTTTTAAGTTTCGTTGTTTTTGATGACATACATTTGCAGTTAAACCATTTTAGTTCTTTGAAAGAATATCTGGTGAGTTCTGGATTTTGTTGTTTCTACTGAAAATTAGAGAATTCTCTCACTTTTATTTTGTTTATGAAATCCTCTGTAATCAATCTTTGTGACTTTTAATTAAGTATTATGCTAAATACTGCCTTGCCACTAGGAAGGCCTTGGTGAAGAGTGTGTTCATTAGTTTAGTTAGGATTCCCTGTCTCTCCAAGTTAAATGAGTCAATAATTTATTCCATAACATTCTATGAAGTCCCTGGGGGTGATTATTTGCAGCTAGGTGGGCAATTGGACAGTATTTGAGGAACACTGTTACGTTGATGAAAGAGTTGGCCACTCTGGATGTTTCTGGATGCTCCTGAGTGAAGGAGATGCTCATAGCTCAGAGACGGTGTGGCTGTGGTTCAGGACTAATATGTGCAGTGCTCTAGTAAGTGTGGTGACTTGAGTATGGGTCTGTCGTGATCCCACTACAGTGACCTCCACCCTGGTCTTCTGGATCTACCTGCCAGTCTGAAAGTCTGTGAGGACTACCCCCCCAACCCCCAGGGGACAAGGAAATCCAATGTATCCAATCTTTATATATTTTAAGCTGTTACATTAAAAGGGTCAGGTGGTCCACTTCACATAAAGTACACAGTTTACCATGTGTAAATACCTGGGCTCAAGCCCCTGTTTCTCACCTACAGGAGGAGGTTTCTTGAAAGATTCTTCAGTTAATCATTATTCTTCATGAAAGATTCTTTACATAATCATTATGCTATCTACCTCAAAACTTTTTTTTTATTTGACAGGATGGAGGAAGAGGATAAAATATAGTGGGAGAGACAGACAGAGAGACATCCTGTACTTGGAGAGCTGGGGCATGAACTTGCGTCCACTCTACTGTAACATATGCTCTTCCTTGGGTGCATCAGGACCAGGGTTAATAAATTTAAATATGTGAAATTTTGATGTTCAAAATTTTTAAATGATTTTTAACTAGAGTAGTTTTTAGATTGAACCTATGGTGGTTCTGCAGGTTAAACCTGTGATAGTTAAGCCTATTGTTTTACCTAATCATTATGTAACCCTATGCCAGTGCCAATTAGAAAATTTCAAATTAGGTCAATAAAGAGAACCCAATCTTTCCTTTTTCTTTTCTTTTTAATGTATTTATTTATAAAATGGAAACATTGACAAGACCATAAGATAAGAGGGGTACAATTCCCACCACCAGAGCTCCTTATCTCTCCCTCTCCCCTTATAGCTTTCCTATTCTTTAACCCCATGGAGTATAGACCCAGGGTCATTATGGGGTGCAGAAGGTGGAAGGTCTGGCTTCTGTAATTGCTTCCTGATTGCACATGGGTCGATGCATACTCCTAGCCTGTCTCTATCTTTCCCTAGTGAGGCAGGACTCTGTGGAAGCAGAGCACCAGGAAACATTGTTGGGGTTGTCTGTCCCGGGAAGTCTGGTTAGCATCATGTTAGCATCTGGAACCTGGTGGCTGAAAAATGAGTTAACATATAAAGGCATACAACTTGTTGATTAACTATGAACCTTACAGCTGGAATAGTGCAGATGAAGATTTGAGGGCCTCAGTTTTGGAAATAGCTAGTAGATCTATATTAGGTATATTCCAAATGGCCCATGACTGCATTAGTTTTTGCCTGAGCCTGACATGTGATATGCATGTTGACTCATGTCATTGTCTGGGGAGATGATTTCAAGGCTGGAACAAGGCCTATAAAGAATCATCAGAGAAGAAAGTAGCTCCCATATACGGGAAAGGTGTATAAATATTGTTGACTGTAGACCGCAGTGATTTGATCTGGGGCCCATATTCAGCTTAGGAGCATATGTAACCTCTGCATCCCTTTAGGTCTGAGCTCACATTCTGTGGTCATGAGAAGGAACATTCCAAGCTGCCATGATTTCAGGACCCATCTTCCTCTGGTGGTAGATAGAGTTTGTTATCCAGCCTCTTTTCAGAGGATGGAACATTCTGTACCACATTGAGGGAAAGGTCCTATGGTTGCCCACAAATGGGTCTACTGCTTTGTTCCTGATGGAGACGACAAGTGACTCTAGGGAAAGAGATATATTCAAGGTCTAGGCTCACCATGTCTGTGTGGGAATCTCAGGACTCCCTGACTAGGGCTCCAGATGATGAAGTGGCCTGAGAGTGACTAAAGAGTAGAGACGTCAGGTGTGGAATGTCAACATTTCAGCCTCATTACTTGAGTGTGACCTTTCCTTTCTCATAAGAGTCTCTAATTCCATTTTGGGTGTTTCAGTTCCTAACAAAACCCCAGAACCTAAATGTACACCAGGTCCCATGAGATAGGGCATATGTACACATGTATCCCTAAACTAGGGCAAAATATAGACCTGAAAGCAAAAGTGCACAGTAGTCTGCAGTGAGTCAATAAATGAAGCAAGCAAGCAGAAAGATCTGAAAAGACACCAGAACAGCCTTCTATCATTAGAGCAAATGTGTTAATATACCATTCTCAAGTAATTTTTAATTACCTAGGATGAGATTGGAAAATATATTTCATCCAAAAGATAGCTTAGAGTTGTCCACTATGCACCAAGACCTTAAGTTCATCTTCTGACTCTCTCTAATATTTCTTCTACTTTTTTTTTACTTATTAATTGGAAGTATTGACAAGACCGTTGGATAAGAGGGATACAATTCCACATAGGTCCCATCACCAGAAATTCGTATCCAACCCCCTCCTTTGATAACTCTCCTATTCTTTATCCCTCTGGGAGTATGGACCCAGGATCATTTCAGGGTGCAGAAGATAGGATGTCTGGCTTCTGTAACTGATTCCACACTGAACATGGTCATTGATAGTCTATCCATACTCAGCCTGTCTCTATTTCCCTAGTGGAGTGGGGATCTGGGGAAGCTGGACACATTGGTGAGGTCCTCTACCCAGGGAAGTCCAGTTGACATCATGATATTGTCTGGAGTCTGAGAAAGAAGTAAGATATAAGGCAGAAAAATTGGTGACTGACAATTAACATAAAGACAAGAATATTTCAGATGAAGATTTAGGGGCTCCATTTTGGAAAATGCTAGTAGGTCTATTCTAGGTATATTCCAATCGGCCCCTGACCCTACTGGTTCCTGACTGAACTTGACATTTAACATGCAGGTGACCTAAGTTATTGTCTGGGGAGATGGTGTCACACTTGGGAAAAGGACCAAAAAGCTGCATCAGGGAAGATAGCAGGCCCTACACATGGAAAAAGTATATAAGTATTGTTAGCCATAAACTCCATCGGTTTGATCTGGGGCTTCTATTTGGCACAGGAACCTGTGTAACCTCTGCATCCCTGTAGGTCTGAGCTCACATTCTGTGGTCATCACAAGAAACATTCCAGCCTGCACTAATTTCCAGGCCCATCCTCCTTTGGTAGTAAGTAGAGTATGTTGTCCAAAATCCCTTCAGAGAATGAAAGAGTGCCTACCATTATTGATCCACATTGAGGGCAAGTCTTTCAAGGGCCCACAAAGGGTTCCAGTCCATTATGTTGTTTCTGGTGGAGATGACCAGTGACAGTGGTGAGAGTGATATGTTAGAGGTCTAGGTCCATCATGCCTGTGTGGGAACGCTGACCAGGGCCCACGGAGATGGGGTGACCTGGCTGTGACTAAAGCGTCATTGCATGCCAGTCTTGGCACTGTTTCGTTTTTGTAAACCTTACTTTGTGAGAGACAGTAAGCTTTACAGTGATTGTGGGACATGGAATATAAGGTAGATGAGGAGTCTAAGTAGAAACTATTTAATTAGAAACTTTAAGGTGTCTTTTTAGTTCTTTCTACTTGCTTGCTTCACTTATTGACTCAATGCAGACTACTATGGGCTTTTCCTTTCAGATATATCTTTTCCCGTAACTCACGGATAGATGTACATATTTATGCCCTATCTCATGGGCCCGGGTGTATATCTAGGTCTTGAGGTATTGTTAAGAAGTGTGCCACTCAAAAGGAAGTTAAGGGGTCCTCTGAGCTAGGAAGGGTCTCAGCCAAGTAATGAAGCTGAAAAGTTGACATTCCAAGCCTGAGGTCTTTATCTACTAGGTACTCTTTAATCCCGAGGCACCACCAATTGGCCCACGTTTTATGATTTATTTATCTCTTTCTTTTTTTCTTTTTCACTAGAGCACTGCTCAATAATGGCTTATGGTGGTACAGGGTAGTGAATCTGGGACTTTGGATCCTCAGGCAGGAGATTCTCTTTGCATAACCATTATGTTATCTCCTCTTCCCCATTTTATGATTTTGACCGGTGTTCTCTTCAGATTCAAGTGGTGTTGCTTTTGGAGATTAAACCTGGGACAGTGGATCCAAGGCTTGAGACTCTATTTGCATAATCATTGTTACCCCCACCCCAGACTCTACCAGAAATTTTCAAATGTGGTAAAGAAACTGAAATACTCCTATTTAAGTTAAATATAGTAATCTTGTAAGGGACAGAAAATATACTTCACAGAATCCACTCTTTGGCAATTCTCATTCTCTTGACAGGGTTTTTTGAGTTACCTAACCAAGGTTTCCTGTTACATTGTAGTGCTGTTTTCTAGTTGTCCATAAATGATCACTCAGTGTGTCTGGATATGTCTGTGATAATGTGGAAAGAGACATAGATTTGTCTGGAAGATGCAGAAAGGTGACTGCAGCAAAATGCCCTCAGATGCCTATATTCAAGTATCCTTAATTCTAAGTGTTCTTCCTTCCTTTCTCTCTTTCTTTCTTTCATTCTTTCTTTCTCTTTCTCTCTCTTCCTGTATTGCTTTCTCTTGTTTTGTATTACATTTAAAGAAAAGAGTCTGTAACATCTCTAGAGTTTCCAAATTCTCTTCATTCTGGGCTTCTTCTAAGCTCCCAAAACCTTCTTTTTCATTTCTGCACACACACACATTTGATATCTGTTTCTTGCTGTCAAGGAGTTCAGGATGCTGCAACTGGATGTTGTCTTTCTTCATCAGACATCAGCTACAACCTACACTTATTTATTTAATTATTTATATTTAACAGGACACTTTGTGTTGGATTGGTTTGAATTTGGATCCTCATATAGGAAATCCTCTTTGCATAAACATTATGCGATCTATCCCTGACCCACACTCTGGGTTTAGGTACAATCCCTGGGAAATGTCATCTATCCCTACAACCCACCTAGGTATTCCCTTCATCCCCATGACGCTGGGGATGTAGAGACCAATATCTGATTTAGAAAAAAAAATTGGAGGTTTGGAATTGGATACTGGGCTAGCGTGCTAAGTACAGTGTCCCAAGCATTTGAGAGTTTTCCTGTCTTTCCCATGATGAACACTAATTGTTGTGTGTTTCATTGCTTGGGAAACAAATCTGGGCAAAGAGAAATTGGAAATCAACATTTGATCATCAAAATGATCCTAGAGTTCAATGAAATAAATGACACAAAAACATACCTGGTTAATGGAACACTCAATTTTACACAAAGAGTTAGTTAGATAGGGATATATACTCTTTAAATAATCTCTCTCTCTCTCTCCCCCTACTTACTCCCTTGGTGTATATCTCTTCTTGTTCCTCTCTCCCTTTCTCACCACTGCTCAATATATATGTACAGGAATTGTTGGAGACCTTAGTCAGCATGCCCTATCTTTTACCATAGAATGTCCTCACAGTCTCAGGTTTATGACACACCCAGAGAAAGCTTCAGATATTATGCTTTTACCACAAATCAAAGGACAGTGTGAGAGCAGTGTTGACTGGCATTTAAATCCATTCAAACCATGGCAGATGGGAGAGGGATCACCCCAGATTCTTACTACAGGACCTGAAGTAGAAACTTCTCTGAGTTTCCACCCAGAGTTCAGCCTTCCCATTTTTTTTCTCAACTTCTTGTATAGGACATAAATAAATTGAGAGGGGAGGGCATGATAGAGAGGAAGTTGGAAAAACATGCATCTGCAAACCTGCTTCAGATGAACCTTCAGGTGGGGATCTGGGCAGTGGAACAGAGACCCCTGCATGGATCCTTGTGCTTCACACTATGTGCTGTTGACCTGCTACAACACTGTCTGCCCCTCACCCACCCACATGCTTAACATTCTCAATGCTTGAGAGTTCTTTACCAGTCCCTGATCGTTTGATAATAATCTGGCCAATTCTGCACCTCAAACTCATGGTTTGAACACACAGCCTCAGTAGGCGTATCAACTACAAATGTGACATTTTAGTTAAATGTCAGACATTGAATTTAAAACAGAAGGGGTCTTCTTTGACTAGCAATGTATTTTCTGTTGTGCAAAAATAATTGGAATCAAGGTACAAATGGTCTGTATTTTTTTTAGATAACTTTATTTCTTTAAAGGGGAGATAGTGTTTTACTGTCGTTAATACAAGTAGAAATTTCTCAGTTTTGTGCAAAGCATTCTAACCCCAGCCTAGATCCTCCCCCACCTTCTACACAAGGAACAGAATGTGACACCTGCAGAGTCCATTACTTTGGTGCATTCATGGACCATGTCCAGGATATGTTTAATTACATCAGAGAGAAGAGTTTCCTATGGGACACAAAGATACAATTTAGAGCCACACTCTGAGACAGGTCTGCAAATGTAATGCCCTGTCAGTAGGGCCATCTCCCCCAATGGTGATGGTCTCTTTTGTATCTGTGTTAGTGTCACTCTGAGGATGACCACTGGGGGCAGCAGGTTGCAGGAAGAGTAGCTGGAAAGAAATGTATGTTTATAGGGACCATGTTCTGGAGTTTCCATTCATTTAGCTGAGGGTTCTTCCATTGTGCCCTATCCCCTGAGGACCACAAGGTACTCACTTAAGGTCTCTGACGCTCCTATCTCCAGCCCCCAGACCCCATCAGTTCTCCCTGCTCAGGTCCCTAATAACTTCTTTCAGGATTTGCCCTTTCCTCCTGCTTAGGACTCCATGTCTTTTCCCTTAGCACCCCTAGGACTCTTGAAGACCCCTATACCTATTAAGAGCCTCATGCCTCGTCAACAGACCCCCCATTCTCCTTCGGAAAAACCCCATATCCCTCTTAAGTACATCCCACTTGTTCCCGGCAGGACCCTCATGACTCTGCTCAGAACCGAACAAGTTTCCTTCTCAGTACCCCATCACCCTCAGGACCGCAACATGCCTCCCACTGAGGACTCCTCATGTGTATCCTCAGAACCTCCCACGTCACACCCTCAATGGTCCCCACTTCCCCTCAGGACCCTCCACGGCTCTCCTCAGGACCCCATGTGAGGATGAGGACCCCAGGGCAGCCAGTACCCCAGTACATCCATGCTCCCCACCAGGGCTGTCACATGGAGACTTCTCTGGAGGGGTAAACCAGAACCTGCAGAGAAAATTTATTAGTGAAGCAGGTCTGCAGATGTTTCCTAATCACTTTTGATGTCCCCCTCTCTGCACTGAAATTCTCTCTGTCCTAACATTTTATGTGAAAAGGAGAAAACGTCCACAGAGAGTTGTGGATTTATAGTGCAGGCCCAGCCCTGGTGGTAATCCTGGTGTCAAATAAATAATAAAAACAACCTACACCCAGTCTCTTCATAGTAACAATGCCAGAGCCAATGTAATAGTTTTTATTCTGGATCCATGTCTATTTGAAGGAAAAAAGAAATGGAAACGGGTGGAGAGAAAAAAGGGAGATGGAGCCAGAGAGAGATAAAGATAAAGTAGACACTTACAGACCTGCTTCACTGATTCTGAAGCTTTACCTTGTCGGTGAGAATCAGAGGCTTGAAGTGAGATATTTACACATGGTAACCTACCTGTGCAGCTCACTAGGGCAGACCAACTGGCTCTCTTAATTGTGTAATAGTTTAAATGATATAAGCATTGGTAAAATTGGGTTTCCTTGTCCACTGGGGGGTCCTCACAGATGGTTTGGCTGGCCGGTTGATCCAGGAATCAAGGGTAGAGGTCACTGTGGTTTGCGGGCTGATCCAGGAGACAAGTGTGGAGTTGATTATGGTGTGATCACAACAGGCCCACACTGTATCCTCCACACCTTATGAAAGGATCCAGAGCACCACACAAAGTGTGCCTGAATCACAGACACACCACATCCAGAACCTTCAAGTGTGGCCAAATGTCTCATCAACTCAACAGTGTTCCTCCAATACAGTCTCAATGCCCATCTATTTACAAGTAAACATGCCTAGGGACTTCACAGAATGTTATGGGATGAAGTATTGGTACATTCAACTTGGAGAGACAATGAGTCCTGACTAAGCTAATAAAACAATCTTCACCCAGGCCTTCATTTAGCAACATTTAGCATAATACTTAAGTCACAAAGATTTATTACAGAGGGTTTCTTAAACAAAATTAAATTAGACTATACTAGGACCACTTCGTGCACCTATGAATTCACGAGTGAATGCAGACCTGTGGCCTGTGGACAGAGAGGGGCTAAGGAGTGATTCCTGGGGTGAAAAGCCCATGTCTTCTTGGGGGTGATTGGTAACAGTCTGGCAATTTAGATGAAAGTGAGAGTTTATTTGTTGGAATGCTTCACATCGGTTTGGATGTCCCAGAGTTTTGAGTTGTGCCTGCTGTTGTCTGCTTCTCGGAGGATTTGAAATCCCACACATTCCCATCCCCTTATAAAGCACCCCCTTATAAAGCAGCTGAGCATGATAGGTTGGACACACCCTCCACACCTTGTTGGGGGATTAAGTCTGGTAATCACATCAGGGACTTGGAGGAGATTTTCCTAATCCCATCCTGGCAGTCACTGGAACAGGGTTTTATTGACAACCTTTAGGACCATCAAACCCACTTCTTATCATGGTGGAATCATAAACACATGTTGCCAAAATGGTAACATAAAGAACTGAAACGTAAAAGCAGAGAAAATTTGAGAAGGTTTTATTTCTGTTTAATAATTTTAGTATTGATATTTATTTTCTGTGATAAACTGGGGCCTTTTGAAATTCTGGTTAGAATTTGGTAACTTCAGACTTGTCTTCTGTGTGCTCTGTCAGAACATCCTTCTTTCCTTAGGGAAAGGTGCTAATTACCTTGGATGAATATTTAGTGATATTGATACTGATATTGGTGAACAAGATAACTTCAAGATGTCTAGTATCTACCAGGTCATACTAATTTCATCCCCTGCCTCTCTTTAATATTTCTTCTTTAAAAAATGTCTATATATATTTATTTATTGAGAGTGAGTGAGAAAGAAAGGAAAAGGTTCTGGGTGATGGCACAACCATTTATGTGCGTATGTCAAGGAACACTATTAATCATCAGGATGCCCGTAGCCCAGGTGTGTGGAAGCTGAAAAAAAGCCCTTTATATATAAGCTGGTAAGGAGCTCAGAGATTTGTGATATCTCTGGCACCAAACAAAGGGACAGTACACGATTTAATATGGGGTGCAGGCCTGAAAGCAAAGTGTCATTACAGTAGCAAAGTCTGCAATTTAAGCGATGGGCCTAGAACCCAATGCTCATGGTCTGTTTGCCTTAGTTACTGTTATTTTTCCTGCATAGCAGTTTTTGGCAAAGCTAAGCCTCACATGAGATGCAACACTGGTCACAGGGGGGTGTATCTTTTTAGGGGGGCAGAAGCTAGGGTTACAGAAGCTTCCTTTACAGTAAAAGCTTATTCTTACCTTCATCATTTCTACTTGAAATGTAAATGCAGGATTATTAACTAGAGTCACGCTTTCTCGGAGTTACTGGAAACAGGTTTTATTTTTGGTGCTCCAGGTCCAGAAACAGCTAATGCTAAAAAGCTACTGGGCCCTGATGTGTTGTAAAATTTCCCTATTCTAGATCAAGAAAAGTTGACAAAAATGATTCATAGGTAGGGGGAGATAGCAAAGTGGGTATTCAAACGACTCTAATGTCTGAAACTCCAAAATCCCAGGTTCACACAGCAGAAGCTGGCTTTCAATGGGCCAGGGCTTTTAAAAACACCAAATGGAAGAAGGGGTTACAGGTGGTTAAAAGGAGCCTGATACAAAAAGTTGCCATTGATTTCTGTACACTACTTCATTGTCACTTTCTCACTCAGGGAAGGCCAGCCTGCATCACTGTCCTAACCACCTGTGCCATCTCAGCATTTCTACACATCCTTAACCCTTTAATTATGTTTTCAATCTTTCTGTTCTGGAGTGAAGTCTACTTACAAGTGCATCATAATCAGATTATAAAGCACATATTAAAAAGCATAAACAGGAAAAACATCTGGAAATGTCATGTAACACATATTATGAAGCACATAGATCCATGAAAGAATCACAGTTCAACTCCCATGATCCTCAACTTTGAGGGGCTGGTGGGGGGACACAGGCAAATGGTGAAGTAGGGATACAGCTGTCTATCTTTCTCTCTCCCTCTCCATTTCCACCCCCCCGTTTTTGTTCACTCTGTCCTACAAAGAGCATGTTAAAAAAGAACACCAGCAGCTGTGGGTTTGTACCCCTGGCACTGTGACTCAGGAACATCTCTGTAGGCAAGAGACAGAGAGAAAGTCAGTGAGAGAAACTTACACAGAGACACACAGCTCAGCTGTCTCATGGTGTTGCAAGGGACTGAATTTGGGGCTTGGTGGCTGAGGCATGAAAGTGTCTAGCATAACCATTATGCTATATTAATGTCTTATGTGGTGCAGGAAAAGAAGAGCTGTGCCAGGTTTTTCTTACATGAATGAATGGTGATTAATAATATTATCCATAATAAGTATAATCCACACCATTCCCACTTCTGTGTCTTGTGCCCCCAAACCCTGCAGCAGTTGTAGCAATTTGTCCCAAAGACAGAGACTATTAAATTTCAGAACACGTTGCTCTGAAATCAGAAAGGGGCTTAGCACCTTGCTATTTCAAAAACAAAACATTTTTTTCAGTGTCTTCTTTTTATAAATTATATATATATTTATATTTATGAATTATATATATATATATATATATATATATATATATAATGTTCCTCCAATATAGTCTCAATACCAATCTTTTTACAAATAAACATTCCCATGGACTTCACAGTATGTTATGGGATGAAGTATTGGCACATTCAACTTGGAGAGACAGTGAGTTCTGACTAAGCTAATAAAACAATCTTCACCCAGGTCTTCATTTAGCAACATTTAGCATAATACCTAATTAAAATTCACAAAGATTGATTACAGAGGCTTTCTTAAACAAAATTAAATTAGACTACACTAGGACCACGCTGTGCACCCATGAATTCCCGATTCAATGCAGCCTTGTGGCTTGTGGACAGAGAGGGGCTAAGGAGTGATTCCTGGGGTGAAAAGCCCATATCTTCTTGGGAGTGACTGGTAACAATCTGGCAATTTAGATCAAAGTGAGAGTTTCCTGCTTTTTTTTTTTTTTTAAAGAATTGAAGCAGGACATTTATTCTTTTGCAAAAGGGCATCCTGCCAACAGTGGCTGTCAGGCAGGAGCATGCCCCCTTCACCGCCTCCCATCTTTTTAAGTTTTATTTTAATCTTCTTTATGGGGAAAATAATGTAGTGGTAGAGATATATACTCTCCATAATCCCTCTCTGCCCCTGCCTGCTGCTTCTGTCTGTGTCTATCTCTTCCTGTTTCTCTGTCTTTCTCTCTCTCTCCCAACACTGCTCAATATACGTACAGGAATTGCAGGACACCTCAGTGATGGATGCTCTAGCTTTTACTATGGACTGCCCTCATGGCTGGCTCTTGTTAAAGATAAACCCAGAGAAAGCTCCAGATGTTACGCTTTTACCACAAATCAAAGGATAGTGTGTAAGTAGGGGTTCCTAGCATCTAACTATGTCCAAACCTTGGGAAATGGATCATTCTAGATTCTTACTACAGGACCTGAAATAGCACCTTCCCTGAAATTCCAACCAGAGTTCACCCTAAACTTTTTTTCTCAATTTTTTGGATAAAAAAAGGAATAAATTGAGAGAGGAGGGGATGATAGTGAGAAAGAGAGAAGGACTTCGGTTCACTGCTTGGGAAGAGAGGCACCTGCAGGTGGGACTACAGGCTCTCAAGTCGAGGTCCTAGTATGGGTTCATGTTCTTCATACCATGGGCTGTTAACCAGGTAGCCAACCGCCTGACCACCCTACCCTTACCATTTTTGATAGTTCAGAGTTCATGAAACCAATCACTGATTCTTGGATTATAATCTGGTCAATTCTACACCTCAGATTCATGGTTTGAATCAGCACCTCATTACATAAATCAGCTATAAACTTGATAAGTTAGCTAAAGACTAGACATTGGATTGGAAATAGAAGAGGCCATATTTGGGTAGCAATGTATTTTCTCTCCTGCAAAAAATCATTAAAATCAAGGTGAACATGGTCTGTATTATTAGATAGCTTTATTTCTTTAAAGGGGAGGTAGTGTTTCACTATCATTAATACAAGTACAAATTTCTCAGTTTTCTACAAAACATTCTAATCCCAGCCTAGATCCTCCCCTACCTACTACACAAGGAACAGAACACGTCACATGCAAAGTCCATTGCCTTGTGCAATACAGAAAACCCAGTAAAAGTACAAGATGTATTTCGTTACAACAGAGAGAAGAGTTTCGTATGGGACACAAGGACACAATTTAGAGCCACACTGAGTCAGGCCTGCATGTGTAATGCGCTGTCATTTGGGCTATCTCCCCTGATGTTGATGGTCTCTTTTGGATGTGTGTTATTGTCATTCTGAGGATGACCACTGGGGGTAGCAGGTTCCAGGAAGAGCAGCTGTAAATAAATGGGTGCTTATTGGGGCCGTGTTCTGGGGCTTCCATGGTTTCCAGTCATTTAGCTGAGGGTCCTTCCATTGTGGAGGTGCACAGGGATGCTTCTCCAAGCTTTCAGGGATGGCAGTGATCAAAGGCTGTGTCCAAGGATGGAAGACATCAGGGAGAGGGGGTAGATAGACTCCATCCACCCAGAGAGGTCCTAGTAGAGAATGAAAGGCACATTAGTACTGAGCTCAGCAACAGCCAAGCCATCCTGTCCCAGAACACTATCCCCAAGCACAACCTGCTGATTCCCTTGAGGAGAAAGGATCTTCAAACAGGAACATGCTCTGCGCTCCTCTCTGAGGAGCTGCTGGGACAGGCAGCTAGAGGCTGTGAGAGCTCCCAGTCCTCCAGCTAGTGCAGGAGCCAGTGAGAATCTCCACCACCTCCCTGCCCTCAACCTTTTCCAAGAAAGAGAAGACACATACATACCAGAAAGGTCAGGCTCCCTTCTGTCTTGCAGGATCCTCTTCAGGGCTGGTCCAAAGGGACACGGCAAGGGCTGTGTGCGGGGCTTCTGGTTGATTTCCTGAAATGTGTGATATATATCCTGCAGACTTTGAAAGAGCAGGAAGCACTGCCTGCAGGTCTTGAATAGGCCCCTGGTCTTCAGTCTGTGAGCCATCATGCGTGCTGCTCTCATGTTCCCAGCCACGTCTCTCATGCTCATCGATTCCCATTCCTGTAGGAAGATCCGGATGTCCTCTGTGGTCCAAGTGGGGACAGCATACTCTGTCCATAGGTTGCGACTTGGAAGGATGGAAGAATTGGAGTGAGCCCAGTGCCCCATACATGCACCTCTGACTGTGTGGTTTCTCAGAGCCCCTCTTGGCTCCAGCAATAAAGCCTCTACCTGAATTTCCTCAGTTGTCACTCAGAGTTCCAACCAACCACCCAAGGTGGTAGCAATGCAGTCTACCTTATCCCTGATTCCCGGGACACTCACTGTACCTGCCCAGTTGGGAAACTTTGGTGTCTAGACCGTGTTCATGTTCCATGCTGGACTATGCCGAGATAAGCTCTGAGAAAATATTCCTGCTTTACTGAGTCTTGGCAAGGCCTCTCCTGCTCTGGCTCAATCCAAGGCACTCTCCTACATGAGGTATTTCCATGCCTCCTGATACATCCTGAAACAGGTTCAGAGATGTTGCCAGAGAGCTCCCAGCATACTGAGATGACCTCACTATGAGAACAGCCCTTGTGCAGGGCCTAGAAGAGGAAATTAGATCATAAGATAGATGGTGGAGCTGAGAGAAACAGAGGCTAACCAACATATGACTGAGAGAACAGTACCTGAGGGCATTGCTGCCTTGGTGGTTTCCTCGGCATGCTTGCATAGGCTCTTCCTTTCTTGGTTCACTTTCTACATGAAAAAGAAATGGGATAAATGTGTACCTCCATAAGAGATGCAGTCTTGAGGATTTTATCATAATTAATAAAACAACTGATAATAGCGATTAAAAGCCAAGTAGTATTCAGCAATAAAAGGGTCATCTTGTTTCCTTTGGGAAATATTGGATGGTAGCATAAGGATTTTGCTTAGTGAATCAAGCAAAATGTAGAAGGAACAGTACAGATTGGTTACATTCATATCGGGAATATAGAGTACTGCACATAAATTGTGTGTGTAGGGAAATCCACTTACATCTATGAGATTGCAAAATGTATAGTCATTATTGAATGGCCTTCAGTGACAGGAGTAGTAGCAAAAGAATTACGTACACAGTTACTCCATCAACCTCTAAATTTAAAATAGAAGAAAGAAACGAAAGGCCTAGTGATGAGACCACTTTCAATAGAGAGATTTGATTTTGACAGATGAAAGAAAGTCTTTCAAAAATTCGTTGGAACCTATCAACAGTTTGACCCCTCTAGCCATCCCATGCAAAAGAGCATAGCCACTGTCCCACAGGAAAACAGTTCCTTCCAACTCACCACCTGTTTCATTCCTGAGTTTGCCATCATCACCACAAGGTCCTGATCCATCATCTGCTAGGATTAGAAACTTTCAGTATCTGCTGGATTCTGATGGTGGAGCTCGGGATGTGCTAGAGTGCAGAGTTGTGCCTGCTGTTGTCGGCTTCTCAGATGGCGTGAAATCCCACGCATTCCCACCCCCTTATAAAGCAGTTGAGCATGATAGATTGGACACACCCTCCACACTTTGTTGGGGATTAAGTCTGGGAATCACATCAGGGACTTGGAGGAGATTTTCCTAATCCCATCCTAGCAGTCCCTAGAACAAGGTTGGATCAACAACCTTTACGAGCATGAAACCCACTTCTTATCATGGTGGCATCATAAACACATGTCGCCAAAATGGTAACATAAAGAAATGAAACCTAAAAAGCAGAGAAAATGTGGGTAGGTTTTTTTTCTGTTTAATAATTTTATTATTGCTATTTATTTTCTGTGATAAACTGGGGCCTTCTGAAATTCTGGTTAGAATTTGGCGCCTTCAGACTTGTCTTTTGTGTGTTCTGTCAGAACATCATTCTTTCCTTAGGGAAAGGTGCTAATGTATCTTTCTAAAGTAATTTTTTAATTACCTTGGATAAATATTTAGTGATATTGATACTGATATTGGTACACAAGATAACTTCAAGTGGTCTAGTATCTACCAGGCCATGATAATTTCATCCCCTGCCTCTTTTTAATATTTCTTCTTTTAAAAAATGTCTCTATATATTTATTTATGGAGAGTGAGTGAGAAAGAAAGGAAAAGGTTCTGGGTGATGGCACACCCACTTATGTGAATAAGTCAAGGAACTCTATTAATCATCAGGTCGCGCATAGCCGCATTGCCGAGGTGTGTGGAAGCCGGAAAAAGTCCTTTATATATGTGCTGTTCAGGAGCTCAGAGATTTGTGATACCTCTGGCACCAAACAAAGGGACAGTACAAGATTTAATATGGGGTGCAGGCCTGAAAGTAAAGCGTCATTACAGTAGCAAAGCCTGCAGTTTAAGCAATGGGCCTTGAACCCACTGCTCATGGTCTGTTTGCCTTAGTAACTGTTATTTTTCCTGCATAGCAGTTTTTGGCAAAGCTTAGCCTCACATGAGATACAACACTGGGCATAGGGGTGTGTATCTTTTTAGGGAGGCATAAGCTAGGGTTACATAAGCTTCCTTTACAGTAAAAGTTTATTCTTACCTTCATCATTTCTACTTGAAATGTAAGTGCAGGATTATTAACTAGAGTCACGCAATCTTGGAGTTACTGGAAACAGGTTTTATTTTTGGTTCTCCAGATCCAGAAACAGCTAATGCTAAAAAGCTTCTGGGCCCTATTGTGTAGATATCTGGGTTCAAGCCTCTGATTCTCATCTAAAATGTAAAGCTTCAGAACCAGTGATGCATGTCTGTAAGTATCTACTTTATGTCTCTCTCTCTGGCTCCATCTCCCTTTTTTCTCTCCATAATTTGCATTTCTTTTTTTTTTTCGTAATAGACATGGATCAACAATAAAATCTATTACATTGGTTCTGGCATTGATTATCCCTGCATGCCCTTACCGGTGCCCACGCCATACCAAGGCTGGCGTGCATAAATCTGAGTTTCATGCAGCTCCTAAAAGAGGTCTGTCACCCTCAGGTTCAGCCAAGCCTCTGTCAGCCTAATCAGGTCTGTGGTAATATATGTTAAGGGTTTCGATGCCAGGGAGTCAATTTGTTGTTTTATAAAGCCAGTAATCTTATTGAAAATAAAAGGCCCCAAGGTAATCATTAACAAAAGACTAATCAGGGGTCCCATAAAGGGCATCAAAAGGGAGAACATGGAGGATTTCCACCAACTATCAGCAGCAGCAGAAAATTTTTGTTTTTGTAATTCAACCTAAGCTTGTGTAACTGCTGAACCTGGGTCTACACTAAACCAGACTCATTAACATAAAAGCAGCACTCCTCTTTCAAAAACAGGTGCTACCCTTTTCTGTGGTCAGGAGGTCCAAAGCTCGCTAGTTCTATAAGGCAACCTGGGCAAGGGAGGTTAGTTGTCTCTGTAGGGAGGCCAAAGATTTGGCCGAGTCTTCCACTGCCAGCGATATTTGTTGAGAGAGCTTAGAAGTGGTAAGAAGGGAGTGACTGAAGGCGCCTTAAGCCAGACCTGCAGCCACAACAGATGTTCCAAAAGAAACACCAGCCACTAAAGGAAGAAAAACATCCCGTTTTATTCTAGGGGACGAGGGGCTGTCCCAACCTAAATACTCAGCAGGAGTAAATAGGGTCTATGGGGTTACTAAGGTACCTGGAAGGCATAACAATCTCTCATATATTTGGCTAGAAATATTTTTTAAAATGGTACCATCACACCAAAAGAAAAACTTATCAGGGGCAATAAGATCTGCAGCAGGTAAGGCAGTCTGATTGCACAACCTGGTACTAGCATTGGAATAAAAAAACCTAAATTGTTCCTGTTCAGGAGTTAGGAACAAGGAAACTTCAAAAATGGGAGAAAAGACCTTACCAGATGTGCCAGAAGTATTCAGTGAGGTGGGATATGGAATTGCCCTCAAAGGGAGACGTACTAACGCAGCACAAAGATAACATTCAGAAACATTGTCAAGGCCAGTGATATTGGCAAGCATTAGGCCTTCTCTTACTAGAAGTATCCAGCAAAAGGGGTGGTGTGTAGCTAAAGCTGAGAGCTGTGTATGTAGCTCCTTCTCACGTATTTGAATTTCAGCATGAAGGGTTGTTTGAACTTGAAAAAGAGCATGCCAAATAAAAATATGGCTACTAGGCCAGGTTTCATCTTTGGTTATATACATGGCTCCTTTGACTGGCATGGTCCAGCAGGAATCCCAAACAAACCAGGTATAGCCTGTGGAGCAGCAAAAAAATGTATGGCTGTTATAGGGAAGCTGGGAAATAACTTCATAACCTCTTAGGGTCTTTTTTTAAAATAATTTATTTCTTTATTGGGGAATTAATGTTTTACATTCAATAGTAAATACAATAGTTTGTACATGTATACCATTCCCCAGATTCCCATTTAGCAATACATCCCCCACTATGTCATTCATCATATTTCATGGACCTGTATTCTCCCCACCTCTTAGGGTCTTAACATTATGGATGTTACATCATTTATAGGGGCAGCCCACATTTTCTTCAACCCATCTATCTGTGCAATAGGACTGACACTGGTCAAACAACAAGCACCGGGCAGTGGCAACCTTTCTGGGCTGTGCCTTAAAATCTGTGAAATTTAGCAAAAATGGTAGATTGGCACCCTTGAGGTGGGCAATCAGCCGTGACTAAAAGATGACCATAATTTTGTTTTTTAGCATAGTTGGTGTAGTTTTTTGTCAGGAAAAATTGCCAAGCAAACGGGGAGGTGGCTCCTTTCTTGTCAGGCGCTACTGTGGGTGTCCATCCGCACAAGTGGACCATCTGTCGGTATTTTGAATCCCATCATTTTCCTGAAAAAGAGAAGCGTAAATTTTCTCAGGGAGAAGATTTCTCCCTGGATTCATTTCTATTATTAATTAGTTTTATCAGCCTTTCTGGCAGCCATCTAGCTGATCCTTCTTTGGTGTCAGAAAGACAGGCTGAACGTCTCCCCCATATGAGGACTAGATCTGGGTCATTCCATTTGAAGGTGAGCGGGTCTTTCCACATGACTGTGGCATAATCTTTATTTGTCTCAGGGTGCCAGAGGCGATCAGCAGCAGATTTGCCATGGGTGTCTAAATTTAGAAAATTAATAACAAACAAGGCATGATGAAGAATATTTCTAGGGGACCGCTTCTGGGGGTATAATTCCTCTCTCTTTAATTTATGCGGAGAATTTTTGATATTTTGGTGGGCACGTTTGACAATGCCTTGTCCTTGAGGATTATAAGGAATGCCAGTAATGTGTTTAATTTGTAACTTGTGGCAAAATTCTTGAAACTTTTGTCCAGTATAGCCTGTGACATTATCAGTTTTAATTGATATGGGCTTTCGCAAGACAGAAAAGCAATTTAAAACATGGGCTATAACATTTTTAGAAGCTTCTCCAGTATGTAAGGAAGCAAAGATAAATCCACTAAATGTGTCTATAGTCACATGAAGATATTTAAGGTTGCCAAATTCAGGATCATGTGTAACATCCATTTGCCATATTTCATTTGGGACCAAATCTCTGGGGTTAACACCCAGGTGGGGTGTGGGTAGAAGTATGACACAAGCGGGCATTGTTTAACTATTTGACGAACTTGCTCACGATTGATCTTAAAAAGTAGGTGAAGGGTCTGAAATGATGTAAAGCAAGACTCTTTTGAGCTTGATCTACAGAACCTATCAGTACTGGAAAAGTCAAGCGGGTGGCAGCATCTGCACAAGCATTTCCCTTCGAGAGGGGGCCAGGCAGATCGGAATGAGCACAAAGGTGTCCAACAAAAAAGGGTTGACATCTAGAGGCGATCAATTTTTGAAGCTGAGAAAAAAGAGGGGCGGCATTTGTGGAGTGTTTAATATAGGAAACCGTCTCAAGAATGGGAACTGAATGAGCAATATAGGCACTGTCAGTGTACAATTTAAAAGGATGATTTTTTAATTTTTGAAAAACCTGTATTATTGCAAAAAGCTCAACAAGTTGAGCCGATTTGAAGGGGGAGCAAATAGAGGCTGCCTGTCCATCTATAACAAAGGCGCCCATTCCATTAGAGGAGCCATCAGTGAATACTAAGCAGGCATTTGACAAGGGGTGGGGGAAGTGTACTTTGGGAAAATGAAGGAATGAACCTTCGCAAATTGAAGTAATTTATCAACAGGGTAATGATTATCATTTTCTCCCAAAAAGGAGGAGCAAGCAATGGGCCACTCATCTGTGGTTTGCATGAGCCATTTTAATTGACTTTTTGAATATGGTATGGTTATTTTTTCAGGATCTTTACCAAAGGACTGGCGGCTCTGTTCGCGTCCTGAAAGAATAAGCTCAGCAACCAGGGAGGTGTAGGGAGCAAGTACTTTAGGGGGGGAAACTGGAAGATGAACCCAAAGCATAGGAAATAAAGGAGACTCCCTGTTTCTGAATGGCTTCTTCTACCAACCATAAAGCATGTAGCTGCAGGGGTCAAGGAGTGGGGGGTGAAAAAGGGTTGGAATCTCCCTTACGAATTTCAAAAAGTGACCTAAGTTCTCCAGTGGTAAGGTTAAGATATGGCCTAATCCAATTTATGTCACCCAATAGTCTTTGAAAATCATTAAGAGTTTTCAAGTGGCCTACTTGAAGCTCAAGTTTTTGGGTAGCAATTTTTTGATGGCAAAGCTCAAAGCCTAATTAAAATTAAGGGTCTTGAAGCTGAATCTTATCGGAGGCAACCTGGAGTCCCGTATCTGCCAAATTTTCTGATAGTTCTCGACAACAGTAAACTATTTGGGTACTGTCAGGTCCCACTAAAAGGACGTCATCTGTATAATGAATAATATAGATAGAAGGCCACAAAATGCGAAAGGTATCAATCACTTGTGCCACAAACTTTTGACATAGCGTTGGACTATTAGCCATACCCTGAGGGATGACCCACCACTGAAAACATGACATAGGCCCCTTGAGATTAGTAACTGGTTGGTTAAAGGCAAACCGCTGACTGTCTTCAGGGTGTAGGGGAATGGTGAAAAAGCAATCTTTAAGGTCAATGATTATCTTAAAAAACCCAGTAGGGATGGCCACAGGGGTGGGTAATCCAGGCTGTAAGGCTGCCATAGTAAGCAAAGTTTTATTAATTTCTCTCAAATCTTGTAACAGTCTCCACTTGCCAGATGTTTTCTTAATAACAAAAATAGGAGTATTCCAAGGGGAGGTGGTAGGCTCAATATGGCCAGCGGCAAGTTGTTCCTGTACTAACTCTGTCACCACAGCCAATTTTTCAGAGGTCAAAGGCCATTGATCATCCCACACAGTCTCATCAGATTTCCAAGTACTTTTGTCTGCATGGGGTACAGGAATGTCAACAGCCATTAGGGTAAATTTTCTCTCCTTAGTCCAGAACGGTCATTCTTTTAAACCACCAAAATAGGATCTTTTATTCCCTAAGAATATTTTCCTAAACCTTGTCCAGGGCGGAAGCCCTGTTTTAACTTTTGGTGGGTAACAATTTCATTTGGGCTACACATGATAAGATTTAGTTGGGCAAGGATATCTCTTCCCCAAAGACTAACAGGCAGGGCAGGCACAATGTAGGGTTGAACAGTGCCAATATTACCTTCCTCATCTGTCCATATAAGGACCTTGGAACTTTGCTGTGGGTTGGAGGTTTGGCCAATGCCTTTAAGATGAGTCAAGGAGGCCGTGCGGGGCCAAGAAGAAGGCCAATCTTTGTCAGAGTTTACCGTGGCATCGGCTCCGGTGTCTACAAGTCCTTCAAAGCTTTTACCGCCTAGTTTTAATTTGAGGAGGGGTCTATCTTGAGTAATTTGTTGGACCCAGTAAGCATCTGAAGAGCCAAAATTATTGATGCCTCTGGATTTTTGAAAAAGTTTTGATTAGGATGAGTAAGGTGAAATAATAGCAGCTGAGCAATTCTCTGTCCTGTTTTTATGGTTAGGGGACCAGAAGTGGACGAGGCCAAAATTTTTATTTCTCCTGTATAATCATTATCAATTATTCCTGGGGAGACATTTAAACCATGGGGAATTGAACTAGCATGGCCAAGAATGAGTCCAAAAGTACCAGGATGTAGGGTCCCCAAAACTCCAGTATGTAGGACCTGAACTCCTATTTCGGGTGTTAATATTGTGTTAGTGGAGGAACAGAGATCCAATCCTGTGCTGCCTGTGGTGGCTCAGGGGAGATTGGAGACTGAGTCTGAGGAATTGGCGTTTGGGGGACACTAACCTGACAGCCCCAGGGATTTGTCTCATGTTTGGGGCCAGGGGCTGGCCCCTCTGGAAGTTTCCCTGTTTTGGGGGGAGAGTATTATAGTGGGCATCTGTCTGAAAGCAGCACTCTGAGATCCATTGCCTTCCTTGCTTGCATCAGGGGCATAGAGTGGTGTGCCGTGCGTGTGCTGTTTTTAGGGATGTGCATTCTTGGTTGAAATGTCCTGGCTGTCTACAATTAAAACAAGTCTTAGGCTGACCACCTTATGTAAGGTCTTTAAGGGCAGCACCAATAGCCAGTCCAATCGCATGGGCAGACCCAATGCCCGCGTATAGTTTGATATAATCAAAAAGGTGGGCACCTCAGCGATAGGGGCGTATGGCAGCATGACAGGCGGGGTTTGTGTTTTCAAATGCGAGATGTTTAACAAAGGCACTTTCTTTTTCGTCTTGGCCTATGAGTTTTTCAGCCACGTCAGTAAGTCGGCTGATAAAACTACTATAGAGCTCATCAGGACCTTTGCGAATCTTAGCAAGAGAAGTGGTCGCCGACCCCTTAGGGGGGACCCATTCCAGGCTTTGAGACCCGCCCATTGAATCTGAGCCAGAAGACCTGGGGGGAATTGGGCCTGTCTTTCATTGGTGTCATAAGGGCTCCTTCCTAAGAGTTTTTTCTCTGGTCCATTTCTTTGAAGCCTTGCTTTCAGAATTACGGAGAGCTATTTCCCTGCAGTTTTCAGCAAATTCAGTCTTCCAAAGCATATAGTCACCCCCCGTTATGGTGGCGCAGGCTAGAAAACACCAGTCATTGGGTACAAGCCACCATTCACTCAAAATTTCAATTAGGGATAAGGTAAAAGGAGCCATCGGCCATAAATGGTAACTGCCATTTTCAGATCTTTTACATGTTTAAACCCTAGACGGCAATATTGTTGATTTTTTACAGCGTCTCCGTCACTCTCTGAACCCCCCAAACTTCATTCTCATCATCGGAGGCTCCGTTGTCAGAGCGAGCTGTCCTCTCATTGTCTTCCCCTTCCGAGGAGTCATCCTCTCCCTCGGAGGGGGAGGCATGGTCTTATTCGTGCTATCTCGAGGAACAGTAGATCTGCTCCTGGTGACGGGAAAGGCCAGGACAAATTTTTGAGATTTTATTTTCCCTTTAGCCTTGGGCGAGGTGGGTGGCAAAGAGAGGGAAGTTAATACCGAATCAAGAGCCCTCAATTCTTTAACTAATTGCAAATGCTCTCGTTTTTCTTCTACTAATTTTCTAAGGGAAGCTGTTTTTTGTTAACTAAAGTCACGCAACCTTGGAGTTACTGGAAAAAGGTTTTATTTTTGGTTCTCCAGATCCAGAAACAGCTAATGCTAAAAAGCTTCTGGGCCCTGATGTGTAAATATCTGGGTTTAAGCCTCTGATTCTCATCTACAAGGTAAAGGTTCAGAACCAGTGATGCATGTCTGTAAGTGTATACTTTATCTGTCTCTCTCTCTGTCCATCTCCCTTTTTTCTCTCCACCCATTTGCATTTCTTTTTTTTTTCTTGAAATAGACGTGGATCAACAATAAAATCTATTACATTGGTTCTGGAATTGTTACTATTAAGAGACTGAGTGTAGGTTGTTTTTATTATTTATTTGACACCAGTGTTACCACCAGGGCTATGCCTGCATTATAAATCCACAACTCTCTGTGGACATTTTCTCCTTTTCACATACAATGCTAGGACAGAGTGAATTTCAGTGCAGAGAGGGGGACAACGAAAGTGAATAGGAAACATTTGCAGACCTGCTTCACTAATAAATTTTCTTTGCAGTTGTTGTTTTATCTGGGCTGGCTTCACGGGTTGGTAACAGAGACGACCAGAGACACATGCCTGGGCTGAGAACGCAGTTTAATCTTTATTCACGAACGGGCAAATCACCACACCATGTGCTTTTCTCCATCATCCTCTCTCTGCCGCTGCTGCTGGGACTCTGCCAGTCCTTAGCATAGGGGGTGGGGAGAAACAGGGCACGAAACTAGCAAGGGGAAAATTCTTCTCAGAGGTTGGGGGGAAGAGAACATACCAACAATTCCCCCTTCTGTTTTTAACTAAATGACCACAGTACCAGGGGTGTGGGGTGAACAGAAACCTACATCGTACAGGTATTTTCAAAAAATTAACTGGCACAAACATGGAGAAACACCTAAGCAAGTAACTAGAACCAGTGTGCTGCCAAGGTAGGGCCTGAAGGGGCCATTTTTTTTTTGCCTCTGTGGGCAAAACTTTATCAGCTTAAAAAAAACATTTCCTGCCTCTGGGGGGCGTACTTGCCTTGACGGGCATTTTACAGCATGGGGGCGGGGAATGGCCTAGAGTCACAAGGGCAGCTGGCTGCAGTCAGTGTTTGAGAAATATAGCAGCACTTTTGCACTTTTGTGCAAAGTGTCTAAGCGTGTACCAGTGAGTCCAATAGGAGTGCCAGTAGAAAGCAGATGTCTATGGAAGAATGCCAGGGGGTGGAGCGGTGTATGAGGAAGGTCCGCTGCCAGAATTCTGCTTTTCTGTAGAGAACTTGACAGCTGCAATTTACTTACTATGAAACAAACTTGTAGCAGGTTAAAAGTTTATCACAATTGATAACTATTACAATTAGAAGTCTTTTTTAGAATGATTTTAAGGTTGGTTAAAGTTTAAACAATAGAATGTGAAAAGGTAAACATGAGAATCAAGGAAAGAAAACCTCAGGCATGAGTATCATTAGCATAGCCATTGTGTAATCTAGCATTTCTAATAGGAAAG
Source organism: Erinaceus europaeus (assembly GCF_950295315.1). Taxonomy (NCBI): domain Eukaryota; kingdom Metazoa; phylum Chordata; class Mammalia; order Eulipotyphla; family Erinaceidae; genus Erinaceus; species Erinaceus europaeus. Next base: position 12,853,083 of record NC_080170.1, read on the forward strand.
GTAATCGAGAGTTTTACATATCAACAAGTCTATTTAACCTTTTGTTACACCCATTTAAGATGGAGACACACCCTAGGTGTGTGCAGGTTTTGTTTAGACCAACTTAGTTAAAATATATTGATTGTTAACTAATTTTTACCTCAGACTTTAAATGTAAGTTAATTTTATCTTTATAAGAATTATGTTGAAAACCTTTTTCATTTAACTTTGCCTGGTAAGAATTTGGCCTTAAAGTTATATTCTTAACCTTAAAGTTAATGTTACCAAACTTTAAAGACACACATACACATGGTCTTCAATATACAAGGAGAGAAACTTTTGTTATGAAGACATGTCATTTTAAACACAAATTTAGATCTATACTGTCTTAGCCGTTCTGGGAGTGCGTTGTCCAGCAATGGCCTCTTGGGCAACTTCACTTCTAGGAATTGCAGGTTGTGATCTCTGAATGAATCTCTGCGTATTTTAGCTTGTCTTTCTTCAGACCCAAGCTGGAGATCTCGGCCAGGGGGCCCAGTTTCAGCAGGGTGCCTGTGGTCTCCAGGTGGTCCGGGATCTGTCCAGACTTCATAGCATGAGGGCGGGTGGGCCAGCCGTGCAGAAGGCGTGGGCCAAGGTGCCCTGGGGTGGCAGCCATGATAGGCTGCCACGGCCCTGCCCCATGGCCCTGCCATGTCTGGTGCCCTGCTCACAGTGGCCGAGCAGTGTGGAGGGAGCCCACGACCAGTGCCCCGCACCACACAGCGGAAAGCCAGCTCATGTGGGCTGGCGTTGGGCTCCTGCAGGCTGGCATTGGGCAGAAACCACAGAGTGGTCCTGAGATAAATGTTCCAGAGACAGCAAAACAGTCTCATGAAGAAAGGGCAGATGCCTTTGGAGATCTCTTCACAAGCAGAAGAGAAGGCCATAGTGCATAGGTAGCCAAATTGTCTTCACTTACCTGTGAGATGCGCAGGTCCGGTCCCACGTTGTAGGTGCCATATGCTGTTTAATCCGGGATGGCTTCACAGGAGGGTAACAGAGACGACCAGAGACACATGGCTGGGCTGAGAACGCAGTTTAATCTTTATTCACGAACGGGCAAATCACCACACCATGTGCTTTTCTCCATCATCCTCTCTGCACTACTGCTGCTGGGACTCTGCCCATCCTTAGCATAGGGGGCGGGGAGAAAGTGGGGCACAAAACTATCAAGGGGCAAACCAATTCTTCTCAGAGGTCAGGGGGAAGGGAACATACCAACATATGTCGTTAAGTTATTACTATAAGATTGAGAATGTATAAGAGCAAAGGATTATTAGTAATATTGTCTTTGTTGTGATTTATAACTTCTACCAGTTTTCATGAGTGTCACTGAGAAGCATGTTAACTGTTGTCAGAATTGCAGCCATAAAATCCAACTTTCAGATTAATTTAGTAAAATATATTTTTGAAACTACATTTAAACATTATGCAAGTCATTTGTACCAAGAAAAAAGTTTTGGAGAAATATATAAGCAAGTGACATGTAGCTACCTCACATCAATAAAAAGTTTTAATGGTTTAAAAGAAAATTCTATGTATACTTGGTTCTTAAAATTTTGGTGTTTATTCATAACTTTCTTTTTATCTTTATTGGATATGCACACCAAGTAATTAGTAAGGAAAGGGGAGATAAAGTGGAAGGGAGAGAAAGAGACATTTACAACACTGATTCACCACTTGTGAAGTTTCCCTCCTTCAGGTGAGTAGGCAGAGCTTGAACATTGGTCCTTGCACACTGCAATGTTTGCACCCAACCAGGTGCACCACTGTCTAGCCCTCTATTCGCACTTTCTAAGCCTGAAAAAAAAATTAACCTGAAAAGAAAATTATAGTCAACTATGCAGTTATACAGTCCTGTGAGTTTTCTCCCTACTACTTGTTCTATACTCTGAATCAGATCTAATACCATTTCAAGTTACAAAATATGTGATATTTTACTTGATTGTCTCATAAAGTGATTGCCTTTGTTCTGTTGAGAACTAAAGGGTATTCAGATATTCACTGCTTTGGGAAATAAGTTTACTGATATACTTAAATTTTTTTCTCAGAGTGTAGAGAGAGCTCAACTCTTGGCTCCCAAGTTGTTCCTGATTTCTGAAGAAAGGGCAGACGCCTTTGGAGATATCTTCACAAGCAGAAGAGAAGGCTATAGTGCATAGTTAGTGAAATTGTCTTCAGTTATCTGACAGATGCGCAGGTCGGGTCCCACATTGTAGGCGCCATATGTTGTTTAATCCGGGCTGGCTTCTCGGGGGGCACAGCACAAGATTAAGTCCCAGCAGAAAAATGTTCAAAGCAAGCTGTACAAAAGAAAAAGGACATGATCACAAGATTGCAGCCAAAAATACCTTAATACATTCCAGCACTCTCGGTAGGACACAATTGTCAGAACCTAAGACCTTCAAGGCACACTTTGAAATCAAGAATCCTAAGACTCTACTTCCTCCGGAATTGGCTGATGGTCAGACATAAAAATCACTTATGGGTGAATTCATAACACCGTGAACTGCATTACCACTGGGAGTTCTCACAGTCTGTGCAACTTGTCGACTCATGCAAGACACAAACCCTTTTAATGCAACCCTTTTAGACAAATCAAATTCTCAGTTATCGATCTGAGAATACCTACTGGAGAGAACCCCTATGAGTGGAAGAGGATTTGGAAATTTCTTTTTTATTGTTGTTGTTTATTTAAAAAAGGAGACATTAGTCTAGGCTTTTAAGAGAGTCTGCATATCAAATACACAGCCTATATATTCAAAAGACTCAGTCTATGTTTTAAAAACTTCAAGACATACAATTAATTTCCCCTCTCATATTAACTAGTGATTTATATGACTACACTTTACTAGAAGTGTACATAAACACCATTCTCACCACCAAAAGACTGTGTCCCATCCCACCCACCCCTACGCCCTACCTGCCTAGGAAGCTGAATGTCTACCCCTCACCACAGGGTTTTTACATTGGTGCCCTAGTTTCAATTTAGTCAGATCCTGCTTTTAGTTTCCCTTTCAGATCTTCTTTCTCAACTTCAGAAGCAACCAATGGCACAGCTATGTAGAAGATACTGGGTACTATACAACAAACCCTAACAAAAGGGCTTTTCAAAGTTAACCCAATTACCAAATAATGTGATGATAATATTAACTATCCATTGTCTTTTTGAAACCTAAGACAGCAGGAACCTCACATCTCCACTATAGAGCCTACATTTCCCCAAGTCCTGGAAGCTTAGGATATGGCCCACTTTCCCACCTGCCTATCCCAATCCATATAAAATAATATTGCATCGGCCGATCACAACCTAATCAACGCAAGGATTGCCACCTCAACATGCTTGAGCTCAGACTGTGTCCAGCGACTTCACGTGTGGAATGACAACCCTCAGCTTCATTATTGGGGTGAGACCTTTCCTTGCATAGCATTCTCTAATTCCATCCCAGGTGGTTCACTTTCTAACAAAGTCTCCAGACCTAAATACAGACCAGGTTCTGTGAGAGCGCATATGTTCACATGTATCCACAAACTAGTGCAAAATATATACCTGAGAGCAGAAGTACACTAGAGTTTGCAGTGAGTACCCCCTAACACTTCCTCTCCACTAGTCCAACCTTTGGGTCCATGACTGCTCAACCATTTATTTCGCTTTGTATGTTAACTCTTTTGTCAGCCACCTGGTGCCAGATGCCATCAGGATGCCGGCCAGGCTTCCCTGGACTGAAGACCCCACCAATGTGTCCTGGACCTCTGCATCCCCAGAGACCCACACTAATAGGGAAAGAGAGAGGCAGAATGGGAGTATGGACCGTCCAGTCAATGTCCATGTTCAGCGGGGAAGCAACTTGAGAAGCCAGACCTTCCATCTTCTGCAACCCACAAAGACCCTGGGTCCATGCTCACAGAGGGATAGAGAATGGGAAAGCTATCAGGAGTGGGAATGAGATATGGAGATTGGTTGATGGGAGTTGGGTGTAGTTGTACCTCTCCTACCCTATGGTTTTGTTAATGTATCCTTTCTTAAATAAAAAATAAATAAAAAAATGAGACATTATCAAATCCATAGGATAAGAGGTATCAAACTCCACACTATTCCCACAACCAGACTTCTGTATCACATGCCTCCCCATGATAGCTTTACCCCTCTAGGGGTATGGACCCAAGGTCATTGTTGGATGCCGAAGTGTGAAGGTCTGGATTCTGGAATTGCTTCCCCGCTGAACAAGGGCTTTGACTGGTTGATCTATATTGCAAGGCTGCCTCTCTCTTTCCCTAGTAGGTTGGATCTCTGGGGAAGTGGAGTTCCAGGACACAGGTCCGGGTCATCTGTCCAGAGAATTCTCATTGGCATCATGCTAGCATCTGGAACCTGGTGGCTCAAAAGAGAATTAACATACAAAACCAAACAAACTGTTGAGAAATCATGGACTTAAAGCCAGGAATAGTGTAAATGAAGTGTTGGGGGTACTCACTGCAGACTATTGTGTACTTTTGCTTTCAGATATATGTGTTGCCCTAGTTTATGGATACATGTAAACATATGCTCTATCTCACAGGACCTGTCTATATGTAGGTTGTGGGAATTTGTTAGGACGTGAACCACCTGGAATGGAATTAGAGAATACTATGAAAGAAAAATCTCAAACAAGTAATGAAGTTGAAGGGTTGTCATAACCCACCTGAAGTCTCTGGACAGTGTTTGAAGTGAAGCATGCTGAGGTAGTACTCACTGTGTTGACTAGTTTGGGATGGGCGAATGTAATATTATTTGGTATGAATTGAGAGAAGCATGCAGGAAAGTATGCCCCATGCTAAGGATCCAGAACTGGGGGAAATATAGGCTCTATAGTGGCAATGTGAGGTTCCTGCTGTCTAAGGATTCATGAAGACAATGGATAGTTACTGTTATCATCACATTATTTGATAATTGTCTTAACTTCTAAAAATCCATTTGTAAGTATTTGCTGTATAATACCCAACAACACCATAATTTATGTCCTTTGAAATAATTTGTATATATCTGTACCACCCATTGCTTCTGTTCTCGGTGGTCAAGAATCTTGAAAGAGTCAACATATCAACGACCCAGCCTATGTATTAAAAAGACTCAGTCTGTGCTTACAAAGCCCAGCCATGGCAGACCCTGCCAGGCCCGTGGGACTTAGTGACTGACCCTGGCTCAACTGCCCCCCCCACCCTTGTGCAAACCCACACCCCACTTTCCACTCCATCAACCCCGAGCAGGCACCTCCCCAGCAGGCTGTGGCAGTTGTGAGGCAGTTTGGGCACGAAACCATCAGACCCCCTGCTGCTACTTCTGGTTCCCCATCACCTATCCTCCAGCTCTGCCTCCTCCTGGACTCTCTGGCAAAAGCCAAAGTAGGAACTTCATATTCCTGAGGTACCTTTCTCTCTTACACCCGTGAGTGGTGGCCATTTGCAGGGATCCACAAACTCTCCAGCAGTAGCCTGGCACAGGAATCCCTCAATTATTGTTCCTGACTCACACGCAGCAACCCTTTCCCTCTATGCAACTGGCACCCTGATGGCAGCATGCCCCAGGAGCTCTTATCTCATGGAACCAGGTGTCCAGCCCCTGGAGGTTCCACAGGCACTCAATGTCCACTTGTAACTTGGCGAGTTCCCAAAGTTGTCCTTGTCATGTCCTAATCATGTCTTGTTGCATTCTCAGGGGATCTTCTTTGCTATTACTATGTGACTGGGGAGTGGTGAGTAACACAGCTGCTGCTACTTTGTAGCCCCACCTCCAGAAATCTTATAAGTGTCTTTCTATCTTTCTCCATCCACCCTTCCCTTTCAATTTCTGTCTGTATGCATAGTAAATAAGTAGATAGGTATAAACAAGCAAGTCCAGAATTCAAGTAAATAAAAAAGAGGAAAGCCATGTCCCAATATCCACAGCTATCTATGCATGGCCTTCTATGGGCCTCATCCTTGGAAGCATCACCCCAGAAGCACTGGATCCTCGAGTCTATAGAGCTGAATAGACTGAGGATGTTCTGGGTCCTCAATGCCCCTATACTAATGTATGATGTTACTGGGTCAATTACACACAATGTGTCATGTACTGAATAAGTAACTTTTGTGTAAAATTGTAAGCATATTTGAAGGCAACATATTGAATCTTCTGGAAATCTCCTAAATTCTTGCATTTTCTAATGCTTTTCTAGAATTCTTCTTCTTCTAGCGTTTCCCCTTCTTCCGTAGCCAGTCAACAGGTCAGGTTGAAAGCTGTCAGGAGCTGCTTGTTGCTGGCTTTGAAAGTGACTGGGATCCATGTGGATTCAGTCGGCTAGGAAGGATCGTCAGTTTCCCCAATGATTGGGTACTCACGGGATGCACCACGAGAAGGTCGATCCAATGCATCCCTTTCTACAATGATACTTATCATTTATTATAGGAAACAAGTGTTGAAACCCTACCTAGCCATGGTACTTGACGCCCTGTCTAGGAAATTCAATTGAGAGATTTAGTGGCTGGTAAGTGTCTGGCAGTTTACTGATTGCAGCATGAACTCCAGTCTGTCTTACAAACAGACTGCCTAAAGGAAGAGAAGACTCCCCTAAGACTCACCTAGTACAAATGTGAGTCTCCATTTCTACTGCCCTCAGAGGCTAGAGCACCAGGTTGGAGGCCCTGTGCTAACAACATGGGACAGGGAAATGACCTGGAAACTCAGGAGAAGATCTACACCTTGGTGGCCTACTGGTAGTGCTGTGTGGTGGAAACCTTTACACATTGTTCTCCTCATGAGAACATAGTTAATAGTTGTCCCAGAACCTACAACTATAAATTGGAGTGTTTAGAAACTCACAGGGCCACCAATGTTGCGTGGCTTGACAGAGAAGCTGAGTAGAGCCTGGAGCTTTGGATGCTTGGGGCGTGAGAGTCTCTTTGCATACGCACAGTTTTATCTCTCCCCAACCCTACTTTATCTCTTGATCATCAGTGAGGGATTAAGCTAAGTATCCACTTATAGTTTAAATTTCCTCAGGCTCCATTTGCCTACAGGGAAGAGAAAAACAAAAGGGCTTCTGGGATTATTAAAAGTAACTGAAATAATGTTATACATGTGCAAACTATTGTATTAACCGTTGAATGTAAAACATTAATTCCCCAATAACGAAATTTTTTTAAAAAAATGGGACACAGGTGAAGGGTGTGTGCTACTGCCTGACAGCCACTGTTGGCAGCATGGCCCATTTGCAAAAGAGTAAATGTCTTGCTTCAATTTCTTAAAAAAAGAGCCAGAAGAAACTCTGACATTGATCTAATGAGCAGGAGCCAGAGAAGCATGGACTAAAAGAATAATTTAATGAAGAAAAAGTAAAAAAACAAGATGTTGGTGAGTAGTGGGAGTGTATTTCCTGGGGAGGTTGACTTTTTCTCAGCCATCAATGGACATGACAAAAATTAAGATAGTCATGAATACATAGGTTTTACCAACAGCTCTGATCTCTCCACACTGGGAAATGCAGCATCCACATCTTCTCAGGTTGGTATCTTCTCTGTCACTGGGGCTTGCACTGTCGTCCTACTGAGGCAGCAGCTGGCCTAGCATCCACACTCCCTTAGCAGGCAGAGCTGGGCTCTGTGCCTGCGCATTGCTTCCTCTACTTCCAACAAATCCTGGAAGCTCTTTTCAGGTTTCCTGGGTCCTCCTTCTGCCTCAGCCAGGTGGCCCCTGTAGTATCCTCAGGGCCCTGCTCCTGGCCTGGCTCAAAGAGACATGGCGCATGGGGCCACCTGGGGAGGGAGCAAGTGGGCACTGAGAAAGGATGTGCGTGATGTCTGACTGATGTTTCCTGCCACTCTTCTCTCTTCCTCAGTTCCTCCATGGGCGTTTGCACTCTAGCACCATCCTCCATGCATCAGCACATCTACAACCCAGGACCAAGGCTCTGCCAGAACTGAGCCCACAGGGCAGCTGCACTGTAGCCTCCCACAACTGAAGAATGACCACATTCCAGAAGAATGGAACCCCTGGACAACCAACCTGCCTTGGTCACATCTATTCAAGTTTCCTTCCTTCCTCTAAGCAGACACCAGCCCCTCGGAACAGTGACATCCACAGATTGATACAGACTCTGATCTAAGGAGTCGGCGGCAACTGAGATCCCCCTTCGGTGTGGATTTTCTTGCATCTGTGATATTTTCTGCCACTACTGTCATTCTAGACAGCTATGGCCCCTCGGGGCCCAGCCCCTGTGATCAAATAAAATGTCAATGACACCAATTGGGCTCTGTGTGCTTCTTCTGCTTGCCTGTTGCATGAGTGGGGCCCGAACGTTTCGATGGTCAACAGTTGGGAGGCACAGCTTCTCTGGGACCGGGGATCTCTCCTCTCCATGCTCCCCACCAGGGCTGTCACATGGAGACATCTTCTCTGGAGGGGTAATCTGGAACCTGCAGAGAAAATTTATTCGTGAAGCAGGTCTGCAGATGTTTCCTATTCACTTTTGCTGTCCCCCTCTCTGCACTGAAATTCTCTCTGTCCTAGCATTGTCTGTGAAAAGGAGAAAACGTCCACAGAGAGTTCTGGATTTAGAGTGCAGGCACAGTCCTCGTGGTAACCCTCGTGTCAAATAAATAATAAAAACAACCTACACCCAGTCTCTTCATAGGAACAATGCCAGAACCAATGTAATAGTTTTTTATTGTTGAGCCATGTCTATTTCAAATGGGTGGAGAGAAAAAAGGGATTTGGAGCCAGAGAGAGAGAGAGACAGATAAAGGAGACACTTACAGACATGCATCACTGGTTCTGAAGCTTTTCCTGGTAGATGAGAATCGGAGGCTTGAACCCAGATATTTACACATCAGGGCCCAGAAGCTTTTTAGCATTAGCTGTTTCTGGATCTGGAGAACCAAAAATCAAACCTGTTTCCAGTAATTCCGAGAAAGCTAGCGTGACTCTAGTTAAGTTTCCTGCACTTACATTTCAAGTAGAAATGATGAAGGTAAGAATAAACTTTTACTGGAAAGGAAGCTTCTGTAACCCTAGCTTCTGCCTCCCAGATAGATACACACCCCTCTGCCCAGTGTTGCATCTCATGTGAGGCTTAGCTTTTTTTTAAACATTGGTGCACAAGAATCCAATCGTCAGATGTTACTATAAAAGATGCAGAGTATGGAAAGCTGTTCATTTATAACTATTATATCCAAAACCTAGCCAGGAAAAGTTGAGTAGGATATTGTAGCATACAATGTGATTCAATGATTTCTTATATTCTGTAACTCAGGACCCCCCAGCCCCAAAATTATCCCGCTCAAAACCGCCAATTTCTCTCCCTCTGGACCCATAATGTATCCCCTATAGAAACATTACTATCCCCCTTGGGGACCCCCATATGTCCCTGTCACAATCCCCTACATTTCCCTCTCATAGCCACCACGGCACTCGATAACTTTCACTCACATCTAACTTGTAGGAGCTCGTATCCCAATTCAGAACACCCACCATGCTTCCCCCACAGGACTCACTCACATCTCCGCCTCAGGAGCCCCTGTTACAGAAAGGATCCCCAAAGCACAAGACTAGAGACATTTCTTGGTGAAAGAGAGGAGTTTTATTACACTGGTGTACAGGAGATCCAGATCATACACCCCGAGAATTAAGAGAACAGGAAATCAATCAACAGAGAATAAGGACAATAGAGTTCTGGCCCTAGGAATTCTCTAGAGTGGTACCATGCTTATCATATGTTTTTGGACAGGGTTTCCTTTTTGTAAATAAAAATGTATATATATGAAGTAAGCGTCCTTGTGGTGGCACACCTGGTGGAGCTCACACACTACAGAGCACAAAGATCTGGGTTGAACCCCTGGTTCTCACCCACAGGGGCTAAGCTTCACAAGCTGTGGAACAGTGCTCCCAGTGTCTATTTTTAATTTCTTTAATGGCTGTTAATGGTTTGTAGATGACAGTAAATACAAGAGTTTGTACATGCATAAAAATTCCCAGTTTTAGCCACCACTAGGTCCTCCTCTGTGTTCATGTTTCAGGACTTGCCCCCTCCCCCCCCCCCCCCCCGGTCACCTTTGAAACTTTTACTCTGGTGCACTACACCAACTCCAGTCCAAGGTCTGATTAGTGTTTTCTCTCCTGTTCTTGTTTTTCAAATTTTGTCTATGAGTGGGACCATCCCATATGCATCTTCTGTTTCTGATTTACCTCATTTAACATGAGTCCTTCAGGCTCCATCCAGGATGTGCTGAAAACAGTGACATGACTGTTTTTAAAAAGCTGAGTAGAATTCCATTGTGTACAGAGACCAGACCTTGCTCAGCCACTCATCTGTTGTTGGACACCTAGGTTGCTTCCAGATTTTGGCTATTACAAACTGTGTTGCTATGAAAACAGATATACACAAATATTTTGGGATGGATGTGTTGGGTTCCTTAGAATATATATCACCAGGAGAGGAATTTGTAGGCTTACAGGGTAGGTTCACTTCTAAGCTCATGAGATTTCTTCAGAAAGCTCTCCACAGGAGTAGGACCAATCAATTGACATTCCCACCAGCAGTGCAGGAGTGTTCCTTTGTGCCCACAACCTCTCCTGTGTTTGGTTCTGCTATCTTTGCTTATGTTTCATATTCTCACAGGAGTGAAGTGTTATCTCATTTTGTCTTTAGTTACATTTCTATGGCAATCAATGACTTGGAGCATTTTTTTTCATATGTTTTCCAGTGTTTCAGATCTCTTCTTGGCTGGAAGTGTATTGATATGTTTATGCCTGGGTCAATTCAAATACTTCTTCAAGTTTTATAGCTTTTACATATTTTTTTAAATTACATTTATTTATTGATAGCATAGAGGCATTCAGAAACTAGGAGGAGTAGGGGAGATAGACAGTGAGAGAGACCGAGAGACATCTGCAGCACTGCCTCACCACTTGCAAAGCTTTTCCCAGCAGTGGGAGACTGAAAGCTCAAACCCAGGTAATTGTGCACCATAATATGTGCACAAACCAGGTGCACCACAACCTGCCCCCTAGTTTGATGTCTTGTATATTGTCTAGAGTGTGAAAGTTCTTACTACTGTGTGATTTATAATTCTCTTTCATTTTTCGGGAAGCCGATACTGCATCAATTATGTCCTTTGAAGTCATCTCATATATCTCTTTTGTTGATTTCAGTATCTTTTAATGTCTTTTTCACATCTCTTACACTGTGTTCTTAGTTCCGTCTAATTCAACCTCATTCAGGCCAATTCTGTTCTAACTGTTTCATTTATTCTATTCCCGCACTCCTCTTTGGTTTTCTGTAGCTCAGCTGTTTTGTTACACTCTTCTAATACTGTATTAGCTTTGTCAGCCAGTTGCGCACTTAGCTCAGCTATTTCAGCTTTCTGCTCTCTAATTACCTCGGAATAGTGAGTGTTTTCTTTCAGAGTCTCATTTGCTATTTACCCATTTCTGATGATTTTACTTGTAATGCTTTCCTCATTCCTGTGACGAACGACTCAACTAGTGTTTAGATGGGGTCCTCTTTCTCATGTGTTTCTACCTTCTGGGGACATTTAGCTGGGCTCTTGTTGTGGTTCATTTCTCCAATCATTGATCTTGGTTTAACCATGGCCTATAATGTCCTGTGAGGTCTCTCTGTCAGTGCTTTTCAATCCACTCTTGCCTGGGCTGACTTGTGTCAAGTAAGGCACTTAATCCCTTCACAATTGCCAAAAGTAACAGTTGTTTCAATGTTATCTCAATCGCTTCATTGAAACACAGAGGGCTGTTAAAGCCTCTGAAGTTCTTTTTCTTCCCTGTAGGCTGTGAGAGCCTGACAGCTCTTTAACTCTAAGTAGGGGTACAGCTTAATAGCCCACAGTTCACCAAGAGATAAAACAGAGTGGGGGAGAGATAGCATGGTAGTTATACAAAGAGACCCCACACCCTGAGGCTCCAAAGCCACATGCCCAGTTTAGCTACTCTGATAGGCGCTAGAGTCAGGGCAGGCAGCACACATTGCCCCTGACAGATTCCATAAAAATAAATAAATAAATAAATGAATAAAAAATGGAGAGAAAAATATCTTCTTTGTACTCTGTGGATTCTGAGAGATTTATTCAGTGTGTCTTCCAGTTCAACAAAACATTGTGGAAACTTCTAGTATACAGCCACACTTCCAGTCCACTGGGAATGTATATCTTCTGCTTATTTTCCTGGTCTGTTCTCTTCTCCTGCTGTCAGCATAGGGGATCCTGGATGATACTCTAGCCTCCATGGGACAGTGGCAATGGAGATTAACAGATCCATTTGATGAAGCTTAAGGGATCCTCTTCTCCCTTCAGCAGTATTTTTGTTGATAAAACTCAAACTGGAGGTGGCAACTCTACTAGTAAGTTGTAGGAGTGTTACCAGTCACTGCCAAGAAGATACAGGCTTTTATCCTCTGGAATAACAGGTAGCCCCTTTCTGTCCATGACTCACACGTTTGCATTCACTTGTGACTTGGTGAGTTCCCAAAGTTGTCCTAGGCATGTCTTGTTGCATTCTCAGGTGATCTTCTTTGCTATTCCTACTCGACTGCGGAGTGGTGAGTAAGACAGCTGCTGCTGCTACTTAGTAGCCCCACCTCCAGAAATCTTACAAGTGTCTTTCTATCTTTCTCCATCCACCCTTCCCTTTCAATTTCTGTCTGTATGCGTAGGAAATAAGTAGATAGGTATAAACAAGCAAGTCCAGAATTCAAGTAAATACAAAAGAGGAAAGGCATGTCCCAACCTCCACAGCTATCTATGCATGGCCTTCTATGGGCCTCATCCTCGGGAAGCATCACCCCAGAAGCACTGGATCCTCGAGTCTATAGAGCTGACTGGACTCAGAGTGTTCTGGGTCCTCATTGCCCCTCTCCTTACGGCTGGGGTTACTGAGTCAGCTACACTCATTGGATCATGTACTGAAGAAGTGACCTTTGTGTAAAACATTGTAAATAGAGGTGAAGGCAACATATTGAATCTTCTGGACTTCTCCTGAATTCTGGCATTCTCTAATGATTGTCTAGAATGATATTGATCCTTTATTACAGGAAACAAGTGTTGAAACCCTACCTAGCCATGGTACTTGACGCCCTGGCTAGGAAATTCAATTGAGAGATTTAGTGGCTGTTAACTCTCTGGCAGATTACTGGTTGAGGCACCACCTCCAGTCTGATTTACAAACAAAATTCCGCCGAAGGGAAGAGAGGACTCCCCTAAGACTCAACTAGTACAAAGGTGAGACTCCATTGCTACTGCGCTCAGAGGCTGGGGCACCAGGTTGGAGGCCCTGTGCTGACATCATGGGACAGGGAACTGACCTGGAAACTCAAGAGAAGATCTACACCTTGGTGGCCTACTGGTAGTGTTGTGTGGGGGAAGCCTTTCCACGTTGTTCTGCTGATGAGAACATAGTGGATAGCTCTTCCAGAATCTACAGACTATAAACTGGATTGTTTAGAAACTCACAGGGCCACCAATGTTGCCTGGCTTGGCAGAGAAGCTGAGTTGATCCGGGAGCTTTGGATGCTTGGGGCATGAGAGTCTCTTTGCATAAGCACTGTATGATCTCTCCCCTACCCTGCTGTATCTCTTGCTCAGGATTGAGGGATTAAGCTAAGTAGCCTACTTATAGTTTAAAAGCCCTCAGGCTCCCTTTGCCTACAGGCAAGAAAGGGAACCAAAGGGCTTCTGGGATCATTATTATTAACGGAAGAAATGTTTTTCATGTGCAAACTATTGTATTTAGTGTTGAAAGTAAAACATTAATTCCCCAATAAACATAATTAAAAAAAAAAAACAAAAACAAGACGGGATGCAGGTGCAGGGTTCATGCTACTGCCTAACAGCCACTGTTGGCAGCACGGCTCTTTTGCAAAAGAATAAATGTCTTGCTTCAACTTCTTAAAAAAAAAAAGAGGCAGAAGAAACTCTGACTTTGATCTAATGAGCAGGAGGCAGAGAAGCATGGACTAAAAGTAGGGTGGACCATGCTAAAGGTTGTCAATCACACCCGGTTCCAGAGGCTGCAAAGATGGGATTAGGAAGCCTGCTCAGAGTCACTGATGTGATTACTAGACGTAATTACAAAAGAGGGTGTGGAGGGTGTGTGAAACCCACCATCGTCAACTCCTTTATAAGGTGGAGGAGATGCCTGGGATCTCAAATCCTCCTAGGAGCATATAGCAACTCTGGGACCGCGTGACTGCCTCACCTCCAGCAAGGAAAGAGATCCAGTGTAACAATCCTTGATCAGAATCTTTTAATGATGAAAAAGTCAAAAACCAAGCTATTGGTGAGTAGTGGGATTGTGTTTGCTGGGGAGGTTGACTTTTTCTCAGCCATCTGTGGACTGGATAAAAATTTGGATTGTCATGAAACAAGGCTCTACAAACAGCGCTGACCTCCTCTCCACACTGGGACATCCTTTTAGGATCGGATAGGTTTGGCTTGATATCCTGCACTCAGAGAAAAACTAGGAGATCCACACTGGGAATTCTGGGAGGAGGGATCACATTTGTGTTTTGAGACAGGAAACAGAATCTAGCATTTTCTCTCTGGAGACCCAGACTCTTAGACATTTCTGTGGTATTGCTTTTCAACTGCTGTGAGTAATGGGAACCAGCAAGAGCTTGCAGGCATACAGACCAATACCACTCTCTGCGGTCCCTGAGCGGAGGCTTCAGACATTCACACACTCCTCTGAGCTCCTGCTGCCCAGGCTTGATCACTCTGGGTCACTTTCTCTGTCTGTGTAATTCTTGTCCCTGCAGGGCTGACAGAAGGTGGCACTCTGGGGGATTGTTTTAAAATTCCTTGGAGAGAGAAACACATGCACACGCAGATGCGACTCCATATGTTCTAGATCAGTTTTGAAGAATTCAGTGTGATTTGCATCTTCAATTGAAAGATGGTTGGTCTTTGATTTTATTATTTATTGATTTATTCATTTACTTATTTATTTTAGAAAATGTCGGTGAGTTTTCAAATTACTTCCTCGCGGAATAACAGCATGAGAAAGGAACTCCGGGGACAGCAATATTATTCAGGTATTTATCTTCTAAGTCCTGTATGTTTTTCAGGAAGGTTTACCCATATAGTGAATATTCTAGGGGTCACTGTGTACCTTCAGTGCCTTGGGAGCTCTCAGTCACTGCCCACATACCAGAGGACATGAGCACAGGGTATAAGGCTCTTGGCCTTGAGATGGAAAAAGCCTACAAGGAGAGTCCTCCCAGAAAAGAGGAAGCACAAGTGAGCTCTCAGTCAGGATGTCTGCAATATCAGTCATGGAACTGGAGCAGAGTCCAGACTGAAATGCTTCCTCACTGTCCAGAGACTGTGTGTTGGAGGCCGGTCTCTAGTTAAGGCCGCCGAAGCCCTCAACTTCTCTGGTCAGGGTCTCTGAGCTCTCTAGCACTGCGGATACTCTACATTGGCCCAATGCGTCCCGGGAGGGGCTCAGAAAATGTTCTTGTTCATGTGACTGACGAAAATTGCTCCCTGTCCCCTCTCCTTGCAGGGCACCCTCTTGTCTCCTGGACAGACCTGGAGATTCTGAGCTTCTGTTATGAGTGGGTGTTGCTAGCCAATGAAGAACTGAGAAGCAGGCACTGGAAATCAGCCAAAACCATCAGCCAGTGGCTCAGGGGCAGAGGCATCCTGAAGAGCGCCTTGCAGTGTCATCACATGCTCATCCATGTGAAGGGGCTGGGCCGAGACACCCAGCAGCCCAAGCACAAGCCCCGGAGACAGCCGTGGAGCTGCCCCTGTCAAGATGCCCTGGACAGACTCCTGCAACAAAGCAGCATCCACATCTTCTCTGGTTGGTATCTTCTCTGTCACTGGGGCTTGCACTGTCGTCCCACTGAGGCAGCAGCTGGCCTAGCTTCCACACTCCCTTAGCAGGCAGAGCTGGGCTCTGTGCCTGCCCATTGCTTCCTCTGCTTCCAACAAATCCTGGAAGCTCTTTGGGTTTCCTGGGTCCTCCTTCTGCCTCAGCCAGGTGCCCCCTGTAGTATCCTCAGGGCCCTGCTCCTGGCCTGGCTCAAAAAGACATGGCTCATGGGGCCACCTGGGGAGGGAGCAAGTGGGCATTGAGAAACTATGTGGGTGATGTTGACTGATGTTTCGTGCCACTCTTCTCTCTTCCTCAGTAACTCCATGGGCGTTTGCACTCCAGCACCATCCTCCATGCCTCAGCACATCTACAACCCAGGACCAAGGCTCTGCCAGAACTGAGCCCACAGGGCAGTTTCACTGTAGCCTCCCACAACTGAAGGATGACCACACAGAAGAATGGAACCCCTGGACAACCAACCTGCCTTGGTCACATCTATTCAAGTTTCCTTCCTTCCTCTAAGCAGACACCAGCCCCTCTGAACAGTGACATCCTCAGATTGATACAGACTCTGATCTAAGGAGTCGGGAGCAACTGAGATCCCCCTTCTATGTGGATTTTCTGCATCTGTGATATTTTCTGCCACTACTGTCATTCTAGACTGCTATGGCCCCTCAGGGCCCAGCCCCTGTGATCAAATAAAATGTCAATGACACCAATTGAGCTCTGTGTGCTTCTTCTGCTTGCCTGTTGCATGAGTGGGGCCCTAACGTTTCGATGGTCAACAGTTGGGAAGCACTTCCCTGGGACCAGGGATCTCTCCTCTCCATGGTCCCCACCACGGCTGTCACATGGAGACATCTTCTCTGGAGGGGCAATCTGGAACCTGCAGAGAAAATTTATTCGTGAAGCAGGTCTGCAGATGTTTCCTATTCACTTTTGCTGTCCCCCTCTCTGCACTGAAATTCTCTCTGTCCTAGCATTGTCTGTGAAAAGGAGAAAACATCCACAGAGAGTTCTGGATTTAGAGTGCAGGCACTGTCCTATTGGTAATCCTGGTTGTTGGTATGCATGAGACCTCTTCTGTTTCATTTGGTTTAAATCACCCCTGCTTAACACTATTCTATTTACATAACCACTTCATTCTATTTACATAACCTCTGTTAACAAGCACCTCCCTCCAGGGGATTGGTTCAATCCCCACTGTTTCATGATATGTTTTTGCTCCACCCCCCCTCCTTGTCACACCCTGATCCCTTCTTTATCACACCCTGATTTTTACCAGTCACTTTTCTCTCCACCCTCTCTATGTCACATCCTGTTTCCACCTTACTTGGCAAGTATATATAAAGACAGCATTGTGATTTTTACAGTACTGTACTTTGGGTTTAACTTAGCTCATCTTAGATTGTGCTGCATCCTGCATGAATAAAGAGACACTGCCTACAACCCAGCCATGAGTCCCTGATTGTCTGTTACCCGCCCATGAAGCCAGCCCGGCGAAAACAACTTAACCCATTGAAAACAACATAACCTGTTGAAAACAACACCTGGTGTCAAATAAATAGTAAAAACACCTACACCCAGTCTCTTCATAGTAACAATGCCAGAATCAATGTAATAGTTTTTATTGTTGATCCATGTCTATTTCAAATGGGTGGAGAGAAAAAAGGGAGATGGAGCCAGATAGAGACAGATAAAGGAGACACTTACAGACATGCATCACTGGTTCTGAAGCTTACCTTGTAGATGAGAATCAGAGGCTTGTAACTCCGAGATAGCTAGCGTGACTCTAGTTAAGTTTCCTGCACTTACATTTCAAGTAGAAATGATGAAGGTAAGAATAAACTCTTACTGTAACAGAAGCTTCTGTCACCCTAGCTTTTGCCTCCCTAAAATGATACACACCACAGTGCTCAGTGTTCCATCTCATGTGAGGCTTAGCTTTGCCAAAAACTGATATGCAGGTAAAATAACAGTGACTAGGGCAAACAGACCATGAGCAGTGGGTTTAAGGCCCATCGCTTAAACTGAAGGCTTTGCTACTGTAATGACACTTACTTTCAGGCCTGCACCACATATTAAATCATTCTCTGTCCCTTTGTTTGTTGCCAGAGGTATCACAAATCTCTGAGCTCCTGAAAAGCACATATTTAAAGGACTTTATCTGGCTTCCACACACCTCGGCTACAGGCAACCTGATGATTAATAGAGTTCCTTGACATATGCACATAAATGGGTGTGCCATCACCCAGAACCTTTTCCTTTCTTTCTCACTCACTCTCCATAAATCAATATATAGAGACATTTTTTAAAAGAAGAAATATTAAAGAGAGGCAGGGGATGAAATTATCATGGCCAGGTAGATATTAGACAACTTGAAGTTATCTTGTGTACCAATATCAATATCACTAAATATTCATCCAAGGTAATTAAAAATTATTTTAGAAAGATACATTAGCACCTTTTTCTAAGGAAAGAAGGATGTTCTGACATAGCATGCAAAAGATAAGTCAGAAGGCACCAAATTCTAACCAGAATATCAGAAGGGCCCAGGTTATCACAGAAAATAAATACCAATGATAAAATTATTAAACCGAAATAAAATCTTGTCATATTTTCTTTGCTTTATAGGTTTCAGTTCTTTATGTCACCAGCATTACACATGCCAGAGCAATGCTCTTATTCGTTCTCTTTTTACTCATTAAAAAAAAACTTTATTTTTCACTAGAGAAGTTATGGTGCATTTTTGCATAAAACACAAAAATACGTCTTGACATTTCTGACAACCTAATATATATGAATGGGGAAGATAGCATAATGGTTATGTGAAATAGTTTCATGCCTGAGGTTACAAAGTCGCAGATTCAATCCTCCACACAGCTATAAACCAGAGATGAACAGTGAGTGCTCCATTCTCTCTCTGTCTGATACAGTTAAAACAAAGAAAATATATTTATTTGTCTTTTAGTTAAATAAATAAAAGATAAAATCTGTGTTCCCCTACCCTTCACCCATCTTAATCTCTTCTGTCAACTTAAGTCTTTCAGACAGGCTACCATCCCATCTCCACACACGGGGACCACCTCATCATCCTTCCAATGCCTGGCCTCTTCCCCACACCTGCCTATCAAACTATCTTCACAGGTCACACAAAACCCAAAGAATTTCTTGTCATTTGGCTTTAACATGTGCTGGAGTATGTTACCCTTCTGGAGCAATATTGCCATCAGAAAATTGCATTTATCATCCTAAATCCCAGAGAGAGGCCCTTCCAATTAGTAGTAAAGTTAACCCTAAAATTAGAGTATTTTATTTGTTCAAAGTATATGATCTGGATTGGTGGAATTGAGAGACTACTAAAAATTCAGATCCCATACAGTTGATTTCAGCCAATCACAGATAGAATCTTTAGGGTGGGTCTTAGGGAATAAAACCCTAGGCCTTTATAAGATCTGACTTGGGTTTCATATACTGCTAGAAGCAGACAGGAGCAGACACATCTCTGCACTCTGTGATCTCCAGGCCTCCTACCAATATCAGAGCAGAGGAAGTGTGGAATCTCTGCACATTTGGACCAGGCCTCATCCCTATATTCCCGAGCCTCCAAAACTCCAGACCTCCAGCAGAGCAGAGAAAGTTAATACTCTCTGTTGACCTAGGAGTAGACCCTGTAAGAAGACAGACAACTCAAATAAGAATGACGGTGAGTTAGCAGGAGCCTTCCCTATTTGCTTGTGGGAAGATTTTTTTTTCCTCATTAAAAATGTGTATTGGGTAGGTAGCATAGGATTAGGAAACAGTCACTCTAACCTGATTTTGCAAAGTACAATGATCAATCCCACAAAGCTGAGCAAAATTCTGGTAAGAAAATAGAAAAAAGAAAAGTTACTGAAAAAAGTGTCTGATGCTCTGGGAGGTGTTTAATGTATAAAGGGTTGGACCCTCAAGCATTAGGCCCTGATTTTTAGACCCTGCAACTCATAGGCCTAGACAGAAAAAGCAATTTAAAACATGGGCTATAACATTTTTAGATCTTCTCAAGTATATAAGGAAGCAAAGATAAATCCACTAAATGTATCTATAGTCACATGAAGATATTTAAGGTTGCAAAATTCAGGATCATGTGTAACATCCATTTGCCATATTTCATTTGGGACCAAATCTCTGGGGTTAACACCCAGGTGGGGTGTGGGTAGAAGTGTGACACAAGCGGGGCATTGTTTAACAATTTGACGAACTTGCTCACGAGTGATCTTAAAAAGTAGGTGAAGGGTCTGAACATTTAAATCATGTAAAGCATGACTCTTTTGGGCTTGATCTACAGAACCTATCAGTACTGGAAAAGTCAAGTGGGTGGCAGCATCTGCACAAGCATTTCCCTTCGAGATGGGGCCAGGCAGATCGGAATGAGCGCAAAGGTGTCGGACAAAAAAGGGGTGACATCTAGAGGCGATCAATTTTTGAAGGTGAGAAAAAAGAGAGGCGGCATTTGTGGAGTGTTTAATATAGGAAACCGTCTCAAGAACGGGAACTGAATGAGCAATATAGGCACTGTCAGTGTACAAGTTAAAAGGATGATTTTTTAATTTTTGAAAAACCTGTGTTATTGCAAGAAGCTCAACAAGTTGAGCCGATTTGAAGGGGGAGCAAATAGAGGCTGCCTGTCCATCTATAACAAAGGCGGCCATTCCATTAGAGGAGCCATCAGTGAATACTAAGCAGGGATTTGACAAGGGGTGGGGGGAAGTGTACTTTGGGAAAATGAAGAAATGAACCTTCGCAAATTGAAGTAATTTATCAGCAGGGTAATGATTATCATTTTCTCCCAAAAAGGAGGAGCAAGCAATGGGCCACTCATCTGTGGTTTGCATGAGCCATTTTAATTGACTTTTTGAATATGGTATGGTTATTTTCTCAGGATCTTTACCAAAGAACTGGCGGCTCTGTTCACGTCCTGAAAGAATAAGCTCAGCAACCAGGGAGGTCTAGGGAGCAAGTACTTTAGGGGGGGAAACTGGAAGATGAACCCAAAGCATAGAGCCACGTTGCCAAAACACTCCTGTAGGTGTATGTGAGGTTGCACAAATGACAAACAGAAGTGGTGCTTCATAGGAAATAAAGGAGACTCCCTGTTTCTGAATGGCTTCTTCTACCAACCATAAAGCATGTAGCTGCAGGGGTCAAGGAGCGGGGGTGAAAAAGGGTTGGAATCTCCCTTACGAATTTCAAAGAGTGGCATAAGTTCTCCAGTGGTAAGCTTAAGATATGGCCTAATCCAATTTATGTCACCCAATAGTCTTTGAAAATCATTAAGAGTTTTCAAGTGGCCTACTTGAAGCTGAAGTTTTTGGGTAGCAATTTTTTGATGGTAAAGCTCAAAGCCTAAATAAAATTAAGGGTCTTGAAGCTGAATCTTATCGGGGGCAACCTGGAGTCCCCTATCTGCCAAATTTCGTGATAGTTCTCGACAACAGTAAAGTAGTTGGGTACTGTCAGGTCCCGCTAAAATGATGTCATCTGTATAATGAATAATATAGATAGAAGGCCACAAAATGTGAAAGGCATCAATCACTTGTGCCACAAACTTTTGACATAGCGTTGGACTATTAGCCATACCCTGAGGGAGGAGCCGCCACTGAAAACGTGACATAGGCCCCTTGAGATTAGTAACTGGTTGCCTAAAGGCAAACCGCTGTCTGTCTTCAGGGTGTAGGGGAATGGTGAAAAAGCAATCTTTAAGGTCAATGATTATCTTAAAAAACCCAGTAGGGATGGCCACAGGGGTGGGCAATCCAGGCTGTAAGGCCCCCATAGTAAGCAAAGTTTTATTAATTTCTCTCAAATCTTGTAACAGTCTCCACTTGCCAGATGTTTTCTTAATAACAAAAATAGTAGTATTCCAAGGGGAGGTGGTAGGCTCAATATGGCCAGCAGCAAGTTGTTCCTGTACTAACTCTGTCGCCGCAGCCAATTTTTCAGAGGTCAAAGGCCATTGATCAACCCACACAGTCTCATCAGATTTCCAAGTACTTTTGTCTGCATGGGGTACAGGAATGTCAACAGCCATTAGTGTAAATTTTCTCTCCTTAGTCCAGAATGGTCATTCTTTTTAACCACCAAAATAGGTTCTTTTATTCCCTGTGAATATTTTCCTAAACCTTTTCCAGGGCGGAAACCCTGTTTTAACATTTGGCGGGTAACAATTTCATTTGGGCTACACATGATAAGATTTAGTTGGGCAAGGATATCTCTTCCCCAAAGACTAACAGGCAGGGCAGGCACAACGTAGGGTTGAACAGTGCCAATATAACCTTCCTCATATGTCCATATAAGGACCTTGGAACTTTGCTGTGGGTTGGAGGTTTGGCCAATGCCTTTAAGATGAGTCAAGGAGGCCATGGGGGGCCAAGAAAAGGCCAATCCTTGTCAGAGATTACCGTGGCATCGGCTCCGGTGTCTACAAGTCCTTCAAAGCTTTTGCCATCTAGTTTTAATTTGAGGAAGGGTCTATCTTGAGTAATTTGTTGGACCCAGTAAGCATCTGAAGATCCAAAATTGCTGATGCCTCTGGATTTTTGAAAAAGTTTTGATTAGGATGAGTAAGGGGAAATAATAGCAGCTGAGCAATTCTCTGTCCTGTTTTTATGGTTAGGGGACCAGAAGTGGACGAGGCCAAAATTTTTATTTCTCCTGTATAATCATTATCAGTTATTCCTGGGGAGACATTTAAACCCTGGGGAGTGGAGCTAGCATGGCCAAGAATGAGTCCAAAAGTACCAGAAGGTAGGGGCCCAAAAACTCCAGTATGTACCTGAACTCCTATTTCGGGTGTTAATATTGTGTTGGTGGAGGAACAGAGATCCAATCCTGTGCTGCCTGTGGTGGCTTGGGGGAGATTGGAGACTGAGTCTGAGGAGTTGGCGTTTGGGGGACAAACCTGACAGCCCCAGGGATTTGTCTCATGTTTGGGGTCAGGGGCTGGCCCCTCTGGAAGTTTCCCTGTTTTGGGGGGAGAGTATTATTGTGGGCATCTGTCTGACAGCAGCACTCTGAGGCCCAGTGCCTTCCTCGCTTGCATCGGGGGCATAGAGTGGTGTGCGGTGGGCGAGCTGTTTTTAGGGATGTGCATTCTTGGGTGAAATGTCCTGGCTGTCTACAATTAAAGCAAGTCTTAGGCTGACCACCTTGTGTAAGGTCTTTAAGGGCAACGCCAATAGCCAGTCCAATCGCCAGTCCAATCGCATGGGCAGACCCAATGCCCATGCATAGTTTGATATAATCAAAAAGGTGGGCACCTCGGCAATAGGGGCGTATGGCAGCATGACAGGTGGGGTTTGCGTTTTCAAATGCGAGATGTTTAACAAAGGCCCTTTCTTTTTCGTCTTGGCCGATGAGCCTTTCAGCTGCATCAGTAAGTCGGCTGATAAAACTACTATAGGGCTCATCAGGATCTTTGCGAATCTTACCAAGAGAAGTGGTTGCCGACCCCTTAGGGGGGACCCATTTCCAGGCTTTGAGACCCACACATTGAATCTGAGCCAGAAGACCTGGGGGGAATTGGGCCTGTCTTTCATTGGTATCATAAGGACTCCTTCCTAAGAGTTTTTTCTCTGGTCCATTTCTTTGAAGCCTTGCTTTCAGAATTACAGAGAGCTATTTCCCTGCAGTTTTCAGCAAATTCAGTCTTCCAAATCATATAGTCAACCCCCGTTATGGTGGCACAGGCTAGAAAACACCAATCATTGGGTACAAGCCACCGTTCACTCAAATTTTCAATTAAGGATAAGGTAAAAGGAGCCGTCGGCCATAAATGGTAACTGCCATTTTCAGATCTTTTACATGTTTAAACCCTAGACGGCAATATTGTTGATTTTTTATAGCGTCTCCCTCACTCTCTGAACCCCCCAAACTTCATTCTCATCATCGGAGGTTCCGTTGTCAGAGCGAGCTGCCCCCTCATTGTCTTCCCCTTTCGAGGAGTTATCCTCTCCCTCGGAGGGGGAGGCATGGGTCTTATTTGTGCTATCTGGAGTAACAGTAGATCTGCTCCTGGTGACGGGAAAGGCCAGGACAGATTTTTGAGATTTTGTTTTCCCTTTAACCTTGGGCAAGGTGGGCGGCAAAGACAAGGAAGTTAATGCCGAATCAAGAGCCCTCAATTCTTTAACTAATTGCAAATGCTCTCGTTTTTCTTCTACTAATTTTCTAAGGGAAGCTGTTTTTTGTGCTAGTTGAATTTTAGCCTTGGTGGTATAGTCAGTGATGTGGGCCAAGTCGAGGACTGGAGCACAAAATGGAGGGATGGTGGTATACGGAGGCAGTCTGGACAAAGAAGAGCGTAGGGGTGGACAGTCAGCATTATGATATTTGGCCTCTCTTCATCAAGGGATAAGGTCTCTTCAGGAGAAAGACTATCATCAGGCCCATCTTTGTTGGGGGGGGTCTTAAGATTGTCAAAGAGGGGTAAATCTTAACAGGAGGGAACTTAGCAGGAGCCGTTTTGATCGCAGAGGCCTCAGGGGTGGGGTCTCCTGAATCAGGCATGGGAATAGAGACAGACTCACAAACAGAAGGTGGCCAGGAGTGTTGCTGTAAGATTTTTTTCTCCCTCTCTCATGACTCCCTGTACATCAGGGCAATGTTTATGGACTTTGAGTATATCATTTACTAAATTCCAATAAGAAAAAGCCTGGACTGGAATCTTTTCTGGACCAAAGGTCTCCTAAAAATCTCTTAAACAGTTTCCTACTCTGGCCCATCTTTTTTCATCAATAGTCACCTCTAAGGGAAACCATGGACAAATATCACTCACAAAATAAAAAAACTTCTTGAGTTCCTTTTTCTTAACCTTTACTCCTCGTGTCTTGAGGGACTTTTTGAGGCCCTTATGCAACAAATCATGTTTACTCAGTGCTTGTCCCATAATTGCATCGCTCTGTCATACCTCAAAACGGATCAATTTCACAGAGGGGTGAATCTGTGGTGATCACCATGCGTATCTTCACTCACTCTGGGCTAGAGCAGTGAACCTTCACTCACTCCTTCTCTGAAGTGGCGGTCCTATGCTTCATGGTAGACCACTGGGAAGTGATGTTCTCTCGGACCCCAGACCCAAAAACTCCCACGTTGGGCGCCAGGTGCCCCGGCCTGCACGGTTATCGACAGAAACCTAGGGTAGGGGGCAAGAGAATGGAAAGGACAAAAGACACGAAGAATGAGAGCAAGACAGGAGGTCTGCTCAAGCTCTGAAAATTTTATTTAGCAGCCACAATATAAGCAAAAAGAGGAAGTTCTGCTAAGGGAGTGGGGGAGGGAGGTGGGTGAGCAACTTTCCAAAGAGCTAAATGGTAATCTCAGTTCAAGTGGTCGGAATGCCCTCTCACCAGCTATATGAGAGTCTTAGCTAAGGCCTTGGCTCCCGGCAGTGCCCCACTTTCAATTTAGTCAGATCCTGCTTTTAGTTTCCCTTTCAGATCTTCTTTCTCAACTTCAGAAGCAACCAATGGCACAGCTATAAGATACTGGGTACTATACAGCAAACCCTAACAAAAGGACTTTTCAAAGTTAACCCAGTTACCAAATAATGTGATGATAAGATTAACTATCCATTGTCTTTTTGAACCGTAAGACAGCAGGAATCTCACATCTCCACTATAGAGCCTATATTTGCCCCCTCCTGTCCCAGTCACCTTTGAAACTTTTACTTTGGTGCAATATGCTTACTCCAGTCCAAAGTGTGCTTAGTGTTGTCTCTCCTGTGCTTGTTTTTCAAATTTTGTCTATGAGTGAGACCACCCCATATGCATCTTCTGTTTCTGACTTACCTCATGTACGTGACTCCTTCAAGCTCCATCCAGGATGGGCTGAAAATGGTGAAATCACCATATTAATAGATAAGTATTATTCCATTGTGTATAGAGACAAGACCTTGCTCAGCCTGTTGTTGGACATCTGTTGTTGTACATCTAGGTGGATCCTTTTAAAAGTCCTTGGAAAGAGAAACACATGCACAGTTAAATGTGACTCCATATGTTCTAGATCAGTTTTGAAGAATGCAGTATGATTTGCATATTCAATTGAAAGATGGTCGGTCTTTTATTTTACTATTAATTAATCACTTAATTACATAATTTTAGAAAATGTCAATGCATTTTGAAATTACTTCCTCACAGAATGACAGCATGCGAAAGGAACTCCGGGGACAGCAATATTATTCAGGTATTCATCTTCTAAGTTCTGTATCTTTTAAGGAAGTTTTAAACATATAGTGAATATGCCAGGGGTCACTGTGTACCCTCAGTTCCCTGGGAGCTATCAGTCACTGCCCACATACCTGGGGACATGATCATAGACTATATAAGCCTCTTGGTCATAGAGTGACCATACAATATGATCCATACAATATGATCCAATGATTTCTTATGATTCTGTAACTCAGGACCCCCCAACCCCAAAATTATCCCGCTCAAAACCGCCAATGTCTCTCCCTCTGGACCCATCTTGTATCCCCAATAGAAACATTTCTATCCCCCTTGGGGACCTCCATGTGTCCCTGTCACAATCCCCTATATTTCCCTCTCATAGTCACCACGGCACTCGATAACTTTCACTCACATCTAACTTGTAGGAGCTCGCACCCCAATTCAGAACACCCACCATGCTTCCCCCACAGGACTCACTCACATCTCCGCCTCAGGAGCCCCTGTTACAGAAAGGATCCCCAAAGCACAAGACTAGAGACATTTCTTGGTGAAAGAGTGGAGTTTTATTACACTGGTGTACAGGAGATCCAGATCATACTCCCCGAGAATTAAGAGAACAGGAAATCAATCAGCAGAGAATAAGGACAATAGAGTTCTGGCACTAGGAATTCTCTAGAGTGGTACCATGCTTACCATATGGTTTTGGACAGGGTTTCCTTTTTGTAAATCAAAATGTATATATATATATATGAACTTAGCGTCCATGTGGTGGCACACCTGGTGGAGCTCACACATCACAGAGCACAAAGATCTGGGTTGAACCCCTGGTTCTCACCCACAGGGGCTAAGCTTCACAAGCTGTGGAACAGTGCTCCCAGTGTCTATTTTTGATTTCTTTAATGGCTGTTAATGGTTTGTAGATGACAGTAAATACAAGAGTTTGTACATGCATAAAAATTCCCAGTTTTAGCCACCACTAGGTCCTCCTCTGTGTTCATGTTTCAGGACTTGCCCCCTCCTCCCCCGGTCACCTTTGAAACTTTTACTCTGGTGCACTACACCAACTCCAGTCCAAGGTCTGATTAGTGTTTTCTCTCCTGTTCTTATTTTTCAAATTTTGTCTATGAGTGAGACCATCCCATATGCATCTTCTGTTTCTGATTTAGCTCATTTAACATGAGTCCTTCAAGCTCCATCCAGGATGTGCTGAAAACAGTGACATGACTGTTTTTAAAAAGCTGAGTAGAATTCCATTGTGTATAGAGACCAGACCTTGCTCAGCCACTCATCTGTTGTTGGACACCTAGGTTGCTTCCAGATTTTGGCTATTACAAACTGTGTTGCTATGAAAACAGATATACACAAATATTTTGGGACGGATGTGTTGGGTTCCTTAGAATATATATCACCAGGAGAGGAATTTGTAGGCTTACAGGCTAGGTTCACTTCTAAGCTCATGAGATTTCTTCAGAAAGCTCTCCACAGGAGTAGGACCAATCAACTGACATTCCCACCAGCAGTGCAGGAGTGTTCCTTTGTCCCCACAACCTCTCCAGTGTTTGTTTCTGCTATCTTTGCTTATGTTTCATATTCTCACAGGAGTGAAGTGCTATCTCATTTTGTCTTTAGTTACATTCCTATGGCAATCAATGACTTGGAGCATTTTTTTTCATATGTTTGCCAGTGTTTCAGATCTCTTCTTGGCTGGAAGTGTATTGATATGTTTATGCCTGGGTCAATTCTTCTTAGGACCCTCTGTACTTCTTCAACTTTTATAGCTTTTACATAATTTTTTAAAATTACATTTATTTATTTATTTATTGCATAGAGGCATTCAGAAACTAGGAGGAGTAGGGGAGATAGACAGTGAGAGAGACCGAGAGACATCTGCAGCACTGCTTCACCACTTGCAGAGCTTTTCCCAGCAGTGGGAGACTGAAGGCTCAAACCCAGGTAATTGTGCACCGTAATATGTGCACAAACCAGGTGCACCACAACCTGCCCCCTAGTTTGATGTCTTGTATATTGTCTAGAGTGTGAAAGTTCTTAGCTACTGTGTGATTTATAATTCTCTTTCATTTTTCGGGAAGCCGATACTGCATCAATTATGTCCTTTGAAGTCATCTCATATATCTCTTTTGTTGATTTCAGTATCTTTTAATGTCTTTTTCACATCTCTTACACTGTGCTCTTAGTTGCGTCTAATTCACCCTCGATCAGGCCCATTCTGTTCTAACTGTTTCATTTATTCTATTCCCGCACCCCTCTTTGGTTTTCTGTAGCTCAGCTGTTTTGTTACACTCTTCTAATACTGTATTAGCTTTGTCAGCCAGTTGCGCACTTAGCTCAGCTATTTCAGCTTTCTGCTCTCTAATTACCTCGGAATAGTGAGTGTTTTCTTTCAGAGTCTCATTTGCTATTTACCCATTTCTGATGATTTTACTTGTAATGCTTTCCTCACTCCTGTGACGAACGCCTCAACTAGTGTTTAGATGGGGTCCTCTTTCTCATGTGTTTCTACCTTCTGGGGACATTTAGCTGGGCTCTTGTTGTGGTTCATTTCTCCAATCATTGATCTTGGTTTAACCACCGCCTATAATGTCCTGTGAGGTCTCTCTGTCAGTGCTTTTCAATCCACTCTTGCCTGGGATGACTTGTGTCAAGTAAGGCACTTAATCCCTTCACAATTGCGGAAATTAACAGTTGTTTCAATGTTATCTCAATCGCTTCATTGAAACACAGAGGGCTGTTAAAGCCTCTGAAGTTCTTTTTCTTCCCTGTAGGCTGTGAGAGCCTGACAGCTCTTTAACTCTAAGTAGGGGTACAGCTTAATAGCCCACAGTTCACCAAGAGATAAAACAGAGTGGGGGAGAGATAGCATGGTAGTTATACAAAGAGACCCCACACCCTGAGGCTCCAAAGCCACATGCCCAGTTTAGCTACTCTGATAGGCGCTAGAGTCAGGGCAGGCAGCACACATTGCCCCTGACAGATTCCATAAAAATAAATAAATAAATAAATGAATAAAAAATGAAGAGAAAAAAATCTTCTTTGTACTCTGTGGATTCTGAGAGATTTATTCAGTGTGTCTTCCAGTTCAACAAAACATTGTGGAAACTTCTAGTATACAGCCACACTTCCAGTCCACTGGGAATGTATATCTTCTGCTTATTTTCCTGGTCTGTTCTCTTCTCCTGCTGTCAGCATAGGGGATCCTGGATGATACTCTAGCCTCCATGGGACAGTGGCAATGGAGATTAACAGATCCATTTGATGAAGCTTAAGGGATCCTCTTCTCCCTTCAGCAGTATTTTTGTTGATAAAACTCAAACTGGAGGTGGCAACTCTACTAGTAAGTTGTAGGAGTGTTACCAGTCACTGCCAAGAAGATACAGGCTTTTATCCTCTGGAATAACAGGTAGCCCCTTTCTGTCCATGACTCACACGTTTGCATTCACTTGTGACTTGGTGAGTTCCCAAAGTTGTCCTAGGCATGTCTTGTTGCATTCTCAGGTGATCTTCTTTGCTATTCCTACTCGACTGCGGAGTGGTGAGTAAGACAGCTGCTGCTGCTACTTAGTAGCCCCACCTCCAGAAATCTTACAAGTGTCTTTCTATCTTTCTCCATCCACCCTTCCCTTTCAATTTCTGTCTGTATGCGTAGGAAATAAGTAGATAGGTATAAACAAGCAAGTCCAGAATTCAAGTAAATACAAAAGAGGAAAGGCATGTCCCAACCTCCACAGCTATCTATGCATGGCCTTCTATGGGCCTCATCCTCGGGAAGATCCTCATCCTCATCACCCCAGAAGCACTGGATCCTCGAGTCTATAGAGCTGACTGGACTCAGAGTGTTCTGGGTCCTCATTGCCCCTCTCCTTACGGCTGGGGTTACTGAGTCAGCTACACTCATTGGATCATGTACTGAAGAAGTGACCTTTGTGTAAAACATTGTAAATAGAGGTGAAGGCAACATATTGAATCTTCTGGACTTCTCCTGAATTCTGGCATTCTCTAATGATTGTCTAGAATGATATTGATCCTTTATTACAGGAAACAAGTGTTGAAACCCTACCTAGCCATGGTACTTGACGCCCTGGCTAGGAAATTCAATTGAGAGATTTAGTGGCTGTTAACTCTCTGGCAGATTACTGGTTGAGGCACCACCTCCAGTCTGATTTACAAACAAAATTCCGCCGAAGGGAAGAGAGGACTCCCCTAAGACTCAACTAGTACAAAGGTGAGACTCCATTGCTACTGCGCTCAGAGGCTGGGGCACCAGGTTGGAGGCCCTGTGCTGACATCATGGGACAGGGAACTGACCTGGAAACTCAAGAGAAGATCTACACCTTGGTGGCCTACTGGTAGTGTTGTGTGGGGGAAGCCTTTCCACGTTGTTCTGCTGATGAGAACATAGTGGATAGCTCTTCCAGAATCTACAGACTATAAACTGGATTGTTTAGAAACTCACAGGGCCACCAATGTTGCCTGGCTTGGCAGAGAAGCTGAGTTGATCCAGGAGCTTTGGATGCTTGGGGCATGAGAGTCTCTTTGCATAAGCACTGTATGATCTCTCCCCTACCCTGCTGTATCTCTTGCTCAGGATTGAGGGATTAAGCTAAGTAGCCTACTTATAGTTTAAAAGCCCTCAGGCTCCCTTTGCCTACAGGCAAGAAAGGGAACCAAAGGGCTTCTGGGATCATTATTATTAACGGAAGAAATGTTTTTCATGTGCAAACTATTGTATTTACTGTTGAAAGTAAAACATTAATTCCCCAATAAACAAAATTAAAAAAAAAAAAAAAAAAAAAAAAACAAGACGGGATGCAGGTGCAGGGTTCATGCTACTGCCTAACAGCCACTGTTGGCAGCACGGCTCTTTTGCAAAAGAATAAATGTCTTGCTTCAACTTCTTAAAAAAAAAAAAGAGGCAGAAGAAACTCTGACTTTGATCTAATGAGCAGGAGGCAGAGAAGCATGGACTAAAAGTAGGGTGGACCATGCTAAAGGTTGTCAATCACACCCGGTTCCAGAGGCTGCAAAGATGGGATTAGGAAGCCTGCTCAGAGTCACTGATGTGATTACTAGACGTAATTACAAAAGAGGGTGTGGAGGGTGTGTGGAACCCACCATCGTCGACTCCTTTATAAGGTGGAGGAGATGCCTGGGATCTCAAATCCTCCTAGGAGCATATAGCAACTCTGGGACCGCGTGACTGCCTCACCTCCAGCAAGGAAAGAGATCCAGTGTAACAATCCTTGATCAGAATCTTTTAATGATGAAAAAGTCAAAAACCAAGCTATTGGTGAGTAGTGGGATTGTGTTTGCTGGGGAGGTTGACTTTTTCTCAGCCATCTGTGGACTGGATAAAAATTTGGATTGTCATGAAACAAGGCTCTACAAACAGCGCTGACCTCCTCTCCACACTGGGACATCCTTTTAGGATCGGATAGGTTTGGCTTGATATCCTGCACTCAGAGAAAAACTAGGAGATCCACACTGGGAATTCTGGGAGGAGGGATCACATTTGTGTTTTGAGACAGGAAACAGAATCTAGCATTTTCTCTCTGGAGACCCAGACTCTTAGACATTTCTGTGGTATTGCTTTTCAACTGCTGTGAGTAATGGGAACCAGCAAGAGCTTGCAGGCATACAGTCCAATACCACTCTCTGCGGTCCCTGAGCGGAGGCTTCAGACATTCACACACTCCTCTGAGCTCCTGCTGCCCAGGCTTGATCACTCTGGGTCACTTTCTCTGTCTGTGTAATTCTTGTCCCTGCAGGGCTGACAGAAGGTGGCACTCTGGGGGATTGTTTTAAAATTCCTTGGAGAGAGAAACACATGCACACGCAGATGCGACTCCATATGTTCTAGATCAGTTTTGAAGAATTCAGTGTGATTTGCATCTTCAATTGAAAGATGGTTGGTCTTTGATTTTATTATTTATTGATTTATTCATTTACTTATTTATTTTAGAAAATGTCGGTGAGTTTTCAAATTACTTCCTCGCGGAATAACAGCATGAGAAAGGAACTCCGGGGACAGCAATATTATTCAGGTATTTATCTTCTAAGTCCTGTATGTTTTTCAGGAAGGTTTACCCATATAGTGAATATTCTAGGGGTCACTGTGTACCTTCAGTGCCTTGGGAGCTCTCAGTCACTGCCCACATACCAGAGGACATGAGCACAGGGTATAAGGCTCTTGGCCTTGAGATGGAAAAAGCCTACAAGGAGAGTCCTCCCAGAAAAGAGGAAGCACAAGTGAGCTCTCAGTCAGGATGTCTGCAATATCAGTCATGGAACTGGAGCAGAGTCCAGACTGAAATGCTTCCTCACTGTCCAGAGAGACTGTGTGTTGGAGGCCGGTCTCTAGTTAAGGCCGCCGAAGCCCTCAACTTCTCTGGTCAGGGTCTCTGAGCTCTCTAGCACTGCGGATACTCTACATTGGCCCAATGCGTCCCGGGAGGGGCTCAGAAAATGCTCTTGTTCATGTGACTGACGAAAATTGCTCCCTGTCCCCTCTCCTTGCAGGGCACCCTCTTGTCTCCTGGACAGACCTGGAGATTCTGAGCTTCTGTTATGAGTGGGTGTTGCTAGCCAATGAAGAACTGAGAAGCAGGCACTGGAAATCAGCCAAGACCATCAGCCAGCGGCTCAGGGGCAGAGGCATCCTGAAGAGCTTCTTGCAGTGTCATCACATGCTCATCCATGTGAAGGGGCTGGGCCGAGACACCCAGCAGCCCAAGCACAAGCCCCGGAGACAGCCGTGGAGCTGCCCCTGTCAAGATGCCCTGGACAGACTCCTGCAACAAAGCAGCATCCACATCTTCTCAGGTTGGTGTCTTCTCTGTCACTGGGGCTTGCACTGTCGTCCTACTGAGGCAGCAGCTGGCCACCTTGCATCCACACTCCCTTAGCAGGCAGAGCTGGGCTCTGTGCCTGCCCATTGCTTCCTCTGCTTCCAACAAATCCTGGAAGCTCTTTTCGGGTTTCCTGGGTCCTCCTTCTGCCTCAGCCAGGTGCCCCCTGTAGTATCCTCAGGGCCCTGCTCCTGGCCTGGCTCAAAGAGACATGGCGCATGGGGCCACCTGGGGAGGGAGCAAGTGGGCACTGAGAAAGGATGTGGGTGATGTCTGACTGATGTTTCCTGCCACTCTTCTCTCTTCCTCAGTTCCTCTATGGGCGTTTGCACTCCAGCACCATCCTCCATGCCTCAGCACATCTACAACCCAGGACCAAGGCTCTGCCAGAACTGAGCCCACAGGGCAGCTGCACTGTAGCCTCCCACAACTGAAGGATGACCACACAGAAGAATGGAACCCCTGGACAACCAACCTGCCTTGGTCACATCTATTCAAGTTTCCTTCCTTCCTCTAAGCAGACACCAGCCCCTCTGAACAGTGACATCCACAGATTGATACAGACTCTGATCTAAGGAGTCGGCGGCAACTGAGATCCCCCTTCTGTGTGGATTTTCTTGCATCTGTGACATTTTCTGCCACTACTGTCATTCTAGACTGCTATGGCCCCTCGGGGCCCAGCCCCTGTGATCAAATAAAATGTCAATGACACCAATTGGGCTCTGTGTGCTTCTTCTGCTTGCCTGTTGCTTGAGTGGGGCCCTAACGTTTCGATGGTCAACAGTTGGGAGGCACACCTTCTCTGGGACCGGGGATCTCTCCTCACCATGCTCCCCACCAGGGCTGGCACATGGAGACATCTTCTCTGGAGGGGTAATCTGGAACCTGCAGAGAAAATTTATTCGTGAAGCAGGTCTGCAGATGTTTCCTATTCACTTTTGCTGTCCCCCTCTCTGCACTGAAATTCTCTCTGTCCTAGCATTGTCTGTGAAAAGGAGAAAACGTCCACAGAGAGTTCTGGATTTAGAGTGCAGGCACAGTCCTCGTGGTTACCCTCGTGTCAAATAAATAATAAAAACAACCTACACCCAGTCTCTTCATAGGAACAATGCCAGAACCAATGTAATAGTTTTTATTGTTGAGCCATGTCTATTTCAAATGGGTGGAGAGAAAAAAGGGATTTGGAGCCAGAGAGAGAGAGAGACAGATAAAGGAGACACTTACAGACATGCATCACTGGTTCTGAAGCTTTTCCTGGTAGATGAGAATCGGAGGCTTGAACCCAGATATTTACACATCAGGGCCCAGAAACTTTTTAGCATTAGCTGTTTCTGGATCTGGAGAACCAAAAATAAAACCTGTTTCCAGTAACTCCGAGAAAGCTAGCGTGACTCTAGTTAAGTTTCCTGCACTTACATTTCAAGTAGAAATGATGAAGGTAAGAATAAACTTTTACTGGAAAGGAAGCTTCTGTAACCCTAGCTTCTGCCTCCCAAAAAGATACACACCCCTCTGCCCAGTGTTGCATCTCATGTGAGGCTTAGCTTTTTTTTTAACATTGGTGCACAAGAATCCATTCGTCAGATGTTACTATAAAAGATGCAGAGTATGGAAAGCTGTTCATTTATAACTATTATATCCAAAACCTAGCCAGGAAAAGGTGAATAGGATATTGTAGCATACAATATGATCCAATGATTTCTTATGATTCTGTAACTCAAGACCCCCCAGTCCCAAAATTATCCCGCTCAAAACCGCCAATGTCTCTCCCTCTGGACCCATCATGTATCCCCAAAAGAAACATTTCTATCCCCCTTGGGGACCTCCATGTGTCCCTGTCACAATCCCCTATATTTCCCTCTCATAGCCACCACGGCACTCGATAACTTTCACTCACATCTAACTTGTAGGAGCTCGCACCCCAATTCAGAACACCCACCATGCTTCCCCCACAGGACTCACTCACATCTCCGCCTCAGGAGCCCCTGTTACAGAAAGGATCCCCAAAGCACAAGACTAGAGACATTTCTTGGTGAAAGAGTGGAGTTTTATTACACTAGTGTACAGGAGATCCAGATCATACTCCCTGAGAATTAAGAGAACAGGAAATCAATCAGCAGAGAATAAGGACAATAGAATTCTGGCACTAGGAATTCTCTAGAGTGGTACCATGCTTACCATATGTTTTTGGACAGGGTTTCCTTTTTGTAAATCAAAATGTATATATATATATATATATATATATATATATATATATATATATATATATATGTAGTAAGCGTCCATGTGGTGGCACACCTGGTGGAGCTCACACATTACAGAGCACAAAGATCTGGGTTGAACCCCTGGTTCTCACCCACAGGAGCTAAGCTTCACAAGCTGTGGAACAGTGCTCCCAGTGTCTATTTTTGATTTCTTTAATGGCTGTTAATGGTTTGTAGATGACAGTAAATACAAGAGTTTGTACATGCATAAAAATTCCCAGTTTTAGCCACCACTAGGTCCTCCTCTGTGTTCATGTTTCAGGACTTGCCCCCTCCTCCCCCGGTCACCTTTGAAACTTTTACTCTGGTGCACTACACCAACTCCAGTCCAAGGTCTGATTAGTGTTTTCTCTCCTGTTCTTGTTTTTCAAATTTTGTCTATGAGTGAGACCATCCCATATGCATCTTCTGTTTCTGATTTAGCTCATTTCACATGAGTCCTTCAAGCTCCATCCAGGATGTGCTGAAAACAGTGACATGACTGTTTTTAAAAAGCTGAGTAGAATTCCATTGTGTATAGAGACCAGCCACTCATCTGTTGTTGGACACCTAGGTTGCTTCCAGATTTTGGCTATTACAAACTGTGTTGCTATGAAAACAGATATACACAAATATTTTGGGACGGATGTGTTGGGTTCCTTAGAATATATATCACTAGGAGAGGAATTTGTAGGCTTACAGGCTAGGTTCACTTCTAAGCTCATGAGATTTCTTCAGAAAGCTCTCCACAGGAGTAGGACCAATCAACTGACATTCCCACCAGCAGTGCAGGAGTGTTCCTTTGTCCCCACAACCTCTCCAGTGTTTGTTTCTGCTATCTTTGCTTATGTTTCATATTCTCACAGGAGTGAAGTGCTATCTCATTTTGTCTTTAGTTACATTCCTATGGCAATCAATGACTTGGAGCATTTTTTTTCATATGTTTGCCAGTGTTTCAGATCTCTTCTTGGCTGGAAGTGTATTGATATGTTTATGCCTGGGTCAATTCTTCTTAGGACCCTCTGTACTTCTTCAACTTTTATAGCTTTTACATAATTTTTTTAAATTACATTTATTTATTTATTTATTGCATAGAGGCATTCAGAAACTAGGAGGAGTAGGGGAGATAGACAGTGAGAGAGACCGAGAGACATCTGCAGCACTGCTTCACCACTTGCAGAGCTTTTCCCAGCAGTGGGAGACTGAAGGCTCAAACCCAGGTAATTGTGCACCGTAATATGTGCACAAACCAGGTGCACCACAACCTGCCCCCTAGTTTGATGTCTTGTATATTGTCTAGAGTGTGAAAGTTCTTAGCTACTGTGTGATTTATAATTCTCTTTCATTTTTCGGGAAGCCGATACTGCATCAATTATGTCCTTTGAAGTCATCTCATATATCTCTTTTGTTGATTTCAGTATCTTTTAATGTCTTTTTCACATCTCTTACACTGTGTTCTTAGTTGCGTCTAATTCACCCTCGATCAGGCCCATTCTGTTCTAACTGTTTCATTTATTCTATTCCCGCACCCCTCTTTGGTTTTCTGTAGCTCAGCTGTTTTGTTACACTCTTCTAATACTGTATTAGCTTTGTCAGCCAGTTGCGCACTTAGCTCAGCTATTTCAGCTTTCTGCTCTCTAATTACCTCGGAATAGTGAGTGTTTTCTTTCAGAGTCTCATTTGCTATTTACCCATTTCTGATGATTTTACTTGTAATGCTTTCCTCACTCCTGTGACGAACGCCTCAACTAGTGTTTAGATGGGGTCCTCTTTCTCATGTGTTTCTACCTTCTGGGGACATTTAGCTGGGCTCTTGTTGTGGTTCATTTCTCCAATCATTGATCTTGGTTTAACCACCGCCTATAATGTCCTGTGAGGTCTCTCTGTCAGTGCTTTTCAATCCACTCTTGCCTGGGATGACTTGTGTCAAGTAAGGCACTTAATCCCTTCACAATTGCGGAAATTAACAGTTGTTTCAATGTTATCTCAATCGCTTCATTGAAACACAGAGGGCTGTTAAAGCCTCTGAAGTTCTTTTTCTTCCCTGTAGGCTGTGAGAGCCTGACAGCTCTTTCACTCTAAGTAGGGGTACAGCTTAATAGCCCACAGTTCACCAAGAGATAAAACAGAGTGGGGGAGAGATAGCATGGTAGTTATACAAAGAGACCCCACACCCTGAGGCTCCAAAGCCACATGCCCAGTTTAGCTACTCTGATAGGAGCTAGAGTCAGGGCAGGCAGCACACATTGCCCCTGACAGATTCCATAAAAATAAATAAATAAATAAATGAATAAAAAATGGAGAGAAAAATATCTTCTTTGTACTCTGTGGATTCTGAGAGATTTATTCAGTGTGTCTTCCAGTTCAACAAAACATTGTGGAAACTTCTAGTATACAGCCACACTTCCAGTCCACTGGGAATGTATATCTTCTGCTTATTTTCCTGGTCTGTTCTCTTCTCCTGCTGTCAGCATAGGGGATCCTGGATGATACTCTAGCCTCCATGGGACAGTGGCAATGGAGATTAACAGATCCATTTGATGAAGCTTAAGGGATCCTCTTCTCCCTTCAGCAGTATTTTTGTTGATAAAACTCAAACTGGAGGTGGCAACTCTACTAGTAAGTTGTAGGAGTGTTACCAGTCACTGCCAAGAAGATACAGGCTTTTATCCTCTGGAATAACAGGTAGCCCCTTTCTGTCCATGACTCACACGTTTGCATTCACTTGTGACTTGGTGAGTTCC
Source organism: Erinaceus europaeus (assembly GCF_950295315.1). Taxonomy (NCBI): domain Eukaryota; kingdom Metazoa; phylum Chordata; class Mammalia; order Eulipotyphla; family Erinaceidae; genus Erinaceus; species Erinaceus europaeus. The sequence goes on from NC_080170.1 coordinate 12,891,003, forward strand.
CAAAGTTGTCCTAGGCATGTCTTGTTGCATTCTCAGGTGATCTTCTTTGCTATTCCTACTCGACTGCGGAGTGGTGAGTAAGACAGCTGCTGCTGCTACTTAGTAGCCCCACCTCCAGAAATCTTACAAGTGTCTTTCTATCTTTCTCCATCCACCCTTCCCTTTCAATTTCTGTCTGTATGCGTAGGAAATAAGTAGATAGGTATAAACAAGCAAGTCCAGAATTCAAGTAAATACAAAAGAGGAAAGGCATGTCCCAACCTCCACAGCTATCTATGCATGGCCTTCTATGGGCCTCATCCTCGGGAAGATCCTCATCCTCATCACCCCAGAAGCACTGGATCCTCGAGTCTATAGAGCTGACTGGACTCAGAGTGTTCTGGGTCCTCATTGCCCCTCTCCTTACGGCTGGGGTTACTGAGTCAGCTACACTCATTGGATCATGTACTGAAGAAGTGACCTTTGTGTAAAACATTGTAAATAGAGGTGAAGGCAACATATTGAATCTTCTGGACTTCTCCTGAATTCTGGCATTCTCTAATGATTGTCTAGAATGATATTGATCCTTTATTACAGGAAACAAGTGTTGAAACCCTACCTAGCCATGGTACTTGACGCCCTGGCTAGGAAATTCAATTGAGAGATTTAGTGGCTGTTAACTCTCTGGCAGATTACTGGTTGAGGCACCACCTCCAGTCTGATTTACAAACAAAATTCCGCCGAAGGGAAGAGAGGACTCCCCTAAGACTCAACTAGTACAAAGGTGAGACTCCATTGCTACTGCGCTCAGAGGCTGGGGCACCAGGTTGGAGGCCCTGTGCTGACATCATGGGACAGGGAACTGACCTGGAAACTCAAGAGAAGATCTACACCTTGGTGGCCTACTGGTAGTGTTGTGTGGGGGAAGCCTTTCCACGTTGTTCTGCTGATGAGAACATAGTGGATAGCTCTTCCAGAATCTACAGACTATAAACTGGATTGTTTAGAAACTCACAGGGCCACCAATGTTGCCTGGCTTGGCAGAGAAGCTGAGTTGATCCAGGAGCTTTGGATGCTTGGGGCATGAGAGTCTCTTTGCATAAGCACTGTATGATCTCTCCCCTACCCTGCTGTATCTCTTGCTCAGGATTGAGGGATTAAGCTAAGTAGCCTACTTATAGTTTAAAAGCCCTCAGGCTCCCTTTGCCTACAGGCAAGAAAGGGAACCAAAGGGCTTCTGGGATCATTATTATTAACGGAAGAAATGTTTTTCATGTGCAAACTATTGTATTTACTGTTGAAAGTAAAACATTAATTCCCCAATAAACAAAATTAAAAAAAAAAAAAAAAAAAAAAAAAACAAGACGGGATGCAGGTGCAGGGTTCATGCTACTGCCTAACAGCCACTGTTGGCAGCACGGCTCTTTTGCAAAAGAATAAATGTCTTGCTTCAACTTCTTAAAAAAAAAAAAGAGGCAGAAGAAACTCTGACTTTGATCTAATGAGCAGGAGGCAGAGAAGCATGGACTAAAAGTAGGGTGGACCATGCTAAAGGTTGTCAATCACACCCGGTTCCAGAGGCTGCAAAGATGGGATTAGGAAGCCTGCTCAGAGTCACTGATGTGATTACTAGACGTAATTACAAAAGAGGGTGTGGAGGGTGTGTGGAACCCACCATCGTCGACTCCTTTATAAGGTGGAGGAGATGCCTGGGATCTCAAATCCTCCTAGGAGCATATAGCAACTCTGGGACCGCGTGACTGCCTCACCTCCAGCAAGGAAAGAGATCCAGTGTAACAATCCTTGATCAGAATCTTTTAATGATGAAAAAGTCAAAAACCAAGCTATTGGTGAGTAGTGGGATTGTGTTTGCTGGGGAGGTTGACTTTTTCTCAGCCATCTGTGGACTGGATAAAAATTTGGATTGTCATGAAACAAGGCTCTACAAACAGCGCTGACCTCCTCTCCACACTGGGACATCCTTTTAGGATCGGATAGGTTTGGCTTGATATCCTGCACTCAGAGAAAAACTAGGAGATCCACACTGGGAATTCTGGGAGGAGGGATCACATTTGTGTTTTGAGACAGGAAACAGAATCTAGCATTTTCTCTCTGGAGACCCAGACTCTTAGACATTTCTGTGGTATTGCTTTTCAACTGCTGTGAGTAATGGGAACCAGCAAGAGCTTGCAGGCATACAGTCCAATACCACTCTCTGCGGTCCCTGAGCGGAGGCTTCAGACATTCACACACTCCTCTGAGCTCCTGCTGCCCAGGCTTGATCACTCTGGGTCACTTTCTCTGTCTGTGTAATTCTTGTCCCTGCAGGGCTGACAGAAGGTGGCACTCTGGGGGATTGTTTTAAAATTCCTTGGAGAGAGAAACACATGCACACGCAGATGCGACTCCATATGTTCTAGATCAGTTTTGAAGAATTCAGTGTGATTTGCATCTTCAATTGAAAGATGGTTGGTCTTTGATTTTATTATTTATTGATTTATTCATTTACTTATTTATTTTAGAAAATGTCGGTGAGTTTTCAAATTACTTCCTCGCGGAATAACAGCATGAGAAAGGAACTCCGGGGACAGCAATATTATTCAGGTATTTATCTTCTAAGTCCTGTATGTTTTTCAGGAAGGTTTACCCATATAGTGAATATTCTAGGGGTCACTGTGTACCTTCAGTGCCTTGGGAGCTCTCAGTCACTGCCCACATACCAGAGGACATGAGCACAGGGTATAAGGCTCTTGGCCTTGAGATGGAAAAAGCCTACAAGGAGAGTCCTCCCAGAAAAGAGGAAGCACAAGTGAGCTCTCAGTCAGGATGTCTGCAATATCAGTCATGGAACTGGAGCAGAGTCCAGACTGAAATGCTTCCTCACTGTCCAGAGAGACTGTGTGTTGGAGGCCGGTCTCTAGTTAAGGCCGCCGAAGCCCTCAACTTCTCTGGTCAGGGTCTCTGAGCTCTCTAGCACTGCGGATACTCTACATTGGCCCAATGCGTCCCGGGAGGGGCTCAGAAAATGCTCTTGTTCATGTGACTGACGAAAATTGCTCCCTGTCCCCTCTCCTTGCAGGGCACCCTCTTGTCTCCTGGACAGACCTGGAGATTCTGAGCTTCTGTTATGAGTGGGTGTTGCTAGCCAATGAAGAACTGAGAAGCAGGCACTGGAAATCAGCCAAGACCATCAGCCAGCGGCTCAGGGGCAGAGGCATCCTGAAGAGCTTCTTGCAGTGTCATCACATGCTCATCCATGTGAAGGGGCTGGGCCGAGACACCCAGCAGCCCAAGCACAAGCCCCGGAGACAGCCGTGGAGCTGCCCCTGTCAAGATGCCCTGGACAGACTCCTGCAACAAAGCAGCATCCACATCTTCTCAGGTTGGTGTCTTCTCTGTCACTGGGGCTTGCACTGTCGTCCTACTGAGGCAGCAGCTGGCCACCTTGCATCCACACTCCCTTAGCAGGCAGAGCTGGGCTCTGTGCCTGCCCATTGCTTCCTCTGCTTCCAACAAATCCTGGAAGCTCTTTTCGGGTTTCCTGGGTCCTCCTTCTGCCTCAGCCAGGTGCCCCCTGTAGTATCCTCAGGGCCCTGCTCCTGGCCTGGCTCAAAGAGACATGGCGCATGGGGCCACCTGGGGAGGGAGCAAGTGGGCACTGAGAAAGGATGTGGGTGATGTCTGACTGATGTTTCCTGCCACTCTTCTCTCTTCCTCAGTTCCTCTATGGGCGTTTGCACTCCAGCACCATCCTCCATGCCTCAGCACATCTACAACCCAGGACCAAGGCTCTGCCAGAACTGAGCCCACAGGGCAGCTGCACTGTAGCCTCCCACAACTGAAGGATGACCACACAGAAGAATGGAACCCCTGGACAACCAACCTGCCTTGGTCACATCTATTCAAGTTTCCTTCCTTCCTCTAAGCAGACACCAGCCCCTCTGAACAGTGACATCCACAGATTGATACAGACTCTGATCTAAGGAGTCGGCGGCAACTGAGATCCCCCTTCTGTGTGGATTTTCTTGCATCTGTGACATTTTCTGCCACTACTGTCATTCTAGACTGCTATGGCCCCTCGGGGCCCAGCCCCTGTGATCAAATAAAATGTCAATGACACCAATTGGGCTCTGTGTGCTTCTTCTGCTTGCCTGTTGCTTGAGTGGGGCCCTAACGTTTCGATGGTCAACAGTTGGGAGGCACACCTTCTCTGGGACCGGGGATCTCTCCTCACCATGCTCCCCACCAGGGCTGGCACATGGAGACATCTTCTCTGGAGGGGTAATCTGGAACCTGCAGAGAAAATTTATTCGTGAAGCAGGTCTGCAGATGTTTCCTATTCACTTTTGCTGTCCCCCTCTCTGCACTGAAATTCTCTCTGTCCTAGCATTGTCTGTGAAAAGGAGAAAACGTCCACAGAGAGTTCTGGATTTAGAGTGCAGGCACAGTCCTCGTGGTTACCCTCGTGTCAAATAAATAATAAAAACAACCTACACCCAGTCTCTTCATAGGAACAATGCCAGAACCAATGTAATAGTTTTTATTGTTGAGCCATGTCTATTTCAAATGGGTGGAGAGAAAAAAGGGATTTGGAGCCAGAGAGAGAGAGAGACAGATAAAGGAGACACTTACAGACATGCATCACTGGTTCTGAAGCTTTTCCTGGTAGATGAGAATCGGAGGCTTGAACCCAGATATTTACACATCAGGGCCCAGAAACTTTTTAGCATTAGCTGTTTCTGGATCTGGAGAACCAAAAATAAAACCTGTTTCCAGTAACTCCGAGAAAGCTAGCGTGACTCTAGTTAAGTTTCCTGCACTTACATTTCAAGTAGAAATGATGAAGGTAAGAATAAACTTTTACTGGAAAGGAAGCTTCTGTAACCCTAGCTTCTGCCTCCCAAAAAGATACACACCCCTCTGCCCAGTGTTGCATCTCATGTGAGGCTTAGCTTTTTTTTTAACATTGGTGCACAAGAATCCATTCGTCAGATGTTACTATAAAAGATGCAGAGTATGGAAAGCTGTTCATTTATAACTATTATATCCAAAACCTAGCCAGGAAAAGGTGAATAGGATATTGTAGCATACAATATGATCCAATGATTTCTTATGATTCTGTAACTCAAGACCCCCCAGTCCCAAAATTATCCCGCTCAAAACCGCCAATGTCTCTCCCTCTGGACCCATCATGTATCCCCAAAAGAAACATTTCTATCCCCCTTGGGGACCTCCATGTGTCCCTGTCACAATCCCCTATATTTCCCTCTCATAGCCACCACGGCACTCGATAACTTTCACTCACATCTAACTTGTAGGAGCTCGCACCCCAATTCAGAACACCCACCATGCTTCCCCCACAGGACTCACTCACATCTCCGCCTCAGGAGCCCCTGTTACAGAAAGGATCCCCAAAGCACAAGACTAGAGACATTTCTTGGTGAAAGAGTGGAGTTTTATTACACTAGTGTACAGGAGATCCAGATCATACTCCCTGAGAATTAAGAGAACAGGAAATCAATCAGCAGAGAATAAGGACAATAGAATTCTGGCACTAGGAATTCTCTAGAGTGGTACCATGCTTACCATATGTTTTTGGACAGGGTTTCCTTTTTGTAAATCAAAATGTATATATATATATATATATATATATATATATATATATATATATATATATGTAGTAAGCGTCCATGTGGTGGCACACCTGGTGGAGCTCACACATTACAGAGCACAAAGATCTGGGTTGAACCCCTGGTTCTCACCCACAGGAGCTAAGCTTCACAAGCTGTGGAACAGTGCTCCCAGTGTCTATTTTTGATTTCTTTAATGGCTGTTAATGGTTTGTAGATGACAGTAAATACAAGAGTTTGTACATGCATAAAAATTCCCAGTTTTAGCCACCACTAGGTCCTCCTCTGTGTTCATGTTTCAGGACTTGCCCCCTCCTCCCCCGGTCACCTTTGAAACTTTTACTCTGGTGCACTACACCAACTCCAGTCCAAGGTCTGATTAGTGTTTTCTCTCCTGTTCTTGTTTTTCAAATTTTGTCTATGAGTGAGACCATCCCATATGCATCTTCTGTTTCTGATTTAGCTCATTTCACATGAGTCCTTCAAGCTCCATCCAGGATGTGCTGAAAACAGTGACATGACTGTTTTTAAAAAGCTGAGTAGAATTCCATTGTGTATAGAGACCAGCCACTCATCTGTTGTTGGACACCTAGGTTGCTTCCAGATTTTGGCTATTACAAACTGTGTTGCTATGAAAACAGATATACACAAATATTTTGGGACGGATGTGTTGGGTTCCTTAGAATATATATCACTAGGAGAGGAATTTGTAGGCTTACAGGCTAGGTTCACTTCTAAGCTCATGAGATTTCTTCAGAAAGCTCTCCACAGGAGTAGGACCAATCAACTGACATTCCCACCAGCAGTGCAGGAGTGTTCCTTTGTCCCCACAACCTCTCCAGTGTTTGTTTCTGCTATCTTTGCTTATGTTTCATATTCTCACAGGAGTGAAGTGCTATCTCATTTTGTCTTTAGTTACATTCCTATGGCAATCAATGACTTGGAGCATTTTTTTTCATATGTTTGCCAGTGTTTCAGATCTCTTCTTGGCTGGAAGTGTATTGATATGTTTATGCCTGGGTCAATTCTTCTTAGGACCCTCTGTACTTCTTCAACTTTTATAGCTTTTACATAATTTTTTTAAATTACATTTATTTATTTATTTATTGCATAGAGGCATTCAGAAACTAGGAGGAGTAGGGGAGATAGACAGTGAGAGAGACCGAGAGACATCTGCAGCACTGCTTCACCACTTGCAGAGCTTTTCCCAGCAGTGGGAGACTGAAGGCTCAAACCCAGGTAATTGTGCACCGTAATATGTGCACAAACCAGGTGCACCACAACCTGCCCCCTAGTTTGATGTCTTGTATATTGTCTAGAGTGTGAAAGTTCTTAGCTACTGTGTGATTTATAATTCTCTTTCATTTTTCGGGAAGCCGATACTGCATCAATTATGTCCTTTGAAGTCATCTCATATATCTCTTTTGTTGATTTCAGTATCTTTTAATGTCTTTTTCACATCTCTTACACTGTGTTCTTAGTTGCGTCTAATTCACCCTCGATCAGGCCCATTCTGTTCTAACTGTTTCATTTATTCTATTCCCGCACCCCTCTTTGGTTTTCTGTAGCTCAGCTGTTTTGTTACACTCTTCTAATACTGTATTAGCTTTGTCAGCCAGTTGCGCACTTAGCTCAGCTATTTCAGCTTTCTGCTCTCTAATTACCTCGGAATAGTGAGTGTTTTCTTTCAGAGTCTCATTTGCTATTTACCCATTTCTGATGATTTTACTTGTAATGCTTTCCTCACTCCTGTGACGAACGCCTCAACTAGTGTTTAGATGGGGTCCTCTTTCTCATGTGTTTCTACCTTCTGGGGACATTTAGCTGGGCTCTTGTTGTGGTTCATTTCTCCAATCATTGATCTTGGTTTAACCACCGCCTATAATGTCCTGTGAGGTCTCTCTGTCAGTGCTTTTCAATCCACTCTTGCCTGGGATGACTTGTGTCAAGTAAGGCACTTAATCCCTTCACAATTGCGGAAATTAACAGTTGTTTCAATGTTATCTCAATCGCTTCATTGAAACACAGAGGGCTGTTAAAGCCTCTGAAGTTCTTTTTCTTCCCTGTAGGCTGTGAGAGCCTGACAGCTCTTTCACTCTAAGTAGGGGTACAGCTTAATAGCCCACAGTTCACCAAGAGATAAAACAGAGTGGGGGAGAGATAGCATGGTAGTTATACAAAGAGACCCCACACCCTGAGGCTCCAAAGCCACATGCCCAGTTTAGCTACTCTGATAGGAGCTAGAGTCAGGGCAGGCAGCACACATTGCCCCTGACAGATTCCATAAAAATAAATAAATAAATAAATGAATAAAAAATGGAGAGAAAAATATCTTCTTTGTACTCTGTGGATTCTGAGAGATTTATTCAGTGTGTCTTCCAGTTCAACAAAACATTGTGGAAACTTCTAGTATACAGCCACACTTCCAGTCCACTGGGAATGTATATCTTCTGCTTATTTTCCTGGTCTGTTCTCTTCTCCTGCTGTCAGCATAGGGGATCCTGGATGATACTCTAGCCTCCATGGGACAGTGGCAATGGAGATTAACAGATCCATTTGATGAAGCTTAAGGGATCCTCTTCTCCCTTCAGCAGTATTTTTGTTGATAAAACTCAAACTGGAGGTGGCAACTCTACTAGTAAGTTGTAGGAGTGTTACCAGTCACTGCCAAGAAGATACAGGCTTTTATCCTCTGGAATAACAGGTAGCCCCTTTCTGTCCATGACTCACACGTTTGCATTCACTTGTGACTTGGTGAGTTCCCAAAGTTGTCCTAGGCATGTCTTGTTGCATTCTCAGGTGATCTTCTTTGCTATTCCTACTCGACTGCGGAGTGGTGAGTAAGACAGCTGCTGCTGCTACTTAGTAGCCCCACCTCCAGAAATCTTACAAGTGTCTTTCTATCTTTCTCCATCCACCCTTCCCTTTCAATTTCTGTCTGTATGCGTAGGAAATAAGTAGATAGGTATAAACAAGCAAGTCCAGAATTCAAGTAAATACAAAAGAGGAAAGGCATGTCCCAACCTCCACAGCTATCTATGCATGGCCTTCTATGGGCCTCATCCTCGGGAAGATCCTCATCCTCATCACCCCAGAAGCACTGGATCCTCGAGTCTATAGAGCTGACTGGACTCAGAGTGTTCTGGGTCCTCATTGCCCCTCTCCTTACGGCTGGGGTTACTGAGTCAGCTACACTCATTGGATCATGTACTGAAGAAGTGACCTTTGTGTAAAACATTGTAAATAGAGGTGAAGGCAACATATTGAATCTTCTGGACTTCTCCTGAATTCTGGCATTCTCTAATGATTGTCTAGAATGATATTGATCCTTTATTACAGGAAACAAGTGTTGAAACCCTACCTAGCCATGGTACTTGACGCCCTGGCTAGGAAATTCAATTGAGAGATTTAGTGGCTGTTAACTCTCTGGCAGATTACTGGTTGAGGCACCACCTCCAGTCTGATTTACAAACAAAATTCCGCCGAAGGGAAGAGAGGACTCCCCTAAGACTCAACTAGTACAAAGGTGAGACTCCATTGCTACTGCGCTCAGAGGCTGGGGCACCAGGTTGGAGGCCCTGTGCTGACATCATGGGACAGGGAACTGACCTGGAAACTCAAGAGAAGATCTACACCTTGGTGGCCTACTGGTAGTGTTGTGTGGGGGAAGCCTTTCCACGTTGTTCTGCTGATGAGAACATAGTGGATAGCTCTTCCAGAATCTACAGACTATAAACTGGATTGTTTAGAAACTCACAGGGCCACCAATGTTGCCTGGCTTGGCAGAGAAGCTGAGTTGATCCAGGAGCTTTGGATGCTTGGGGCATGAGAGTCTCTTTGCATAAGCACTGTATGATCTCTCCCCTACCCTGCTGTATCTCTTGCTCAGGATTGAGGGATTAAGCTAAGTAGCCTACTTATAGTTTAAAAGCCCTCAGGCTCCCTTTGCCTACAGGCAAGAAAGGGAACCAAAGGGCTTCTGGGATCATTATTATTAACGGAAGAAATGTTTTTCATGTGCAAACTATTGTATTTACTGTTGAAAGTAAAACATTAATTCCCCAATAAACAAAATTAAAAAAAAAAAAAAAAAAAAAAAAAACAAGACGGGATGCAGGTGCAGGGTTCATGCTACTGCCTAACAGCCACTGTTGGCAGCACGGCTCTTTTGCAAAAGAATAAATGTCTTGCTTCAACTTCTTAAAAAAAAAAAAGAGGCAGAAGAAACTCTGACTTTGATCTAATGAGCAGGAGGCAGAGAAGCATGGACTAAAAGTAGGGTGGACCATGCTAAAGGTTGTCAATCACACCCGGTTCCAGAGGCTGCAAAGATGGGATTAGGAAGCCTGCTCAGAGTCACTGATGTGATTACTAGACGTAATTACAAAAGAGGGTGTGGAGGGTGTGTGAAACCCACCATCGTCAACTCCTTTATAAGGTGGAGGAGATGCCTGGGATCTCAAATCCTCCTAGGAGCATATAGCAACTCTGGGACCGCGTGACTGCCTCACCTCCAGCAAGGAAAGAGATCCAGTGTAACAATCCTTGATCAGAATCTTTTAATGATGAAAAAGTCAAAAACCAAGCTATTGGTGAGTAGTGGGATTGTGTTTGCTGGGGAGGTTGACTTTTTCTCAGCCATCTGTGGACTGGATAAAAATTTGGATTGTCATGAAACAAGGCTCTACAAACAGCGCTGACCTCCTCTCCACACTGGGACATCCTTTTAGGATCGGATAGGTTTGGCTTGATATCCTGCACTCAGAGAAAAACTAGGAGATCCACACTGGGAATTCTGGGAGGAGGGATCACATTTGTGTTTTGAGACAGGAAACAGAATCTAGCATTTTCTCTCTGGAGACCCAGACTCTTAGACATTTCTGTGGTATTGCTTTTCAACTGCTGTGAGTAATGGGAACCAGCAAGAGCTTGCAGGCATACAGTCCAATACCACTCTCTGCGGTCCCTGAGCGGAGGCTTCAGACATTCACACACTCCTCTGAGCTCCTGCTGCCCAGGCTTGATCACTCTGCGTCACTTTCTCTGTCTGTGTAATTCTTGTCCCTGCAGGGCTGACAGAAGGTGGCACTCTGGGGGATTGTTTTAAAATTCCTTGGAGAGAGAAACACATGCACACGCAGATGCGACTCCATATGTTCTAGATCAGTTTTGAAGAATTCAGTGTGATTTGCATCTTCAATTGAAAGATGGTTGGTCTTTGATTTTATTATTTATTGATTTATTCATTTACTTATTTATTTTAGAAAATGTCGGTGAGTTTTCAAATTACTTCCTCGCGGAATAACAGCATGAGAAAGGAACTCCGGGGACAGCAATATTATTCAGGTATTTATCTTCTAAGTCCTGTATGTTTTTCAGGAAGGTTTACCCATATAGTGAATATTCTAGGGGTCACTGTGTACCTTCAGTGCCTTGGGAGCTCTCAGTCACTGCCCACATACCAGAGGACATGAGCACAGGGTATAAGGCTCTTGGCCTTGAGATGGAAAAAGCCTACAAGGAGAGTCCTCCCAGAAAAGAGGAAGCACAAGTGAGCTCTCAGTCAGGATGTCTGCAATATCAGTCATGGAACTGGAGCAGAGTCCAGACTGAAATGCTTCCTCACTGTCCAGAGAGACTGTGTGTTGGAGGCCGGTCTCTAGTTAAGCTCAACTTCTCTGGTCAGGGTCTCTGAGCTCTCTAGCACTGCGGATACTCTACATTGGCCCAATGCGTCCCGGGAGGGGCTCAGAAAATGCTCTTGTTCATGTGACTGACGAAAATTGCTCCCTGTCCCCTCTCCTTGCAGGGCACCCTCTTGTCTCCTGGACAGACCTGGAGATTCTGAGCTTCTGTTATGAGTGGGTGTTGCTAGCCAATGAAGAACTGAGAAGCAGGCACTGGAAATCAGCCAAGACCATCAGCCAGCGGCTCAGGGGCAGAGGCATCCTGAAGAGCTTCTTGCAGTGTCATCACATGCTCATCCATGTGAAGGGGCTGGGCCGAGACACCCAGCAGCCCAAGCACAAGCCCCGGAGACAGCCGTGGAGCTGCCCCTGTCAAGATGCCCTGGACAGACTCCTGCAACAAAGCAGCATCCACATCTTCTCAGGTTGGTGTCTTCTCTGTCACTGGGGCTTGCACTGTCGTCCTACTGAGGCAGCAGCTGGCCACCTTGCATCCACACTCCCTTAGCAGGCAGAGCTGGGCTCTGTGCCTGCCCATTGCTTCCTCTGCTTCCAACAAATCCTGGAAGCTCTTTTCGGGTTTCCTGGGTCCTCCTTCTGCCTCAGCCAGGTGCCCCCTGTAGTATCCTCAGGGCCCTGCTCCTGGCCTGGCTCAAAGAGACATGGCGCATGGGGCCACCTGGGGAGGGAGCAAGTGGGCACTGAGAAAGGATGTGGGTGATGTCTGACTGATGTTTCCTGCCACTCTTCTCTCTTCCTCAGTTCCTCTATGGGCGTTTGCACTCCAGCACCATCCTCCATGCCTCAGCACATCTACAACCCAGGACCAAGGCTCTGCCAGAACTGAGCCCACAGGGCAGCTGCACTGTAGCCTCCCACAACTGAAGGATGACCACACAGAAGAATGGAACCCCTGGACAACCAACCTGCCTTGGTCACATCTATTCAAGTTTCCTTCCTTCCTCTAAGCAGACACCAGCCCCTCTGAACAGTGACATCCACAGATTGATACAGACTCTGATCTAAGGAGTCGGCAGCAACTGAGATCCCCCTTCTGTGTGGATTTTCTTGCATCTGTGATATTTTCTGCCACTACTGTCATTCTAGACTGCTATGGCCCCTCGGGGCCCAGCCCCTGTGATCAAATAAAATGTCAATGACACCAATTGGGCTCTGTGTGCTTCTGCTTGCCTGTTGCTTGAGTGGGGCCCTAACGTTTCGATGGTCAACAGTTGGGAGGCACACCTTCTCTGGGACCGGGGATCTCTCCTCACCATGCTCCCCACCAGGGCTGGCACATGGAGACATCTTCTCTGGAGGGGTAATCTGGAACCTGCAGAGAAAATTTATTCGTGAAGCAGGTCTGCAGATGTTTCCTATTCACTTTTGCTGTCCCCCTCTCTGCACTGAAATTCTCTCTGTCCTAGCATTGTCTGTGAAAAGGAGAAAACGTCCACAGAGAGTTCTGGATTTAGAGTGCAGGCACAGTCCTCGTGGTTACCCTCGTGTCAAATAAATAATAAAAACAACCTACACCCAGTCTCTTCATAGGAACAATGCCAGAACCAATGTAATAGTTTTTATTGTTGAGCCATGTCTATTTCAAATGGGTGGAGAGAAAAAAGGGATTTGGAGCCAGAGAGAGAGAGAGACAGATAAAGGAGACACTTACAGACATGCATCACTGGTTCTGAAGCTTTTCCTGGTAGATGAGAATCGGAGGCTTGAACCCAGATATTTACACATCAGGGCCCAGAAACTTTTTAGCATTAGCTGTTTCTGGATCTGGAGAACCAAAAATAAAACCTGTTTCCAGTAACTCCGAGAAAGCTAGCGTGACTCTAGTTAAGTTTCCTGCACTTACATTTCAAGTAGAAATGATGAAGGTAAGAATAAACTTTTACTGGAAAGGAAGCTTCTGTAACCCTAGCTTCTGCCTCCCAAAAAGATACACACCCCTCTGCCCAGTGTTGCATCTCATGTGAGGCTTAGCTTTTTTTTTAACATTGGTGCACAAGAATCCATTCGTCAGATGTTACTATAAAAGATGCAGAGTATGGAAAGCTGTTCATTTATAACTATTATATCCAAAACCTAGCCAGGAAAAGGTGAATAGGATATTGTAGCATACAATATGATCCAATGATTTCTTATGATTCTGTAACTCAAGACCCCCCAGTCCCAAAATTATCCCGCTCAAAACCGCCAATGTCTCTCCCTCTGGACCCATCATGTATCCCCAAAAGAAACATTTCTATCCCCCTTGGGGACCTCCATGTGTCCCTGTCACAATCCCCTATATTTCCCTCTCATAGCCACCACGGCACTCGATAACTTTCACTCACATCTAACTTGTAGGAGCTCGCACCCCAATTCAGAACACCCACCATGCTTCCCCCACAGGACTCACTCACATCTCCGCCTCAGGAGCCCCTGTTACAGAAAGGATCCCCAAAGCACAAGACTAGAGACATTTCTTGGTGAAAGAGTGGAGTTTTATTACACTAGTGTACAGGAGATCCAGATCATACTCCCTGAGAATTAAGAGAACAGGAAATCAATCAGCAGAGAATAAGGACAATAGAATTCTGGCACTAGGAATTCTCTAGAGTGGTACCATGCTTACCATATGTTTTTGGACAGGGTTTCCTTTTTGTAAATCAAAATGTATATATATATATATATATATATATATATATATATATATATATATATATATATATATATATGTAGTAAGCGTCCATGTGGTGGCACACCTGGTGGAGCTCACACATTACAGAGCACAAAGATCTGGGTTGAACCCCTGGTTCTCACCCACAGGAGCTAAGCTTCACAAGCTGTGGAACAGTGCTCCCAGTGTCTATTTTTGATTTCTTTAATGGCTGTTAATGGTTTGTAGATGACAGTAAATACAAGAGTTTGTACATGCATAAAAATTCCCAGTTTTAGCCACCACTAGGTCCTCCTCTGTGTTCATGTTTCAGGACTTGCCCCCTCCTCCCCCGGTCACCTTTGAAACTTTTACTCTGGTGCACTACACCAACTCCAGTCCAAGGTCTGATTAGTGTTTTCTCTCCTGTTCTTGTTTTTCAAATTTTGTCTATGAGTGAGACCATCCCATATGCATCTTCTGTTTCTGATTTAGCTCATTTCACATGAGTCCTTCAAGCTCCATCCAGGATGTGCTGAAAACAGTGACATGACTGTTTTTAAAAAGCTGAGTAGAATTCCATTGTGTATAGAGACCAGCCACTCATCTGTTGTTGGACACCTAGGTTGCTTCCAGATTTTGGCTATTACAAACTGTGTTGCTATGAAAACAGATATACACAAATATTTTGGGACGGATGTGTTGGGTTCCTTAGAATATATATCACTAGGAGAGGAATTTGTAGGCTTACAGGCTAGGTTCACTTCTAAGCTCATGAGATTTCTTCAGAAAGCTCTCCACAGGAGTAGGACCAATCAACTGACATTCCCACCAGCAGTGCAGGAGTGTTCCTTTGTCCCCACAACCTCTCCAGTGTTTGTTTCTGCTATCTTTGCTTATGTTTCATATTCTCACAGGAGTGAAGTGCTATCTCATTTTGTCTTTAGTTACATTCCTATGGCAATCAATGACTTGGAGCATTTTTTTTCATATGTTTGCCAGTGTTTCAGATCTCTTCTTGGCTGGAAGTGTATTGATATGTTTATGCCTGGGTCAATTCTTCTTAGGACCCTCTGTACTTCTTCAACTTTTATAGCTTTTACATAATTTTTTTAAATTACATTTATTTATTTATTTATTGCATAGAGGCATTCAGAAACTAGGAGGAGTAGGGGAGATAGACAGTGAGAGAGACCGAGAGACATCTGCAGCACTGCTTCACCACTTGCAGAGCTTTTCCCAGCAGTGGGAGACTGAAGGCTCAAACCCAGGTAATTGTGCACCGTAATATGTGCACAAACCAGGTGCACCACAACCTGCCCCCTAGTTTGATGTCTTGTATATTGTCTAGAGTGTGAAAGTTCTTAGCTACTGTGTGATTTATAATTCTCTTTCATTTTTCGGGAAGCCGATACTGCATCAATTATGTCCTTTGAAGTCATCTCATATATCTCTTTTGTTGATTTCAGTATCTTTTAATGTCTTTTTCACATCTCTTACACTGTGTTCTTAGTTGCGTCTAATTCACCCTCGATCAGGCCCATTCTGTTCTAACTGTTTCATTTATTCTATTCCCGCACCCCTCTTTGGTTTTCTGTAGCTCAGCTGTTTTGTTACACTCTTCTAATACTGTATTAGCTTTGTCAGCCAGTTGCGCACTTAGCTCAGCTATTTCAGCTTTCTGCTCTCTAATTACCTCGGAATAGTGAGTGTTTTCTTTCAGAGTCTCATTTGCTATTTACCCATTTCTGATGATTTTACTTGTAATGCTTTCCTCACTCCTGTGACGAACGCCTCAACTAGTGTTTAGATGGGGTCCTCTTTCTCATGTGTTTCTACCTTCTGGGGACATTTAGCTGGGCTCTTGTTGTGGTTCATTTCTCCAATCATTGATCTTGGTTTAACCACCGCCTATAATGTCCTGTGAGGTCTCTCTGTCAGTGCTTTTCAATCCACTCTTGCCTGGGATGACGTGTCAAGTAAGGCACTTAATCCCTTCACAATTGCGGAAATTAACAGTTGTTTCAATGTTATCTCAATCGCTTCATTGAAACACAGAGGGCTGTTAAAGCCTCTGAAGTTCTTTTTCTTCCCTGTAGGCTGTGAGAGCCTGACAGCTCTTTCACTCTAAGTAGGGGTACAGCTTAATAGCCCACAGTTCACCAAGAGATAAAACAGAGTGGGGGAGAGATAGCATGGTAGTTATACAAAGAGACCCCACACCCTGAGGCTCCAAAGCCACATGCCCAGTTTAGCTACTCTGATAGGAGCTAGAGTCAGGGCAGGCAGCACACATTGCCCCTGACAGATTCCATAAAAATAAATAAATAAATAAATGAATAAAAAATGGAGAGAAAAATATCTTCTTTGTACTCTGTGGATTCTGAGAGATTTATTCAGTGTGTCTTCCAGTTCAACAAAACATTGTGGAAACTTCTAGTATACAGCCACACTTCCAGTCCACTGGGAATGTATATCTTCTGCTTATTTTCCTGGTCTGTTCTCTTCTCCTGCTGTCAGCATAGGGGATCCTGGATGATACTCTAGCCTCCATGGGACAGTGGCAATGGAGATTAACAGATCCATTTGATGAAGCTTAAGGGATCCTCTTCTCCCTTCAGCAGTATTTTTGTTGATAAAACTCAAACTGGAGGTGGCAACTCTACTAGTAAGTTGTAGGAGTGTTACCAGTCACTGCCAAGAAGATACAGGCTTTTATCCTCTGGAATAACAGGTAGCCCCTTTCTGTCCATGACTCACACGTTTGCATTCACTTGTGACTTGGTGAGTTCCCAAAGTTGTCCTAGGCATGTCTTGTTGCATTCTCAGGTGATCTTCTTTGCTATTCCTACTCGACTGCGGAGTGGTGAGTAAGACAGCTGCTGCTGCTACTTAGTAGCCCCACCTCCAGAAATCTTACAAGTGTCTTTCTATCTTTCTCCATCCACCCTTCCCTTTCAATTTCTGTCTGTATGCGTAGGAAATAAGTAGATAGGTATAAACAAGCAAGTCCAGAATTCAAGTAAATACAAAAGAGGAAAGGCATGTCCCAACCTCCACAGCTATCTATGCATGGCCTTCTATGGGCCTCATCCTCGGGAAGATCCTCATCCTCATCACCCCAGAAGCACTGGATCCTCGAGTCTATAGAGCTGACTGGACTCAGAGTGTTCTGGGTCCTCATTGCCCCTCTCCTTACGGCTGGGGTTACTGAGTCAGCTACACTCATTGGATCATGTACTGAAGAAGTGACCTTTGTGTAAAACATTGTAAATAGAGGTGAAGGCAACATATTGAATCTTCTGGACTTCTCCTGAATTCTGGCATTCTCTAATGATTGTCTAGAATGATATTGATCCTTTATTACAGGAAACAAGTGTTGAAACCCTACCTAGCCATGGTACTTGACGCCCTGGCTAGGAAATTCAATTGAGAGATTTAGTGGCTGTTAACTCTCTGGCAGATTACTGGTTGAGGCACCACCTCCAGTCTGATTTACAAACAAAATTCCGCCGAAGGGAAGAGAGGACTCCCCTAAGACTCAACTAGTACAAAGGTGAGACTCCATTGCTACTGCGCTCAGAGGCTGGGGCACCAGGTTGGAGGCCCTGTGCTGACATCATGGGACAGGGAACTGACCTGGAAACTCAAGAGAAGATCTACACCTTGGTGGCCTACTGGTAGTGTTGTGTGGGGGAAGCCTTTCCACGTTGTTCTGCTGATGAGAACATAGTGGATAGCTCTTCCAGAATCTACAGACTATAAACTGGATTGTTTAGAAACTCACAGGGCCACCAATGTTGCCTGGCTTGGCAGAGAAGCTGAGTTGATCCGGGAGCTTTGGATGCTTGGGGCATGAGAGTCTCTTTGCATAAGCACTGTATGATCTCTCCCCTACCCTGCTGTATCTCTTGCTCAGGATTGAGGGATTAAGCTAAGTAGCCTACTTATAGTTTAAAAGCCCTCAGGCTCCCTTTGCCTACAGGCAAGAAAGGGAACCAAAGGGCTTCTGGGATCATTATTATTAACGGAAGAAATGTTTTTCATGTGCAAACTATTGTATTTACTGTTGAAAGTAAAACATTAATTCCCCAATAAACATAATTAAAAAAAAAAACCAAAAACAAGACGGGATGCAGGTGCAGGGTTCATGCTACTGCCTAACAGCCACTGTTGGCAGCACGGCTCTTTTGCAAAAGAATAAATGTCTTGCTTCAACTTCTTAAAAAAAGAGGCAGAAGAAACTCTGACTTTGATCTAATGAGCAGGAGGCAGAGAAGCATGGACTAAAAGTAGGGTGGACCATGCTAAAGGTTGTCAATCACACCCGGTTCCAGAGGCTGCAAAGATGGGATTAGGAAGCCTGCTCAGAGTCACTGATGTGATTACTAGACGTAATTACAAAAGAGGGTGTGGAGGGTGTGTGGAACCCACCATCGTCGACTCCTTTATAAGGTGGAGGAGATGCCTGGGATCTCAAATCCTCCTAGGAGCATATAGCAACTCTGGGACCGCGTGACTGCCTCACCTCCAGCAAGGAAAGAGATCCAGTGTAACAATCCTTGATCAGAATCTTTTAATGATGAAAAAGTCAAAAACCAAGCTATTGGTGAGTAGTGGGATTGTGTTTGCTGGGGAGGTTGACTTTTTCTCAGCCATCTGTGGACTGGATAAAAATTTGGATTGTCATGAAACAAGGCTCTACAAACAGCGCTGACCTCCTCTCCACACTGGGACATCCTTTTAGGATCGGATAGGTTTGGCTTGATATCCTGCACTCAGAGAAAAACTAGGAGATCCACACTGGGAATTCTGGGAGGAGGGATCACATTTGTGTTTTGAGACAGGAAACAGAATCTAGCATTTTCTCTCTGGAGACCCAGACTCTTAGACATTTCTGTGGTATTGCTTTTCAACTGCTGTGAGTAATGGGAACCAGCAAGAGCTTGCAGGCATACAGTCCAATACCACTCTCTGCGGTCCCTGAGCGGAGGCTTCAGACATTCACACACTCCTCTGAGCTCCTGCTGCCCAGGCTTGATCACTCTGCGTCACTTTCTCTGTCTGTGTAATTCTTGTCCCTGCAGGGCTGACAGAAGGTGGCACTCTGGGGGATTGTTTTAAAATTCCTTGGAGAGAGAAACACATGCACACGCAGATGCGACTCCATATGTTCTAGATCAGTTTTGAAGAATTCAGTGTGATTTGCATCTTCAATTGAAAGATGGTTGGTCTTTGATTTTATTATTTATTGATTTATTCATTTACTTATTTATTTTAGAAAATGTCGGTGAGTTTTCAAATTACTTCCTCGCGGAATAACAGCATGAGAAAGGAACTCCGGGGACAGCAATATTATTCAGGTATTTATCTTCTAAGTCCTGTATGTTTTTCAGGAAGGTTTACCCATATAGTGAATATTCTAGGGGTCACTGTGTACCTTCAGTGCCTTGGGAGCTCTCAGTCACTGCCCACATACCAGAGGACATGAGCACAGGGTATAAGGCTCTTGGCCTTGAGATGGAAAAAGCCTACAAGGAGAGTCCTCCCAGAAAAGAGGAAGCACAAGTGAGCTCTCAGTCAGGATGTCTGCAATATCAGTCATGGAACTGGAGCAGAGTCCAGACTGAAATGCTTCCTCACTGTCCAGAGAGACTGTGTGTTGGAGGCCGGTCTCTAGTTAAGGCCGCCGAAGCCCTCAACTTCTCTGGTCAGGGTCTCTGAGCTCTCTAGCACTGCGGATACTCTACATTGGCCCAATGCGTCCCGGGAGGGGCTCAGAAAATGCTCTTGTTCATGTGACTGACGAAAATTGCTCCCTGTCCCCTCTCCTTGCAGGGCACCCTCTTGTCTCCTGGACAGACCTGGAGATTCTGAGCTTCTGTTATGAGTGGGTGTTGCTAGCCAATGAAGAACTGAGAAGCAGGCACTGGAAATCAGCCAAGACCATCAGCCAGCGGCTCAGGGGCAGAGGCATCCTGAAGAGCTTCTTGCAGTGTCATCACATGCTCATCCATGTGAAGGGGCTGGGCCGAGACACCCAGCAGCCCAAGCACAAGCCCCGGAGACAGCCGTGGAGCTGCCCCTGTCAAGATGCCCTGGACAGACTCCTGCAACAAAGCAGCATCCACATCTTCTCAGGTTGGTGTCTTCTCTGTCACTGGGGCTTGCACTGTCGTCCTACTGAGGCAGCAGCTGGCCACCTTGCATCCACACTCCCTTAGCAGGCAGAGCTGGGCTCTGTGCCTGCCCATTGCTTCCTCTGCTTCCAACAAATCCTGGAAGCTCTTTTCGGGTTTCCTGGGTCCTCCTTCTGCCTCAGCCAGGTGCCCCCTGTAGTATCCTCAGGGCCCTGCTCCTGGCCTGGCTCAAAGAGACATGGCGCATGGGGCCACCTGGGGAGGGAGCAAGTGGGCACTGAGAAAGGATGTGGGTGGTGTCTGACTGATGTTTCCTGCCACTCTTCTCTCTTCCTCAGTTCCTCTATGGGCGTTTGCACTCCAGCACCATCCTCCATGCCTCAGCACATCTACAACCCAGGACCAAGGCTCTGCCAGAACTGAGCCCACAGGGCAGCTGCACTGTAGCCTCCCACAACTGAAGGATGACCACACAGAAGAATGGAA
Source organism: Erinaceus europaeus (assembly GCF_950295315.1). Taxonomy (NCBI): domain Eukaryota; kingdom Metazoa; phylum Chordata; class Mammalia; order Eulipotyphla; family Erinaceidae; genus Erinaceus; species Erinaceus europaeus. The sequence continues at coordinate 12,911,575 of NC_080170.1, forward strand.
CCCCTGGACAACCAACCTGCCTTGGTCACATCTATTCAAGTTTCCTTCCTTCCTCTAAGCAGACACCAGCCCCTCTGAACAGTGACATCCACAGATTGATACAGACTCTGATCTAAGGAGTCGGCAGCAACTGAGATCCCCCTTCTGTGTGGATTTTCTTGCATCTGTGATATTTTCTGCCACTACTGTCATTCTAGACTGCTATGGCCCCTCGGGGCCCAGCCCCTGTGATCAAATAAAATGTCAATGACACCAATTGGGCTCTGTGTGCTTCTGCTTGCCTGTTGCTTGAGTGGGGCCCTAACGTTTCGATGGTCAACAGTTGGGAGGCACACCTTCTCTGGGACCGGGGATCTCTCCTCACCATGCTCCCCACCAGGGCTGGCACATGGAGACATCTTCTCTGGAGGGGTAATCTGGAACCTGCAGAGAAAATTTATTCGTGAAGCAGGTCTGCAGATGTTTCCTATTCACTTTTGCTGTCCCCCTCTCTGCACTGAAATTCTCTCTGTCCTAGCATTGTCTGTGAAAAGGAGAAAACGTCCACAGAGAGTTCTGGATTTAGAGTGCAGGCACAGTCCTCGTGGTTACCCTCGTGTCAAATAAATAATAAAAACAACCTACACCCAGTCTCTTCATAGGAACAATGCCAGAACCAATCTAATAGTTTTTATTGTTGAGCCATGTCTATTTCAAATGGGTGGAGAGAAAAAAGGGATTTGGAGCCAGAGAGAGAGAGAGACAGATAAAGGAGACACTTACAGACATGCATCACTGGTTCTGAAGCTTTTCCTGGTAGATGAGAATCGGAGGCTTGAACCCAGATATTTACACATCAGGGCCCAGAAACTTTTTAGCATTAGCTGTTTCTGGATCTGGAGAACCAAAAATAAAACCTGTTTCCAGTAACTCCGAGAAAGCTAGCGTGACTCTAGTTAAGTTTCCTGCACTTACATTTCAAGTAGAAATGATGAAGGTAAGAATAAACTTTTACTGGAAAGGAAGCTTCTGTAACCCTAGCTTCTGCCTCCCAAAAAGATACACACCCCTCTGCCCAGTGTTGCATCTCATGTGAGGCTTAGCTTTTTTTTTAACATTGGTGCACAAGAATCCATTCGTCAGATGTTACTATAAAAGATGCAGAGTATGGAAAGCTGTTCATTTATAACTATTATATCCAAAACCTAGCCAGGAAAAGGTGAATAGGATATTGTAGCATACAATATGATCCAATGATTTCTTATGATTCTGTAACTCAAGACCCCCCAGTCCCAAAATTATCCCGCTCAAAACCGCCAATGTCTCTCCCTCTGGACCCATCATGTATCCCCAAAAGAAACATTTCTATCCCCCTTGGGGACCTCCATGTGTCCCTGTCACAATCCCCTATATTTCTCTCTCATAGCCACCACGGCACTCGATAACTTTCACTCACATCTAACTTGTAGGAGCTCGCACCCCAATTCAGAACACCCACCATGCTTCCCCCACAGGACTCACTCACATCTCCGCCTCAGGAGCCCCTGTTACAGAAAGGATCCCCAAAGCACAAGACTAGAGACATTTCTTGGTGAAAGAGTGGAGTTTTATTACACTAGTGTACAGGAGATCCAGATCATACTCCCTGAGAATTAAGAGAACAGGAAATCAATCAGCAGAGAATAAGGACAATAGAATTCTGGCACTAGGAATTCTCTAGAGTGGTACCATGCTTACCATATGTTTTTGGACAGGGTTTCCTTTTTGTAAATCAAAATGTATATATATATATATATATATATATATATATATATATATATATATATATATATATATGTAGTAAGCGTCCATGTGGTGGCACACCTGGTGGAGCTCACACATTACAGAGCACAAAGATCTGGGTTGAACCCCTGGTTCTCACCCACAGGAGCTAAGCTTCACAAGCTGTGGAACAGTGCTCCCAGTGTCTATTTTTGATTTCTTTAATGGCTGTTAATGGTTTGTAGATGACAGTAAATACAAGAGTTTGTACATGCATAAAAATTCCCAGTTTTAGCCACCACTAGGTCCTCCTCTGTGTTCATGTTTCAGGACTTGCCCCCTCCTCCCCCGGTCACCTTTGAAACTTTTACTCTGGTGCACTACACCAACTCCAGTCCAAGGTCTGATTAGTGTTTTCTCTCCTGTTCTTGTTTTTCAAATTTTGTCTATGAGTGAGACCATCCCATATGCATCTTCTGTTTCTGATTTAGCTCATTTCACATGAGTCCTTCAAGCTCCATCCAGGATGTGCTGAAAACAGTGACATGACTGTTTTTAAAAAGCTGAGTAGAATTCCATTGTGTATAGAGACCAGCCACTCATCTGTTGTTGGACACCTAGGTTGCTTCCAGATTTTGGCTATTACAAACTGTGTTGCTATGAAAACAGATATACACAAATATTTTGGGACGGATGTGTTGGGTTCCTTAGAATATATATCACCAGGAGAGGAATTTGTAGGCTTACAGGCTAGGTTCACTTCTAAGCTCATGAGATTTCTTCAGAAAGCTCTCCACAGGAGTAGGACCAATCAACTGACATTCCCACCAGCAGTGCAGGAGTGTTCCTTTGTCCCCACAACCTCTCCAGTGTTTGTTTCTGCTATCTTTGCTTATGTTTCATATTCTCACAGGAGTGAAGTGCTATCTCATTTTGTCTTTAGTTACATTCCTATGGCAATCAATGACTTGGAGCATTTTTTTTCATATGTTTGCCAGTGTTTCAGATCTCTTCTTGGCTGGAAGTGTATTGATATGTTTATGCCTGGGTCAATTCTTCTTAGGACCCTCTGTACTTCTTCAACTTTTATAGCTTTTACATAATTTTTTAAAATTACATTTATTTATTTATTTATTGCATAGAGGCATTCAGAAACTAGGAGGAGTAGGGGAGATAGACAGTGAGAGAGACCGAGAGACATCTGCAGCACTGCTTCACCACTTGCAGAGCTTTTCCCAGCAGTGGGAGACTGAAGGCTCAAACCCAGGTAATTGTGCACCGTAATATGTGCACAAACCAGGTGCACCACAACCTGCCCCCTAGTTTGATGTCTTGTATATTGTCTAGAGTGTGAAAGTTCTTAGCTACTGTGTGATTTATAATTCTCTTTCATTTTTCGGGAAGCCGATACTGCATCAATTATGTCCTTTGAAGTCATCTCATATATCTCTTTTGTTGATTTCAGTATCTTTTAATGTCTTTTTCACATCTCTTACACTGTGCTCTTAGTTGCGTCTAATTCACCCTCGATCAGGCCCATTCTGTTCTAACTGTTTCATTTATTCTATTCCCGCACCCCTCTTTGGTTTTCTGTAGCTCAGCTGTATTGTTACACTCTTCTAATACTGTATTAGCTTTGTCAGCCAGTTGCGCACTTAGCTCAGCTATTTCAGCTTTCTGCTCTCTAATTACCTCGGAATAGTGAGTGTTTTCTTTCAGAGTCTCATTTGCTATTTACCCATTTCTGATGATTTTACTTGTAATGCTTTCCTCACTCCTGTGACGAACGCCTCAACTAGTGTTTAGATGGGGTCCTCTTTCTCATGTCCTCTTTCTACCTTCTGGGGACATTTAGCTGGGCTCTTGTTGTGGTTCATTTCTCCAATCATTCACCTTGGTTTAACCACGGCTATAATGTCCTGTGAGGTCTCTCTGTCAGTGCTTTTCAATCCACTCTTGCCAGGGCTGACTTGTGTCAAGTAAGGCACTTAATCCCTTCACAATTGCGGAAATTAACAGTTGTTTCAATGTTATCTCAATCGCTTCATTGAAACACAGAGGACTGTTAAAGCCTCTGAAGTTCTTTTTCTTCCCTGTAGGCTGTGAGAGCCTGACAGCTCTTTCACTCTAAGTAGGGGTACAGCTTAATAGCCCACAGTTCACCAAGAGATAAAACAGAGTGGGGGAGAGATAGCATGGTAGTTATACAAAGAGACCCCACACCCTGAGGCTCCAAAGCCACATGCCCAGTTTAGCTACTCTGATAGGAGCTAGAGTCAGGGCAGGCAGCACACATTGCCCCTGACAGATTCCATAAAAAATAAATAAATAAATAAATAAATAAATAAATAAATAAATAAATAAAGGAGAGAAAAAAATCTTCTTTGTACTCTGTGGATTCTGAGAGATTTATTCAGTGTGTCGTCCAGTTCAACAAAACATTGTGGAAACTTCTAGTATACAGCCACACTTCCAGTCCACTGGGAATGTATATCTTCTGCTTATTTTCCTGGTCTGTTCTCTTCTCCTGCTGTCAGCATAGGGGATCCTGGATGATACTCTAGCCTCCATGGGACAGTGGCAATGGAGATTAACAGATCCATTTGATGAAGCTTAAGGGATCCTCTTCTCCCTTCAGCAGTATTTTTGTTGATAAAACTCAAACTGGAGGTGGCAACTCTACTAGTAAGTTGTAGGAGTGTTACCAGTCACTGCCAAGAAGATACAGGCTTTTATCCTCTGGAATAACAGGTAGCCCCTTTCTGTCCATGACTCACACGTTTGCATTCACTTGTGACTTGGTGAGTTCCCAAAGTTGTCCTAGGCATGTCTTGTTGCATTCTCAGGTGATCTTCTTTGCTATTCCTACTCGACTGCGGAGTGGTGAGTAAGACAGCTGCTGCTGCTACTTAGTAGCCCCACCTCCAGAAATCTTACAAGTGTCTTTCTATCTTTCTCCATCCACCCTTCCCTTTCAATTTCTGTCTGTATGCGTAGGAAATAAGTAGATAGGTATAAACAAGCAAGTCCAGAATTCAAGTAAATACAAAAGAGGAAAGGCATGTCCCAACCTCCACAGCTATCTATGCATGGCCTTCTATGGGCCTCATCCTCGGGAAGATCCTCATCCTCATCACCCCAGAAGCACTGGATCCTCGAGTCTATAGAGCTGACTGGACTCAGAGTGTTCTGGGTCCTCATTGCCCCTCTCCTTACGGCTGGGGTTACTGAGTCAGCTACACTCATTGGATCATGTACTGAAGAAGTGACCTTTGTGTAAAACATTGTAAATAGAGGTGAAGGCAACATATTGAATCTTCTGGACTTCTCCTGAATTCTGGCATTCTCTAATGATTGTCTAGAATGATATTGATCCTTTATTACAGGAAACAAGTGTTGAAACCCTACCTAGCCATGGTACTTGACGCCCTGGCTAGGAAATTCAATTGAGAGATTTAGTGGCTGTTAACTCTCTGGCAGATTACTGGTTGAGGCACCACCTCCAGTCTGATTTACAAACAAAATTCCGCCGAAGGGAAGAGAGGACTCCCCTAAGACTCAACTAGTACAAAGGTGAGACTCCATTGCTACTGCGCTCAGAGGCTGGGGCACCAGGTTGGAGGCCCTGTGCTGACATCATGGGACAGGGAACTGACCTGGAAACTCAAGAGAAGATCTACACCTTGGTGGCCTACTGGTAGTGTTGTGTGGGGGAAGCCTTTCCACGTTGTTCTGCTGATGAGAACATAGTGGATAGCTCTTCCAGAATCTACAGACTATAAACTGGATTGTTTAGAAACTCACAGGGCCACCAATGTTGCCTGGCTTGGCAGAGAAGCTGAGTTGATCCGGGAGCTTTGGATGCTTGGGGCATGAGAGTCTCTTTGCATAAGCACTGTATGATCTCTCCCCTACCCTGCTGTATCTCTTGCTCAGGATTGAGGGATTAAGCTAAGTAGCCTACTTATAGTTTAAAAGCCCTCAGGCTCCCTTTGCCTACAGGCAAGAAAGGGAACCAAAGGGCTTCTGGGATCATTATTATTAACGGAAGAAATGTTTTTCATGTGCAAACTATTGTATTTACTGTTGAAAGTAAAACATTAATTCCCCAATAAACATAATTAAAAAAAAAAACCAAAAACAAGACGGGATGCAGGTGCAGGGTTCATGCTACTGCCTAACAGCCACTGTTGGCAGCACGGCTCTTTTGCAAAAGAATAAATGTCTTGCTTCAACTTCTTAAAAAAAGAGGCAGAAGAAACTCTGACTTTGATCTAATGAGCAGGAGGCAGAGAAGCATGGACTAAAAGTAGGGTGGACCATGCTAAAGGTTGTCAATCACACCCGGTTCCAGAGGCTGCAAAGATGGGATTAGGAAGCCTGCTCAGAGTCACTGATGTGATTACTAGACGTAATTACAAAAGAGGGTGTGGAGGGTGTGTGGAACCCACCATCGTCAACTCCTTTATAAGGTGGAGGAGATGCCTGGGATCTCAAATCCTCCTAGGAGCATATAGCAACTCTGGGACCGCGTGACTGCCTCACCTCCAGCAAGGAAAGAGATCCAGTGTAACAATCCTTGATCAGAATCTTTTAATGATGAAAAAGTCAAAAACCAAGCTATTGGTGAGTAGTGGGATTGTGTTTGCTGGGGAGGTTGACTTTTTCTCAGCCATCTGTGGACTGGATAAAAATTTGGATTGTCATGAAACAAGGCTCTACAAACAGCGCTGACCTCCTCTCCACACTGGGACATCCTTTTAGGATCGGATAGGTTTGGCTTGATATCCTGCACTCAGAGAAAAACTAGGAGATCCACACTGGGAATTCTGGGAGGAGGGATCACATTTGTGTTTTGAGACAGGAAACAGAATCTAGCATTTTCTCTCTGGAGACCCAGACTCTTAGACATTTCTGTGGTATTGCTTTTCAACTGCTGTGAGTAATGGGAACCAGCAAGAGCTTGCAGGCATACAGACCAATACCACTCTCTGCGGTCCCTGAGCGGAGGCTTCAGACATTCACACACTCCTCTGAGCTCCTGCTGCCCAGGCTTGATCACTCTGCGTCACTTTCTCTGTCTGTGTAATTCTTGTCCCTGCAGGGCTGACAGAAGGTGGCACTCTGGGGGATTGTTTTAAAATTCCTTGGAGAGAGAAACACATGCACACGCAGATGCGACTCCATATGTTCTAGATCAGTTTTGAAGAATTCAGTGTGATTTGCATCTTCAATTGAAAGATGGTTGGTCTTTGATTTTATTATTTATTGATTTATTCATTTACTTATTTATTTTAGAAAATGTCGGTGAGTTTTCAAATTACTTCCTCGCGGAATAACAGCATGAGAAAGGAACTCCGGGGACAGCAATATTATTCAGGTATTTATCTTCTAAGTCCTGTATGTTTTTCAGGAAGGTTTAACCATATAGTGAATATTCTAGGGGTCACTGTGTACCTTCAGTGCCTTGGGAGCTCTCAGTCACTGCCCACATACCAGAGGACATGAGCACAGGGTATAAGGCTCTTGGCCTTGAGATGGAAAAAGCCTACAAGGAGAGTCCTCCCAGAAAAGAGGAAGCACAAGTGAGCTCTCAGTCAGGATGTCTGCAATATCAGTCATGGAACTGGAGCAGAGTCCAGACTGAAATGCTTCCTCACTGTCCAGAGAGACTGTGTGTTGGAGGCCGGTCTCTAGTTAAGGCCGCCGAAGCCCTCAACTTCTCTGGTCAGGGTCTCTGAGCTCTCTAGCACTGCGGATACTCTACATTGGCCCAATGCGTCCCGGGAGGGGCTCAGAAAATGCTCTTGTTCATGTGACTGACGAAAATTGCTCCCTGTCCCCTCTCCTTGCAGGGCACCCTCTTGTCTCCTGGACAGACCTGGAGATTCTGAGCTTCTGTTATGAGTGGGTGTTGCTAGCCAATGAAGAACTGAGAAGCAGGCACTGGAAATCAGCCAAGACCATCAGCCAGCGGCTCAGGGGCAGAGGCATCCTGAAGAGCTTCTTGCAGTGTCATCACATGCTCATCCATGTGAAGGGGCTGGGCCGAGACACCCAGCAGCCCAAGCACAAGCCCCGGAGACAGCCGTGGAGCTGCCCCTGTCAAGATGCCCTGGACAGACTCCTGCAACAAAGCAGCATCCACATCTTCTCAGGTTGGTGTCTTCTCTGTCACTGGGGCTTGCACTGTCGTCCTACTGAGGCAGCAGCTGGCCACCTTGCATCCACACTCCCTTAGCAGGCAGAGCTGGGCTCTGTGCCTGCCCATTGCTTCCTCTGCTTCCAACAAATCCTGGAAGCTCTTTTCGGGTTTCCTGGGTCCTCCTTCTGCCTCAGCCAGGTGCCCCCTGTAGTATCCTCAGGGCCCTGCTCCTGGCCTGGCTCAAAGAGACATGGCGCATGGGGCCACCTGGGGAGGGAGCAAGTGGGCACTGAGAAAGGATGTGGGTGATGTCTGACTGATGTTTCCTGCCACTCTTCTCTCTTCCTCAGTTCCTCTATGGGCGTTTGCACTCCAGCACCATCCTCCATGCCTCAGCACATCTACAACCCAGGACCAAGGCTCTGCCAGAACTGAGCCCACAGGGCAGCTGCACTGTAGCCTCCCACAACTGAAGGATGACCACACAGAAGAATGGAACCCCTGGACAACCAACCTGCCTTGGTCACATCTATTCAAGTTTCCTTCCTTCCTCTAAGCAGACACCAGCCCCTCTGAACAGTGACATCCACAGATTGATACAGACTCTGATCTAAGGAGTCGGCGGCAACTGAGATCCCCCTTCTGTGTGGATTTTCTTGCATCTGTGACATTTTCTGCCACTACTGTCATTCTAGACTGCTATGGCCCCTCGGGGCCCAGCCCCTGTGATCAAATAAAATGTCAATGACACCAATTGGGCTCTGTGTGCTTCTTCTGCTTGCCTGTTGCTTGAGTGGGGCCCTAACGTTTCGATGGTCAACAGTTGGGAGGCACACCTTCTCTGGGACCGGGGATCTCTCCTCACCATGCTCCCCACCAGGGCTGGCACATGGAGACATCTTCTCTGGAGGGGTAATCTGGAACCTGCAGAGAAAATTTATTCGTGAAGCAGGTCTGCAGATGTTTCCTATTCACTTTTGCTGTCCCCCTCTCTGCACTGAAATTCTCTCTGTCCTAGCATTGTCTGTGAAAAGGAGAAAACGTCCACAGAGAGTTCTGGATTTAGAGTGCAGGCACAGTCCTCGTGGTTACCCTCGTGTCAAATAAATAATAAAAACAACCTACACCCAGTCTCTTCATAGGAACAATGCCAGAACCAATGTAATAGTTTTTATTGTTGAGCCATGTCTATTTCAAATGGGTGGAGAGAAAAAAGGGATTTGGAGCCAGAGAGAGAGAGAGACAGATAAAGGAGACACTTACAGACATGCATCACTGGTTCTGAAGCTTTTCCTGGTAGATGAGAATCGGAGGCTTGAACCCAGATATTTACACATCAGGGCCCAGAAACTTTTTAGCATTAGCTGTTTCTGGATCTGGAGAACCAAAAATAAAACCTGTTTCCAGTAACTCCGAGAAAGCTAGCGTGACTCTAGTTAAGTTTCCTGCACTTACATTTCAAGTAGAAATGATGAAGGTAAGAATAAACTTTTACTGGAAAGGAAGCTTCTGTAACCCTAGCTTCTGCCTCCCAAAAAGATACACACCCCTCTGCCCAGTGTTGCATCTCATGTGAGGCTTAGCTTTTTTTTTAACATTGGTGCACAAGAATCCATTCGTCAGATGTTACTATAAAAGATGCAGAGTATGGAAAGCTGTTCATTTATAACTATTATATCCAAAACCTAGCCAGGAAAAGGTGAATAGGATATTGTAGCATACAATATGATCCAATGATTTCTTATGATTCTGTAACTCAAGACCCCCCAGTCCCAAAATTATCCCGCTCAAAACCGCCAATGTCTCTCCCTCTGGACCCATCATGTATCCCCAAAAGAAACATTTCTATCCCCCTTGGGGACCTCCATGTGTCCCTGTCACAATCCCCTATATTTCCCTCTCATAGCCACCACGGCACTCGATAACTTTCACTCACATCTAACTTGTAGGAGCTCGCACCCCAATTCAGAACACCCACCATGCTTCCCCCACAGGACTCACTCACATCTCCGCCTCAGGAGCCCCTGTTACAGAAAGGATCCCCAAAGCACAAGACTAGAGACATTTCTTGGTGAAAGAGTGGAGTTTTATTACACTAGTGTACAGGAGATCCAGATCATACTCCCTGAGAATTAAGAGAACAGGAAATCAATCAGCAGAGAATAAGGACAATAGAATTCTGGCACTAGGAATTCTCTAGAGTGGTACCATGCTTACCATATGTTTTTGGACAGGGTTTCCTTTTTGTAAATCAAAATGTATATATATATATATATATATATATATATATATATATATATATATATATATATATATATATGTAGTAAGCGTCCATGTGGTGGCACACCTGGTGGAGCTCACACATTACAGAGCACAAAGATCTGGGTTGAACCCCTGGTTCTCACCCACAGGAGCTAAGCTTCACAAGCTGTGGAACAGTGCTCCCAGTGTCTATTTTTGATTTCTTTAATGGCTGTTAATGGTTTGTAGATGACAGTAAATACAAGAGTTTGTACATGCATAAAAATTCCCAGTTTTAGCCACCACTAGGTCCTCCTCTGTGTTCATGTTTCAGGACTTGCCCCCTCCTCCCCCGGTCACCTTTGAAACTTTTACTCTGGTGCACTACACCAACTCCAGTCCAAGGTCTGATTAGTGTTTTCTCTCCTGTTCTTGTTTTTCAAATTTTGTCTATGAGTGAGACCATCCCATATGCATCTTCTGTTTCTGATTTAGCTCATTTCACATGAGTCCTTCAAGCTCCATCCAGGATGTGCTGAAAACAGTGACATGACTGTTTTTAAAAAGCTGAGTAGAATTCCATTGTGTATAGAGACCAGCCACTCATCTGTTGTTGGACACCTAGGTTGCTTCCAGATTTTGGCTATTACAAACTGTGTTGCTATGAAAACAGATATACACAAATATTTTGGGACGGATGTGTTGGGTTCCTTAGAATATATATCACTAGGAGAGGAATTTGTAGGCTTACAGGCTAGGTTCACTTCTAAGCTCATGAGATTTCTTCAGAAAGCTCTCCACAGGAGTAGGACCAATCAACTGACATTCCCACCAGCAGTGCAGGAGTGTTCCTTTGTCCCCACAACCTCTCCAGTGTTTGTTTCTGCTATCTTTGCTTATGTTTCATATTCTCACAGGAGTGAAGTGCTATCTCATTTTGTCTTTAGTTACATTCCTATGGCAATCAATGACTTGGAGCATTTTTTTTCATATGTTTGCCAGTGTTTCAGATCTCTTCTTGGCTGGAAGTGTATTGATATGTTTATGCCTGGGTCAATTCTTCTTAGGACCCTCTGTACTTCTTCAACTTTTATAGCTTTTACATAATTTTTTAAAATTACATTTATTTATTTATTTATTGCATAGAGGCATTCAGAAACTAGGAGGAGTAGGGGAGATAGACAGTGAGAGAGACCGAGAGACATCTGCAGCACTGCTTCACCACTTGCAGAGCTTTTCCCAGCAGTGGGAGACTGAAGGCTCAAACCCAGGTAATTGTGCACCGTAATATGTGCACAAACCAGGTGCACCACAACCTGCCCCCTAGTTTGATGTCTTGTATATTGTCTAGAGTGTGAAAGTTCTTAGCTACTGTGTGATTTATAATTCTCTTTCATTTTTCGGGAAGCCGATACTGCATCAATTATGTCCTTTGAAGTCATCTCATATATCTCTTTTGTTGATTTCAGTATCTTTTAATGTCTTTTTCACATCTCTTACACTGTGTTCTTAGTTGCGTCTAATTCACCCTCGATCAGGCCCATTCTGTTCTAACTGTTTCATTTATTCTATTCCCGCACCCCTCTTTGGTTTTCTGTAGCTCAGCTGTATTGTTACACTCTTCTAATACTGTATTAGCTTTGTCAGCCAGTTGCGCACTTAGCTCAGCTATTTCAGCTTTCTGCTCTCTAATTACCTCGGAATAGTGAGTGTTTTCTTTCAGAGTCTCATTTGCTATTTACCCATTTCTGATGATTTTACTTGTAATGCTTTCCTCACTCCTGTGACGAACGCCTCAACTAGTGTTTAGATGGGGTCCTCTTTCTCATGTGTTTCTACCTTCTGGGGACATTTAGCTGGGCTCTTGTTGTGGTTCATTTCTCCAATCATTGATCTTGGTTTAACCACCGCCTATAATGTCCTGTGAGGTCTCTCTGTCAGTGCTTTTCAATCCACTCTTGCCTGGGATGACTTGTGTCAAGTAAGGCACTTAATCCCTTCACAATTGCGGAAATTAACAGTTGTTTCAATGTTATCTCAATCGCTTCATTGAAACACAGAGGGCTGTTAAAGCCTCTGAAGTTCTTTTTCTTCCCTGTAGGCTGTGAGAGCCTGACAGCTCTTTCACTCTAAGTAGGGGTACAGCTTAATAGCCCACAGTTCACCAAGAGATAAAACAGAGTGGGGGAGAGATAGCATGGTAGTTATACAAAGAGACCCCACACCCTGAGGCTCCAAAGCCACATGCCCAGTTTAGCTACTCTGATAGGAGCTAGAGTCAGGGCAGGCAGCACACATTGCCCCTGACAGATTCCATAAAAATAAATAAATAAATGAATGAATAAAAAATGGAGAGAAAAATATCTTCTTTGTACTCTGTGGATTCTGAGAGATTTATTCAGTGTGTCTTCCAGTTCAACAAAACATTGTGGAAACTTCTAGTATACAGCCACACTTCCAGTCCACTGGGAATGTATATCTTCTGCTTATTTTCCTGGTCTGTTCTCTTCTCCTGCTGTCAGCATAGGGGATCCTGGATGATACTCTAGCCTCCATGGGACAGTGGCAATGGAGATTAACAGATCCATTTGATGAAGCTTAAGGGATCCTCTTCTCCCTTCAGCAGTATTTTTGTTGATAAAACTCAAACTGGAGGTGGCAACTCTACTAGTAAGTTGTAGGAGTGTTACCAGTCACTGCCAAGAAGATACAGGCTTTTATCCTCTGGAATAACAGGTAGCCCCTTTCTGTCCATGACTCACACGTTTGCATTCACTTGTGACTTGGTGAGTTCCCAAAGTTGTCCTAGGCATGTCTTGTTGCATTCTCAGGTGATCTTCTTTGCTATTCCTACTCGACTGCGGAGTGGTGAGTAAGACAGCTGCTGCTGCTACTTAGTAGCCCCACCTCCAGAAATCTTACAAGTGTCTTTCTATCTTTCTCCATCCACCCTTCCCTTTCAATTTCTGTCTGTATGCGTAGGAAATAAGTAGATAGGTATAAACAAGCAAGTCCAGAATTCAAGTAAATACAAAAGAGGAAAGGCATGTCCCAACCTCCACAGCTATCTATGCATGGCCTTCTATGGGCCTCATCCTCGGGAAGCATCACCCCAGAAGCACTGGATCCTCGAGTCTATAGAGCTGACTGGACTCAGAGTGTTCTGGGTCCTCATTGCCCCTCTCCTTACGGCTGGGGTTACTGAGTCAGCTACACTCATTGGATCATGTACTGAAGAAGTGACCTTTGTGTAAAACATTGTAAATAGAGGTGAAGGCAACATATTGAATCTTCTGGACTTCTCCTGAATTCTGGCATTCTCTAATGATTGTCTAGAATGATATTGATCCTTTATTACAGGAAACAAGTGTTGAAACCCTACCTAGCCATGGTACTTGACGCCCTGGCTAGGAAATTCAATTGAGAGATTTAGTGGCTGTTAACTCTCTGGCAGATTACTGGTTGAGGCACCACCTCCAGTCTGATTTACAAACAAAATTCCGCCGAAGGGAAGAGAGGACTCCCCTAAGACTCAACTAGTACAAAGGTGAGACTCCATTGCTACTGCGCTCAGAGGCTGGGGCACCAGGTTGGAGGCCCTGTGCTGACATCATGGGACAGGGAACTGACCTGGAAACTCAAGAGAAGATCTACACCTTGGTGGCCTACTGGTAGTGTTGTGTGGGGGAAGCCTTTCCACGTTGTTCTGCTGATGAGAACATAGTGGATAGCTCTTCCAGAATCTACAGACTATAAACTGGATTGTTTAGAAACTCACAGGGCCACCAATGTTGCCTGGCTTGGCAGAGAAGCTGAGTTGATCCGGGAGCTTTGGATGCTTGGGGCATGAGAGTCTCTTTGCATAAGCACTGTATGATCTCTCCCCTACCCTGCTGTATCTCTTGCTCAGGATTGAGGGATTAAGCTAAGTAGCCTACTTATAGTTTAAAAGCCCTCAGGCTCCCTTTGCCTACAGGCAAGAAAGGGAACCAAAGGGCTTCTGGGATCATTATTATTAACGGAAGAAATGTTTTTCATGTGCAAACTATTGTATTTACTGTTGAAAGTAAAACATTAATTCCCCAATAAACATAATTAAAAAAAAAAACCAAAAACAAGACGGGATGCAGGTGCAGGGTTCATGCTACTGCCTAACAGCCACTGTTGGCAGCACGGCTCTTTTGCAAAAGAATAAATGTCTTGCTTCAACTTCTTAAAAAAAGAGGCAGAAGAAACTCTGACTTTGATCTAATGAGCAGGAGGCAGAGAAGCATGGACTAAAAGTAGGGTGGACCATGCTAAAGGTTGTCAATCACACCCGGTTCCAGAGGCTGCAAAGATGGGATTAGGAAGCCTGCTCAGAGTCACTGATGTGATTACTAGACGTAATTACAAAAGAGGGTGTGGAGGGTGTGTGGAACCCACCATCGTCAACTCCTTTATAAGGTGGAGGAGATGCCTGGGATCTCAAATCCTCCTAGGAGCATATAGCAACTCTGGGACCGCGTGACTGCCTCACCTCCAGCAAGGAAAGAGATCCAGTGTAACAATCCTTGATCAGAATCTTTTAATGATGAAAAAGTCAAAAACCAAGCTATTGGTGAGTAGTGGGATTGTGTTTGCTGGGGAGGTTGACTTTTTCTCAGCCATCTGTGGACTGGATAAAAATTTGGATTGTCATGAAACAAGGCTCTACAAACAGCGCTGACCTCCTCTCCACACTGGGACATCCTTTTAGGATCGGATAGGTTTGGCTTGATATCCTGCACTCAGAGAAAAACTAGGAGATCCACACTGGGAATTCTGGGAGGAGGGATCACATTTGTGTTTTGAGACAGGAAACAGAATCTAGCATTTTCTCTCTGGAGACCCAGACTCTTAGACATTTCTGTGGTATTGCTTTTCAACTGCTGTGAGTAATGGGAACCAGCAAGAGCTTGCAGGCATACAGACCAATACCACTCTCTGCGGTCCCTGAGCGGAGGCTTCAGACATTCACACACTCCTCTGAGCTCCTGCTGCCCAGGCTTGATCACTCTGCGTCACTTTCTCTGTCTGTGTAATTCTTGTCCCTGCAGGGCTGACAGAAGGTGGCACTCTGGGGGATTGTTTTAAAATTCCTTGGAGAGAGAAACACATGCACACGCAGATGCGACTCCATATGTTCTAGATCAGTTTTGAAGAATTCAGTGTGATTTGCATCTTCAATTGAAAGATGGTTGGTCTTTGATTTTATTATTTATTGATTTATTCATTTACTTATTTATTTTAGAAAATGTCGGTGAGTTTTCAAATTACTTCCTCGCGGAATAACAGCATGAGAAAGGAACTCCGGGGACAGCAATATTATTCAGGTATTTATCTTCTAAGTCCTGTATGTTTTTCAGGAAGGTTTAACCATATAGTGAATATTCTAGGGGTCACTGTGTACCTTCAGTGCCTTGGGAGCTCTCAGTCACTGCCCACATACCAGAGGACATGAGCACAGGGTATAAGGCTCTTGGCCTTGAGATGGAAAAAGCCTACAAGGAGAGTCCTCCCAGAAAAGAGGAAGCACAAGTGAGCTCTCAGTCAGGATGTCTGCAATATCAGTCATGGAACTGGAGCAGAGTCCAGACTGAAATGCTTCCTCACTGTCCAGAGAGACTGTGTGTTGGAGGCCGGTCTCTAGTTAAGGCCGCCGAAGCCCTCAACTTCTCTGGTCAGGGTCTCTGAGCTCTCTAGCACTGCGGATACTCTACATTGGCCCAATGCGTCCCGGGAGGGGCTCAGAAAATGCTCTTGTTCATGTGACTGACGAAAATTGCTCCCTGTCCCCTCTCCTTGCAGGGCACCCTCTTGTCTCCTGGACAGACCTGGAGATTCTGAGCTTCTGTTATGAGTGGGTGTTGCTAGCCAATGAAGAACTGAGAAGCAGGCACTGGAAATCAGCCAAGACCATCAGCCAGCGGCTCAGGGGCAGAGGCATCCTGAAGAGCTTCTTGCAGTGTCATCACATGCTCATCCATGTGAAGGGGCTGGGCCGAGACACCCAGCAGCCCAAGCACAAGCCCCGGAGACAGCCGTGGAGCTGCCCCTGTCAAGATGCCCTGGACAGACTCCTGCAACAAAGCAGCATCCACATCTTCTCAGGTTGGTGTCTTCTCTGTCACTGGGGCTTGCACTGTCGTCCTACTGAGGCAGCAGCTGGCCACCTTGCATCCACACTCCCTTAGCAGGCAGAGCTGGGCTCTGTGCCTGCCCATTGCTTCCTCTGCTTCCAACAAATCCTGGAAGCTCTTTTCGGGTTTCCTGGGTCCTCCTTCTGCCTCAGCCAGGTGCCCCCTGTAGTATCCTCAGGGCCCTGCTCCTGGCCTGGCTCAAAGAGACATGGCGCATGGGGCCACCTGGGGAGGGAGCAAGTGGGCACTGAGAAAGGATGTGGGTGATGTCTGACTGATGTTTCCTGCCACTCTTCTCTCTTCCTCAGTTCCTCTATGGGCGTTTGCACTCCAGCACCATCCTCCATGCCTCAGCACATCTACAACCCAGGACCAAGGCTCTGCCAGAACTGAGCCCACAGGGCAGCTGCACTGTAGCCTCCCACAACTGAAGGATGACCACACAGAAGAATGGAACCCCTGGACAACCAACCTGCCTTGGTCACATCTATTCAAGTTTCCTTCCTTCCTCTAAGCAGACACCAGCCCCTCTGAACAGTGACATCCACAGATTGATACAGACTCTGATCTAAGGAGTCGGCGGCAACTGAGATCCCCCTTCTGTGTGGATTTTCTTGCATCTGTGACATTTTCTGCCACTACTGTCATTCTAGACTGCTATGGCCCCTCGGGGCCCAGCCCCTGTGATCAAATAAAATGTCAATGACACCAATTGGGCTCTGTGTGCTTCTTCTGCTTGCCTGTTGCTTGAGTGGGGCCCTAACGTTTCGATGGTCAACAGTTGGGAGGCACACCTTCTCTGGGACCGGGGATCTCTCCTCACCATGCTCCCCACCAGGGCTGGCACATGGAGACATCTTCTCTGGAGGGGTAATCTGGAACCTGCAGAGAAAATTTATTCGTGAAGCAGGTCTGCAGATGTTTCCTATTCACTTTTGCTGTCCCCCTCTCTGCACTGAAATTCTCTCTGTCCTAGCATTGTCTGTGAAAAGGAGAAAACGTCCACAGAGAGTTCTGGATTTAGAGTGCAGGCACAGTCCTCGTGGTTACCCTCGTGTCAAATAAATAATAAAAACAACCTACACCCAGTCTCTTCATAGGAACAATGCCAGAACCAATGTAATAGTTTTTATTGTTGTGCCATGTCTATTTCAAATGGTTGGAGAGAAAAAAGGGATTTGGAGCCAGAGAGAGAGAGAGACAGATAAAGGAGACACTTACAGACATGCATCACTGGTTCTGAAGCTTTTCCTGGTAGATGAGAATCGGAGGCTTGAACCCAGATATTTACACATCAGGGCCCAGAAACTTTTTAGCATTAGCTGTTTCTGGATCTGGAGAACCAAAAATAAAACCTGTTTCCAGTAACTCCGAGAAAGCTAGCGTGACTCTAGTTAAGTTTCCTGCACTTACATTTCAAGTAGAAATGATGAAGGTAAGAATAAACTTTTACTGGAAAGGAAGCTTCTGTAACCCTAGCTTCTGCCTCCCAAAAAGATACACACCCCTCTGCCCAGTGTTGCATCTCATGTGAGGCTTAGCTTTTTTTTTAACATTGGTGCACAAGAATCCATTCGTCAGATGTTACTATAAAAGATGCAGAGTATGGAAAGCTGTTCATTTATAACTATTATATCCAAAACCTAGCCAGGAAAAGGTGAGTAGGATATTGTAGCATACAATATGATCCAATGATTTCTTATGATTCTGTAACTCAGGACCCCCCAGCCCCAAAATTATCCCGCTCAAAACCGCCAATGTCTCTCCCTCTGGACCCATCATGTATCCCCAATAGAAACATTTCTATCCCCCTTGGGGACCTCCATGTGTCCCTGTCACAATCCCCTATATTTCCCTCTCATAGCCACCACGGCACTCGATAACTTTCACTCACATCTAACTTGTAGGAGCTCGCACCCCAATTCAGAACAACCACCATGCTTCCCCCACAGGACTCACTCACATCTCCGCCTCAGGAGCCCCTGTTACAGAAAGGATCCCCAAAGCACAAGACTAGAGACATTTCTTGGTGAAAGAGTGGAGTTTTATTACACTGGTGTACAGGAGATCCAGATCATACTCCCCGAGAATTAAGAGAACAGGAAATCAATCAGCAGAGAATAAGGACAATAGAGTTCTGGCACTAGGAATTCTCTAGAGTGGTACCATGCTTACCATATGTTTTTGGACAGGGTTTCCTTTTTGTAAATCAAAATGTATATATATATATATATATATATATATATATATATATATATGAAGTAAGCGTCCATGTGGTGGCACACCTGGTGGAGCTCACACATTACAGAGCACAAAGATCTGGGTTGAACCCCTGGTTCTCACCCACAGGGGCTAAGCTTCACAAGCTGTGGAACAGTGCTCCCAGTGTCTATTTTTGATTTCTTTAATGGCTGTTAATGGTTTGTAGATGACAGTAAATACAAGAGTTTGTACATGCATAAAAATTCCCAGTTTTAGCCACCACTAGGTCCTCCTCTGTGTTCATGTTTCAGGACTTGCCCCCTCCTCCCCCGGTCACCTTTGAAACTTTTACTCTGGTGCACTACACCAACTCCAGTCCAAGGTCTGATTAGTGTTTTCTCTCCTGTTCTTGTTTTTCAAATTTTGTCTATGAGTGAGACCATCCCATATGCATCTTCTGTTTCTGATTTAGCTCATTTCACATGAGTCCTTCAAGCTCCATCCAGGATGTGCTGAAAACAGTGACATGACTGTTTTTAAAAAGCTGAGTAGAATTCCATTGTGTATAGAGACCAGACCTTGCTCAGCCACTCATCTGTTGTTGGACACCTAGGTTGCTTCCAGATTTTGGCTATTACAAACTGTGTTGCTATGAAAACAGATATACACAAATATTTTGGGACGGATGTGTTGGGTTCCTTAGAATATATATCACCAGGAGAGGAATTTGTAGGCTTACAGGCTAGGTTCACTTCTAAGCTCATGAGATTTCTTCAGAAAGCTCTCCACAGGAGTAGGACCAATCAACTGACATTCCCACCAGCAGTGCAGGAGTGTTCCTTTGTCCCCACAACCTCTCCAGTGTTTGTTTCTGCTATCTTTGCTTATGTTTCATATTCTCACAGGAGTGAAGTGCTATCTCATTTTGTCTTTAGTTACATTCCTATGGCAATCAATGACTTGGAGCATTTTTTTTCATATGTTTGCCAGTGTTTCAGATCTCTTCTTGGCTGGAAGTGTATTGATATGTTTATGCCTGGGTCAATTCTTCTTAGGACCCTCTGTACTTCTTCAACTTTTATAGCTTTTACATAATTTTTTAAAATTACATTTATTTATTTATTTATTGCATAGAGGCATTCAGAAACTAGGAGGAGTAGGGGAGATAGACAGTGAGAGAGACCGAGAGACATCTGCAGCACTGCTTCACCACTTGCAGAGCTTTTCCCAGCAGTGGGAGACTGAAGGCTCAAACCCAGGTAATTGTGCACCGTAATATGTGCACAAACCAGGTGCACCACAACCTGCCCCCTAGTTTGATGTCTTGTATATTGTCTAGAGTGTGAAAGTTCTTAGCTACTGTGTGATTTATAATTCTCTTTCATTTTTCGGGAAGCCGATACTGCATCAATTATGTCCTTTGAAGTCATCTCATATATCTCTTTTGTTGATTTCAGTATCTTTTAATGTCTTTTTCACATCTCTTACACTGTGCTCTTAGTTGCGTCTAATTCACCCTCGATCAGGCCCATTCTGTTCTAACTGTTTCATTTATTCTATTCCCGCACCCCTCTTTGGTTTTCTGTAGCTCAGCTGTTTTGTTACACTCTTCTAATACTGTATTAGCTTTGTCTAAATTTAGAAAATTAATAACAAACAAGGCATGATGAAGAATATTTCTAAGGGACCCCTTCTGGGGGTATAATTCCTCTCTCTTTAATTTATGGGGAGAATTTTTGATAGTTTGGTGGGCACGTTTGACAATGACTTGTCCTTGAGGATTATAAGGAATGCCAGTAATGTGTTTAATTTGTAACTGGTGGCAAAATTCTTGAAACTTTTGTCCAGTATAGCCTGTGACATTATCAGTTTTAATAGATCTGGGCTTGGCCAAGACAGAAAAGCAACTTCAAACATGGGCTATAACATTTTTAGAAGCTTCTTCAATATGTAAGGGAGCAAAGATAAATCCACTAAATGTATCTATAGTCACATGAAGATATTTAAGGTTGCCAAATTCAGGATCATGTGTAACATCCATTTGCCATATTTCATTTGGGACCAAATCTCTGGGGTTAACACCCAGGTGGGGTGTGGCTAGAAGTGTGACACAAGCGGGGCATTGTTTAACAATTTGACGAGCTTGCTCACGAGTGATCTTAAAAAGTAGGTGAAGGG